>NC_137869.1:16692348-17292348 GCF_963924005.1 Protomyctophum bolini | reverse complement strand
CATCATAGGCTGATATGACAGGTCTCAGTCTACAGTGAAACACATGGTGGTGTCAGGTCTAATGCATTCCCCCCCCCCCCCCCCTCCAGGCTCCTGTTTCATTAAAGGTCCACTCCATCAAAGCTCAAGTGGGGTCTTTGATTATAGATTAAGAATGCATGGGCCAATCTACAATGTGAACGACAATGCCGAAAGTGTGGAGTAATTACAATACTCTCCTGTGTTGTTTTTTTTTATCAGCCATTATACGGCGTGTGTATAATTTGTTTGGATCCCTTAAAACCATTACTCTCATTATAGCATTGTTAGCCGGGGCGAGCATATTGATGACGTGACAGAGATGTTCTGAGTTTTGGTGGCTGTTGATATGGCGAACGCAAGGCCTGTTCTGGGTGATATATCTTGTACATTAGCCTCTGTTTTTTTATTTATGGTTCATTTGACAGAGGCATAAACTATTTTCGGCTGCTGCTTGACTAAACACATCAGTCACACGACACGGTGCACTTGATACTATTGTACATTATCTAAAAGTGCACCCCAGCGACTGTGCATTTTCAATGCAGCGGGCCTACAGTACATCAATCACACGTAGTTGTCAAGTATTGATTGTTTTAACCAGGCAGAATCACTAGATTATGTTGTGACAATTAATTATTAATCAATTTGCAGTATATCATTAGACACAGTCAAATCCTTAGTGTTATTGTAACCATTTGTAACTCTTGAGTTTACAAATGGACCCTTATTGCTCCATTTGGTTAGATTTGTATGCTCAGAGTTAAAGGGAAGTGAAACCGTAGGCTGATTTTGTCATTTGTTTTATGGAACTGTTTAAAAACATGGCAGGCTGCATAAGGCTGACCTTAGTAGGCCTATAGTCTGTGAAATGTATTAACAGGTGTGTTAGTGTTAGATTTAGGTGTGTCAATATGGAAGTACTGGCATTACTGTTGACTACTGTCTAAGCTTGCACATTGCCAGTCCTAAATCAATTATTCGTTGTATCAGCTGCAGCTGTGTTGCTTACTTGCCTGCCATATTGTTTTAACCTATACAGGAAAACAAGCTACAAAATTAGCCAAGGTTTCATGCCCCTTTAACACTGAGGATTGTATAGTTAAATTGAGGGTGTAGCAGTCTGACTCCTGCACCACAATCTGGAGCAGAGGAGGAGAAAAGGAGAATGGGTCAACGGCGTTGGCAGAGATGAATTAGAGGTCTGCAAAAGCACGCCCGATACTACAAGTTGACATTTCTTCTTCTCCCTGTCTCTCTCTTTCTCTCTGTTCCCTCGCCTCCATTTTCTCTCCACCAAAAAGAGAACAGAGGGCAAAGGAAAAAAGGCTGCATTGTGCAAAAAAACGAGACAAAGTACATAAAACACGTTCAAAGAAAGTGTGAAATTCCCCCAACTTCAGGAAACCATTTAGATCGTCCGCTCGAGTGACGCAAGGCAAAATAATATACTTGACCCCTTTGTCTGTGCACTTTGAGAAGTTTGTTATAATGGCAAGCCCTGTAATAATTCACTGTACCTCATGTATATTAAGTAGAAATTCACTGGCTTTTATGATAAATTGCCAGGGTAAAGGCAGGACACCTCTTTTGCATTTCAATGCGAGTGTGTCAGATTCTTATTTCATTACCAGGCGACACATTAGCTGATGGATTTTAATTTTCTTTTTTTCTCTCTCGCTCTCTCTCTCTCTTTCTCACTCTCTCTCTCTTTCTCTCTCCTCTCACAAGTGAGAATCCACAGAGACTGGCCCCGAAACAGAACAGGTTTTGAACGTTGGGGATATGTGGGGAAATGAAATAAATACAAATCAGTGTCAAGCACTTTTATTGCAATTTTGAGGCCATCGCCGGGAAAGGAAAAAAAAGGAGGGGGTTTGTGTACATTTACATACGTTTGCGGATTGCCTGTCCGAAAGTGTGAAATGATGTAGCCTTAATATCACTTGGTGGAGCTCTCTTTGCTGAGTTGACAGAAATCAAGGTTTAATTCGAGCTGCGATAAAAATCGGGAGTGCGCGGTTGAATCTGAGACATGTGCTGAGCCGGGGCAATGTGGAACCTCGGAGTCAAGAGCACAGTCGTCTGTTAGACAGCCACGCAGCAGGGGCGCCGGACACTGCTCTCAGCCCTCTGTGCCTTCATCGCCGAGGCAAGGAGGCACACTAATCTACAAACTCTGCTGAGTTCTCGCGGCGCCGCCAACACGTCAAGAGGGGTGAGGGAGAACAAAATAAAAGGTGCCAAAAGCAATTATCAAATTACCCTCAGCCTTTTCTCACTGCTGTTTAATCTGTTTGTAGCAAATCCAACTAATAATACATTAATGGGGAAAGATTATAGGGTGTGAAATGTGGCCCCGCGTAGAGGTAATAATTACAGTTCCTTTTTTACTTTTCAATGGGAACCACACCAAATGAAAAGGAGAATAAATAGGTCATTTTGACACTGGAGTAGAACTATAATTTGCAATAAAAGGGTACTGTATTTCAAAGAGAGAGATGAATGGTCTTAAATGCCTCTAATGAAAGTTTAGATTAGATTAACGAAAGTTCATCTTTTGATCAAACCGGCAGCTACCTGTCCTTAAAATGAAAATGGTGCTTTGGGAGAGTGAATAATGTGCTTTTAATTACTATACACTCATGATATGACGGTATTTGCTACAATTGAAAATGTTTGATAATTGTTGAATATTTCTTAAACAATTTTAAAGTTTGCCTATATGAACAAAGCAGTGTACTTCCAGATATGAATCCACAGTACTATAATGACCATAATGCTTTGGTGCACTACCCCTCCTTGTGGAGAGAGGGGGGGGGGGGGGCTTCTAAATCCTGACCTAAGTTTTTTTTTTAATTTGAATACTGTACATATTGTACAGAACCCCAAAAGTGGTTCCCGCCCAGAAGGGTAGGGTTACAAAAAGGGTTCCCGCCTATAATGGGTTAAGTGTATCTTGTGTCCTAAACATCATTAACATAAGATCTGGTTGCAAAAGGAGTGAAGTGGCCCTTTAAGGGTTCAATCATGCAATCTGATTGGTTGATAGGTGTGGTATAATAACCATACACTGTACCATGCTATGAATTCTGCCTTTGTACACTTACAGTATATGTATATCACTCACTTGACTGGAAACAACCTCTTAAACGGTTGGATCTGCAATTTCTGATAACAGAAGAAATTGTTCATGTATGTATTTGCTCAGTATGAATTGATTTCACATGTACAATCAATGCATAGTTTAAAAGTTTGTTAACAATACTCCGTGAGAGCTGCCATGCAGTTAGTAACTGCCTTGTTTGTGCAGGCTTCCTTGTGGAATTTATTCTTGTAAAGAAATGGTTAATGAATGTAATGAAATGTGTCTATTAATATCATAATGTCATGTGTTGTTAGCATTGCTGTGCAGGGCAACGTTACTCCGCTTCACATTGTGTTTATGCCACAGCTCAGCTGTGCCAATAACCATGATAAAGCCCTCCATCTTGTGTTATTGCTTAATTAATCTTCTGCCCAAATGCTAATACAATCTTAACTCTAAACTATAGGCTAACTAAGGAAGATCACATTCAGTAGAGCACATACCAACTTCAATTGTTAAGATATGCCATATCAGATGTCAGAGGCATCCACCACCACACCCCTCTTTGGCCAAGTTGGCAAATCTAATCTGTTCATAAGTTGTGAAGAAAAAAACATGCACCATCCACCATCTCCAAGGTAACTATGACAATATGTCATGAATAACTAATAACTATAGTTATTCAGCTTTGGACAGAATGCGGGCAAATTAGGTAAAACTTTCATTTCTTACTTAATAGCTGGACATCCTTCATGACATGCAGTATGACATAGGGGACATGTCATATACTTTGTTATTCAGAAAATATCAGATCTACAAGCTCACAACACGGCACATCTGATGTTTTCAGCGCATGCTGTTGTACGACAGAGCATAAATGAAGCATTCGTCTTTGACTAATTGGATATGTTACAGTTAATCAACCTGCTATTGTGCTGAAAGAGATAAGAGATGTTCAGATAGTGAGAATGACATTGGACCCTCAGATGGGGAGCCCAATGCAGCCCAGGCTCTTTAAGCTTCTGCTTTGTAAACAAGCTGAGCTGTAGCTAGATACATTGGTCATGTCTATTGATAATGTGAAGAATTATGTATTATGCCAGTGGCAAAAAAGTTGCATTTCAAAGTTTTCAATCCTGTGGTGTGCAACTACATATGCAGTCGGTGAAATAGACCTGCACCGTAGCTGATGTCTTTTAATTGTTGGTTTGGCCTTTTCTGAACCAGTTCTGTATGCTGAATATGTTTTGCTTTTTGCCCAGAAGAGCAACCGTGCCGCCTTTCTCCCTCCCACATTCCACTATTCACACTCAATGACAACAAGAGCCTCCCCCATCTCATGCACGGCCCTCCATCTGTGGAATGTCTTCTTACTGTCCATTGTCACAGCATTAACCGTAGGCTAGCATAAAAGTAATTGGAAACTGATGCGAGTCAAAGCTTCAATTAACGCACCACCAAAGTCCCCGTTCTGTGTAATCGGCAATAATGGTTTCATGTTTGGGGGGACGTTTGGTCACTCGCATTCGGCACCCACCTCCTGACACGGGCTGTTAAACCCAGCTCCAAATCCCCACTCCACAATAATCTTCATTTCCGTCATTTCCCCACTCTCTCTCCATCTGAGATGACAACTTCAGTGTCTTCGTATGGCTCGCAGTCAGATCTTGTGCCCACATGAACGGGAGGTGTAATTGACTACTGACAACTCGGCGACAGGATTCTTAATTATTACTCTAGGGTATGGAGGCTGGCTGGCCGGGGTTCAGCTCTGCTACTGAGTATGCTAACAGAGTCATTTCCTCTCCACTATGAATATTGAAATGCAGTTTTTGTTCGTCGCACTCTGGCGTCAGACCTCAGGACTTTGGGAGGGGATCACAAATAGGATGCATACACCCTGTAGCTTTAATGCTTCACTGATTTGACACGGTCACAGTGTTGGCTAAAACAGTGGTTCTTTCAACACTACAGTCAAAACTGGACCTCATCAATCAACTGAGAAAAACTCATTTAGGTCTCGGCCAAATCATTCATACCGTACTCTGATATTTCTGGCTGTTATTTAAGATTATTTGATACACCTCCTGAACACGAGACTGCATGTTTTGTTTGCTTTGCCTGTCTCCGTCAATACTTCATCTGCCTGTACCGTGATAACACATTCCACTTGACTCTTCTGCTACTTGTAGAGCACCACAAGACCATAATTCCTCTGGTGCTTGTCTGTTTATGCCTCCACTGGGCCTGCTCAGTGTGATAGAGTAGACTAGAGAGGGCGAGCACCGCTTTGTGCCACAGTCTATATCCTTTGTGCGGGTGGATATGGGAGAGGGCGTGAAACAATTGGACAAAATGGCCCTAATGTGCTTAAAGAATCTTCTGTCTTTAATCAAAGCACACACACATGCACCACAAAGGGAGACAGAGCGAACCCGATTCCTCGCTGCTTCTGTGAAGATACTGCTCCTTTCCTGGCTCTCACGCTGGGGAAATCGGGATCAGGTCGCCTTTGTTCCTTTTTTAAACTGTCATTCCCACAGATGGGTTGCCTCATCTGTGAAGTGAGGGACAACAGGGATTTGGGGGCTTTAAGACCAGACTGCAAAGTGTAACTTTGTTTCCGTATTTGTGTTCTTGTGATTGTTCCCCATTGTTTGGTCTCATGATCCACTTGGATGTTGTCATTTGCCAGCCACATAGGATGCTACACAGTAAAATCCAGAGTGTTTACTTGACTCTAACAGGGCCCTATTTAGACAATCTATGGTGCATGGTCTAAAATGCAGGTCACAGAATGTGTCATAGTGTGTCCACACCAATTTCACTAGATATACAGCACGCTATCTGGTCACAATGCAGAGGCAGAGGCCAAGGGTGCTACAGAGATGGTATTAAGCCTGAATTAGTCATGGGTTTGTTTTGGGCGTGCCTTAATTAAACCAACTCCCATTTCCTTTAAGAATCAGGTGCACCAATCTTCGTCGTAGCGCATTGATAGTTAAACGATGGATTTGGCAAGTTGGAGGAGACGCAATAGGGACTTTATAGCAACGCCGGTTTTCAGGACGGCTCCGCTACGTGGAAGTACGCCGCTATGACACAATTGCCGTAGCTGTCAAAATCGTTTAGCAAACAGCCGTCGGCGACGGGTTCCCATCCATTTTTGGTTCCCATGGTGACATGTCTATGCAGCATGTGTCAAACATACACTTTTCTTTTAAACACCCGTCGCGCGTCAGCTAACTTGCATGTGCTGGACAGGAACAGTAGTGGGTGCTGGAGCAATCTGTGTTATTCTAAACCTGTTTTAATAAACACGGTTAATATGACATATGGTATTAGTGTTATTTCTTCATTCAGAGCATGCCAACACATTACACAGCATAAGAGTGGTGATGGAGCAATCTGTGTAAATGTATGACCGCTATAATTTCAATAAACATGGTTATGACATGGCGTTGTAGACACTACGTGTAAGTGTAGGTTCTGCCGTAGCAGAAAGCGCTGCGATGGCAAGCAGGTTTGTGTATCGAGCACTGATCCATTTCCGGTTGCCGGAGCGGACTGCCGTAGCCCGTAGCCGTCGTTGCTTAAAGTCCCTATTATCTGTGCCGTCACTGAGTCGGCAGATAAGAATACCTTGAAGCTGGCCTTAGTTAGCCTGGCGTAGCCAGCCTTCATCTGCCTTAGTTTGCAATGCATATTGCCCCAGGCAGATTAAGTCTGGCACGGCTGAAATGGTGACGGACAACCAGATTCGTCTGGAACCACTATTCAAATATGGGGTGGGTCATTGCGAGAAGAAAACAAATCGAACACTGAGAGGGACGAGACTAATATCCACACTGTGATATTAGTATCGCTATTAGTATCGAGGCTAGGCCTACATGCAGAGTGCAAAGTCTGTGTGTAAGATAGCAGTGCACCCTGATTGCACCAGACTACACCTTTGAAGGCCCACACATGGGTGCTAAATAGGGGCAAGATCATTTGTTATGGACAACGGGGGCGCCAGGCGTAAGACTGACTGTCGGTTGGAAAATAGCAACTGCGCTGCCCCTTTGCGCTGTCTTGCAGCAGATGGTATATGGCCCTCTGAAAGTGTCAATTCTTTCTGAAATGGGTGTGATTGGGATCCACTCCAGATTTGACTGTGTAGGTTGATTGGAATATTGGGGAATCAAAAAGCTACCAACAGATACCTATAATAATATCTGATTATTTATACTTGTATTGTGCTCTGAAAATAGCAGCTAGGTCATATTGTGAGCTTGTAAATGATGATGATTCACCCATAACTGTTTGTTGTTCATTATCTGTGTGTGTGTGTGTGTGTGTGTGTGTGTGTGTGTGTGTGTGTGTGTGTGTGTGTGTGTGTGTGTGTGTGTGTGTGTGTGTGTGTGTGTGTGTGTGTGTGTGTGTGTGTGTGTGTGTGTGTGTGTGTGTGTGTGTGTGTGTGTGTGT
Source organism: Protomyctophum bolini (assembly GCF_963924005.1). Lineage (NCBI taxonomy): Eukaryota > Metazoa > Chordata > Actinopteri > Myctophiformes > Myctophidae > Protomyctophum > Protomyctophum bolini. The sequence goes on along the minus strand of NC_137869.1, from coordinate 17,284,775 downwards.
GTGTGTGTGTGTGTGTGTGTGTGTGTGTGTGTGTGTGTGTGTGTGTGTGTGTGTAATGGCTATGGCATGACCCATTGACATTAAATTTCCCATACTCCTTGCCATGCCTATCTGGCACAGTTAAGAGATCAAGGGAGTGATTGGAAATAGACGCTCATCTCATCTGTAATTTGACGATGAAATAGATGGAATGAAAGGGAAAGAAGGGAGAGCGTACCTGGATGGCTGCTTCATGACTGCTCCTTTTGCCCTTAGCGTAACATTCAGGGAGAAGAGTGTCCCTTTGTTATCACACACACACACACACACACACACACACACACACACACACACTCTATCTCTCTCTCTCTCTCCCTCTGTCTCTCTCGCTCTCTCTCTCCCTTTCCCTGGCAATTATCACAAACTCCACTTCGCCTGCCCTCCGGAGCCCGGAGAACTGAGCGTCCAGAGTGGGGAGAATAGCTACATTTATAATTTTTTTCTTCTCTTTCCATAGATTAATTTCCGAGGAAGCCCTGTCACCGCTGTACAGGAAAAGCGGGAGAGAGGGATAGAGTGTAAAGGGGGGGCGGAGGGTGGGCTGGGGGTGCAAAGATTGGGGCTAGCACAAGCCTCCCCGCTTTTTTTCCTTCTCCGTATTCTTTTTTTCCCCTTCCGCCTTGACAGATCATTTTCCATGCAGGGGTATCAGGGGGTCTGGCCGATAATTGGCATGCAGATTGCAGCTGATGGCGTCCCGCAACAGAAGAAAAGAACTGGCTAGTTAGAATAATGAGCCAGCCTGCCTGATGGATGGGCGAGGGAGGAGGTCATTCAAAATGTTTCAGACACAATTCCTAAACCCCCTTTACCCCTCCTCCCAACCGCACCACTACCTATACACCTCCCTTTTTGATTTTTAGATTTTTCTTATATATTCCACAAAGCCCTGATATTCCATTATTTCTCCCTCTCTCTACCCTTCCAGGGCAACGAAAGCATCCCATCTCCCCCCTTTTATTCTCCTCTCCCCTTTCGCCCCCTTTCTTCCACGGCCATGAAAGGGCTGCCTCACTGCACCATGCAGGCCGGACGGGATGCGGCGCCGCTGCGCCGTGTGCGGAGATGACGAGTAGCAGTTTTGGGTAGGCAAGAGCCTCTGAAAATGTCACAACTCATTAGGAGGCTGACACCCTTAAGAGACTTCCTGTGTTTTAATTACAGTGCAGGAGTTAATTACAGTCTTCTCTGTGGGATCCCAGCTCTGCACCCTCTGCAAGCTAGTGGAATCCACATTCTGAACTGATTGAGCAGGCCTCAATAAGATGCAAAGACAAAGTGACATCCACTATTAATTGTCTAAATACACACGTGCCCCTGTGCAACATTAACGTGCAGTGGCGACAGACACAGGAGCACCATACAAATAAAACCCTCCACAACTGCTTTGGATAAAATGGTGAAACATATAGGTTCTTTATTTGGGTTGATTATGTTTCATAGTTTCATAGGTCACTGTATTTGGTTTGATTAGCTGTATTCTGTCTTCCATCTAACCCCAGTTTCATGGCCGATTCTATCTCTCAAAGTAATTGGCTAGCTACAGTACACAAAATAGTTGTTTGACCATATGGCTTACAGCAGATATCCTCTCACATGGTTTTGGAACCGGTGCTGTGGTTTGCCATTTTTCCCCACATCAGAAACTAGTTTGTGGCAAAGAATTTGTGCAACTTTAAACACATCTTTCCTGTGGCTGAGAATGAGATTTATTATGTTTCACACTCAGTAAGTGGTTAACTCTTAAAAACTGTTTAACTTCTTTGGTAATCTTAGAGCCTACAATGTGACGTCATTTGAGGTTCGGGGGCCGAGTACCGTCCTAAAGTCGCCTCTTCGGTGCTACTGAAAATTTCTGACAAAATCATTTCGGCACTACAGCTCCGAAACAGCGGTAAAATAGGGGTATGAATCAGCCTAATGGTATGCCTAACATTGGCATACCAGGTTTTAAGTGCTTAGAGGTCAAATCTCCTAAAATAATAATTCCAGCTAATTGAGGCAATTTGGTTGCCATGCTAAACACACAGCACAAAGCTTAAGGAAACTAGTTGGTAATCGATATTGCAGTCTCCTGATTTGCTATATTGATATTGATGAATGCCATAATATTGTCAAAGGGCTGCTCTACTGTAATGATAGGTACTTTATCAATGCTGATGTTAGCATCACTGTCATACCTAGTATAAGTATGACATTGTTGTTGTGACAGCATGTGCAAAAATAATTTTAGCAGAACTCTTGTACAGCATGTGTGGGAGAGTCTGAGGTTGTGGTGGATAGTGCTCACACAATGGTACATCCCATGGGCTTTCTGATATAATGCATGTTGTCGCCTCTCCATTTCGCTAAATGCTGCTTAGTTTATTTAGATTTTTTCCCCCCTAATCCCTAAAAGCTCTGAAGATAATTAACCCAGAATCAACATTCTACTTTTGATAAACCTTCCAGGTCAGGTGGGTGAGGAATTATTGTAGCATGTGATTGTTAAGTATCTGGCTGTGCATGAGTGGATCAAGTACATCTGCTTTCTCTGCAGGCATGTTTTGCTTTGTTTTACCGTTAGATTGTATTGCTGTATTTTGTTTTCCCCTGCTCAGTAGACTGTAATATTGCATTGAAGACACTCGGAAGTGCACAAATTGAGGCTTCAAATACTGGCAAAGTGTGTGAGTATGCAAACTAAATGACTGGTCACTTAATTGTCTCCACCAGGCCAAAGGCATGGGTAGAGAGTATGTTTTGCACTCCGTCCGTCCGTCCGTCCTTCTGTCCGTCCGTGTGTGTGTGTGTGTGTGTGTGTGTGTGTGTGTGTGTCCGTCCTTCCGTGTGCAGGTAATCTCCGGCACCGTTGGCCTGGGCGATGCCAAACTTTGCACATAGACTCCCTGGATGCCAACGACAAACCTCTGCCCCCATTTTTCCACAACAGCCTGTTATAGCGCCACCATGAGGCCGACTTTTGCTAAACACATTTCTGTAGATTACTCCTACACATCTTATCCATACTGTACATCACGGACATCGGTATACACAATCTCTATAGTCATGTGATCAACACGGATCTGTCCACTTCCCCATATTCCATCCCCATTGGCTAAGACTGCCTTCCAATGAAAGTTTGCAGGATTGATCCGTTTTGAACAAAATGCCTCAAATCTTAACACAGAGTGCGATTTCACATTCCCACTAGGCAGAGGAAGAAATGTCACTTCAACATTTTCAAATTAGCCTCATGGTGGCGCTATAACAGGCCAATTGTTTTGACCTATAATTGCACCGATGTGTGTGCAACTTACTGTACTGTATGCGCACTCCTTAGAGGCCAAGGGAAAACCTTTGCCCTACATTATTTGCATCTGCCTGCTATAGCTTCAGGCCGATTTTTGCAAAACACATTTCTTTATATTACTTGCACAGATTTTATCCATACATCACGCAAATCGGTATACACTATCTCTATAGTCACATGTTCAACACAGATCTGTTAGATTTTTCATATTTATCACTAATATGATGCATTTGTTTTGTAAGAAATTAACTTTTTTTATAGGGTGATTTCTTATATTTTCTTATACTTTCCTGAAGAAGATCCCAGTGATCGAAACGTTGAATCAATGGAATATAATATCTTATATTCCACACTATTGAGGGATACAATTTACCTACGGTCAGTCTTACTATGGGGAACATTTAATATCGTGATGAGAGGAATTGTGTCATTGAGCTGTAATGATGGCATACCAGAGAACGTTAAGGAGTTGTGATGACAACGTTATTCGCGCCTTATGAATGGCATCATCATCAGTGATAGACTGATTGACAAAAAACATTTACACCACACCACTACATTGAATGTGGACATGGTCAATTTCTAAACTTTGAGTCTGGAAGAGCAAACAGGAAATCTTGTGGTGAGTTTTATGGAGTTTTACAGAGTGTGGAGCAGCTGTCCCTGTGGCTCTGCAAGCTTAATCTCTCATGCACCCCCATCGAGGCAAAACAGAAGGGAACAAATTCACTGTTTCATCCTCATTCTTTCAGGCGCACTAAGGAGCTGTATACTGTACACACCAGATCAAAGCCTTAATTGAAAAATAATTATAGGTACTTAATCATAGAAAGCAGTGGGCTAATTGAAGTGAAAACAAGGAAGCAAACGCAGACCCTCAGAATAGTGGCAGAAAGAGGATATTGTAAAAGCTCCTTCTTCAATCCCCATTGTCTCCCAGATTAAATAGGAGAGGGCTATTAGCAGAGTTAATTGGCTCTCTAATTTAGATCTCGCCCCACTGAAAGCATAACGGATGCGCGCCTGTCGACCAATGATGTGTGCACTCTGTCACACTGTCCTGCCGGACTCTGATTGGTTAATTGCTCAGGGATTTTTGAAGTTTTCTCTCATTCTTCAAATGTAACAGACTTTCCCCCCCCCCCCCACCCATCTCTCTCTCTCTCTCTCTTTCTCCCTCTTCCTTTCTCTCCCTTTCTTTCGCTCTCTCTCTCGCACACGCATGCACACACACACACACACACACACACACACACCTCTCTCTCTCTCTCGCTGCCAGCCCATGAGGTAGCTGCATGGTAAGTCCCGTTGTATATCGGTGCTGAATGTGCGATAGAGCGGAAACAAAAACAGCGTGACAATCACTTGAGAGACTGCATCTGTATCAAGTATGTTGCATGGTTCATTTACCACATATGAAGAATTATTCAATATGCTTTGTTCTCCACCTGGTTGATGCAGCAGCTTTGAGCTTGTGGCGTTGCAGCACAATGGATGCAGTGTTGCTAAAGAAATTGCTTCTATCTTCTTGTTCTTTCATATACATTCTTTTCAAATACTGTACATGCTGTTCATTTGTACAGTCACATGCGCTCTTTGTGGCCATGATTTTACAGGGAATGGAAATGTCTGCTGAAATCCTAATTGTCCTCCTTGTGACCTGTTCACATTTGTGCAGAAGTTCCCGAGGCCCTCTGGGAAACAGCACATTGACTGCAGGCCTCCTCACGTGAAAGGCCCTCTTATCACACTCACAGCAAACTTGTCCCCCGCTGTGCCGCTCGCTGCCATTTCCTGCACAGACTCTGCCCTCTAGTGTAAATTGGACGGCAACACATTCATTACTGAATAAAAGCTATTTGAGAAAAGGCAGGCAAACATTCGTAGAAGAGAGTAAATGCCCCAATTTTCCAAGGCATCCTTTCATCTTTTCAACATGGCTCTGTTCACAGTTTTTTTTATTGTGGCCTGAATAATTGAACTCTAGATATGAGATCAAAATCCAGTCTTAAAGGTTTCAAAAAGCATATTGACACAGGACTAGTATTAGTAGTGTGGACCTCATGTAATTTAGAAATTACCAGCCACCCCTCCCTCATATCTGTGTTTCGCAGTCCATAGCCACTTTTTCGTTTTTATTTTACATATTGATAATAGTCAATGAAACTACTGACCTGATCTACTGTAGAAGCACAGCTTGGGAAGGTAGCATTGATTTTAAGTATTTACCTTTTCCTAATAATTAGGTACTACTGGTGACATGCCACTCCTATCAATCTAATTTCCAAAGAAATGAAAATGTCACTGTAATTAATGTGTATTATATGCTCTTAGCAAACACCTTTACAGAAGTACACATATTTGCAATATCATGCTCTTCAAAAGTATATATGAATAAATCATACATACAAGCTTATTTGCTTAAGGCATGGCCACCTGTTTGAGAATATACCCTTGCATATTGGAACACAAACAACATTAGCAACACATACTTCATATAAATGCTATTTGTAGGCTATTTTTGTAGACACAGAGGTGAAAGCAGGTAGCCTAGCCAATGTGTGTGTCAGAGTAAGATTGAACAAGTGAGGGAATAGTGTGTGCTTGATTGGGTGGGTCACTGTTTGCCTTCACAATGTTTATCAAATCCCACAAATCTCAAAACACATCAATCAGTGACCTACTGTAACAAAAAGAGGTCTAGACTAGAGTACAATCTCTCTTATACAGCCTTTCCTTCATTTAACCATTTTACTAGTTTACTCCAAATTGAGTGTACAGCTCTGATAATCATTTTAGCTATTTATTACCTCTTTATTTTACCTCTATCCAAGAATATATGCACTGTACGTAGTATGTGGATTCTCAGCAAGTGTTAATGTCATAATAGATTTGGATGGTAATTGGTAATATCACAATTTTAATGAATTTCTTTTGCAATTCTTAGGATGCAGTGTGTTTTTCCATAGACATCAAGTCAAGATATAAAACATATCTATGTCCTTAACGTTTATAGGCTCCACTTCATAAACAAGACTAAAATAATCAGCTTATTTCTAGTCACACTAGACTGATGCCCGGCTGTAGAGCACAGAGTCGGTAACAATGGAAGTTGGAGATCCATTCCCCACCCGGCTATGCAAAGTTGTACCCGCATCAGAGTACCCGTTCCACCCATCTGTCTGTGTCCCTTTTATGCCCATATATGTATGGAGATTTCTGTATCTGTCTCTCTGTGTCTCTTTATTCCTCCTATAGAGCCCTGTATGCAGACTGCTTTATGTACTACACCGAACAACCTTTACAATTGTTTTAGTTACAATTTACAATTAGGCATTTAGCAGACGCTCTTATGTAGTGGGCGGCTATTTGAGTAAGGGCTACTATTTGGAAATATATGATATGGAGATTTCTGTATCTGTCTCTCTGTGTCCCTTTATTCCTATGGCGTTCTGTGTCAGGCATGCCCATTGCCCAAATATGGAGTGTTGTGAATATGCCAGCTCCATATATGGAGCATGGGCAGGGGCGCTGTCCAGAGCCCGGGCAGAGGCCTTTTATGGTGGTTCTGGACAACCGTGGGTCCGACCGACTCGACACCGGGTACTGCACTCCCTGTGGGGGTGTGGAACACGTGTGTTGTAGTGTCATAGTTGAGCTAGACTAGAGGAAAGGCCATGGGGTCACCAAAATGAATAGAAGTCATCCACCAGTGTGTGAAGGTAGTGAAAACTATAACATGACGTCATGCCACGGTGGTCAGCGACTCACCGCTCACCCCAACACTAACTGCCGTTTCAGTGGTCACCTTATCACCTAAAACTGGTGTATGAACAGGTCTTCATGCACCAAATGCATTGACGGATGTTGCCTGATACAATTCATTTTCTATGGAATGGTGCAAGCTGAATAGAATATTATGCAAACAAACAAACAGTCAAACAATCAAAGTAGACAGGGCTGATGAACTGTTAATCAAGATTCTCTTCCTGTATTGCTTACTTTGCTTCTCAACACAATTCTAGTGGAGTGTTTAGCTGTCAAATGAGATTGTGTTTTACTTGGCTGTGTGACTGTAACCACCCAATGAGGCATACATACAGTACAGTAGCTGCGATGCAGCATACAGCACCATGCTCTGGCCAAAGCGTAGGGGATCCGGTGCAGATGGATGCAGCTGCAGACTATTTCTTTACTGTACACGGTCAAATCCTCACCGGATTTGAACTCCGGCCTTCCGCTCTGAGCTAAGACGGAAAGCCAAGTATGGGAGATACACTTAAGCATCATGCAATAGCTCTTGTATTACCTGACCACAGGATTGTAGCTTTAATTTATCCAACTCAGAGAGGTGGATAACTTACTCGTGTACAAATGTTAAGTGTACAAATATTATCAAATGGACCTGTAAGCATCCATTTGATGCACTCTTGAGTTAAATGAACAGTCATGATTTGAATGTGTAGCCTGCTCTACAAACAATACAAATAAGCCTGTTCAAATTCTGTATATTCTGTATACAGAGACACATCTGACAGCAAGGCTGTAACCCAGCTTCTTCTTAACGCAGGTGTCTCACAGTTCTCCTCCACGTATGGTATCAGCTACAGGCAAATTGGTTTCAGCTCACTACAATCATATCAGTGTTTGGTGTTTACTTTTGCTTGGCAGGCTGACGGTGGCACAACTATACGGTAGTGTAGGTCCACTCTGTCAACAGTGTCACTGGGTGTTGCTATCACAACCAGCCAATGAAACCATTATGTACTGTATGTGTATCATGCAGAGCATAAATAAAATGGATGGATGGAAGGGATATGTACTGTACTGGACTGAATAACAAAAAAACGAAAGAAAATAAATAAGCTATGGTTTTATGAACATAACTTTCCACTCAAAATATAAAAATGTTATCAGTGGCACTCTATGTCTCACTACATTGTCTCGTTTAACTGGTTTGCTCTGCTGGAAGTATTAAAAAGTACAAATTACTGTACAGTACTCTGTTGATACCCAGCAATAGATAGTTAAAGTTTGTGTAAGTGATATTTGGTCCTTCAATGTTGGCCATACCTGTAGCCAGACAATATCACAGCGTAATTGTTTTTGCAATGGCAGATTCGTTTGGCTACGTGAGGCTAGGTTACCACCCATGACCAAACATTACATTTTTAACAAAATGCCTGATATGAGAACTTTGTTCTGTTAAATATCTATTCTGATAGTAATCATTGTATAATTTACTCAGCTACAGGGGTGTCCCTGGAGTGCGTAGCGTTAGTCCGACGTCCCAATAATCGAACATTACTAAACCTCCCTAACCTAACCCTAACCGGCCACGTATGTTGGAGCCACGGGTTTACATAATATGCAAACATTCGGTGAAATTATCCGATTCACAAGTTTATAACATGGCGCGTTGCAGAGCGTTGCTGTGAGCTTGTAGATCGGCTATTGTCAGCAACGAGATTTGGTGTAGAGGGAAATATAAGGGGACCAAGTATACACCCCTGGGGGACACTGGTTAACGAAGTGGGGCGCCCGCTGGCCTGTTGGTCCAGGTGCATGCCACGTGGCTCTGGCCTGACGCCTGCGTTACGTGTTCGAGTCCCGTTCATGACGACCTTTGCTGCATGTCTCCCCGTCTCTCTCTCCCTCTTTCTTGTCAATCTTCACTTGTATAAATGCAGGAAAAAAAAGTATACCGTAATAGGGTTTTATATTGTTTCTGAAGTGATTCTGAAGGAAATCACGTGATTCTGAAGTAAATCACGTAAATAATAAGACTTTAAAACTATCACCGGTCATAGATTATGTGTGCAATCCTTAAGGATTTTTGATACGTTTTTTATAGGTTGCTTCATAATTAAACAGATACTGAGATACACAAACAAAAAGACAATAATGTGAAAGTGACATATGTGCATCGACAAACCAACCGTTTACGGAAGTCAAAATTAATCACCGATACTGCTCCACCCAATTACAGTATACTTTGATGACTGGGCTATGTGCAAACACTCAGGGTCACAGGTAAAGTCGTTCCCAACTTCAAACCTGCCAGTATCATAATCAAATATAGAGTCAAAGGCACAGCGTGCAGGTGACGCCACTGGACAGGTTCAGCGCTTAAGGCAGGTGCCTTTTTTTTTTTTCGAGAGCTTTTCCCTTTTCCCTCGACAGCAGTGAGAACACAGCAGTGAGAACACCATGCCGGCTACGATCTGTCAGGTGATGGGCTTTGGGTTGAGTCTACTAGGGGTAGCGGGGGTCATCGCTGCCACAGGGATGAACCAGTGGGCCACAGAAGACCTCTTTGACAACCCTGTGACCGCCGTATTCTCCTATTCTGGCCTGTGGAATTCCTGTGTTAGGCAGAGTTCTGGCTTCACCATGTGCCGTCCGTACTTCACCATTCTGGGCCTGCCAAGTAAGCCTTCTTATCAGTCTCAGTCTGCACCATCACCAACAAAGTACCATGAGCATCATTCAGATGTCATGGCTTCTTAAAACTAAGAAAAGTTACAAAGAAATACTAGGTTTGTCAGTTTAGGATAATGTGGTTGAGTGATTAGTAGGACCGCATTTCTATGTGTTGGATTATTCACTTGCAAACTGTATGTGGTATACTGTAGTACAGTTTTCAGTTTTGACCTGATGAAGTATGATGACGTAAATTACATTGGAGCAGATGAGTGTGCAGATCTATTCTTTTTTTCTTCATGATCTTTTCCAACCCAGCACCTCAACCAAGTGATTCTATTTTTCTATTTTGCTGTAAAGCACTTTGAGCTGCATTTCATGTCATGAAAGGTGCTATGCAAATAAAGTTTTATTATTATTATTATTATTATTTTGTATAGTGCAGTACAGAAATGACTCAAAATGTTTGTGAATGTTTCTGAACAAGTACCTACAGTATTACGCTAGTTAGAAGCTATTAAGCAAATGGAGGAGTGGGTGACCAATACAAAAACATTTAGGTCTAATCATTTCTGGTTTTACATTTAAGAGTGATGGCAAAAACATAACGATGAAAAAAAAGTCAAACCACACCCTTGATTTCTCAAGGTCAGGAAATGCCCATTTAACTGCCGCCATTTCCCGAAACTGACTTACGATAAGCCTTGCTCCTCCTTAGACCAAACATAATGGGAAGCGTGTTGACACTACCTTGACACTACCTTCTCATGACTCCTTGACACATGAGGCAGCAACCTAACAGTTTTTGAGTGAGACAACTAAAATGGCCGTCTCAATGGTTCAGTTAACAGGATTCATGTTGTCGATGTTGGGGGTATTTCTGATATCTTCTGCAACCGCAATGGATATGTGGAGTTTGCAAGATCGTTCTACCTCAGTTATAACAAACTTTTACACCTTTAGTGGTCTGTGGAACTCATGTGTAGGGACTGCATATGGCACAACACAGTGCAGACCATACTTTACCATACTAGGGTTACCAGGTAAGGATGTTAGTCCCATGCTGATGCATTCGTTATTTCCAAGGACATGTTTGGATTTTATTCAGGGATTGACTGAGGTCCTTAAACCATGATGAGTAAGCCAGAAAGATAAGACCTTAACCTACAATTCATTTTTACCTAAATGTATTTTATAGTATTATATCGCATAAAATGGAAACCTTGTATGTCCAAAACTATTGCTTTTCAAAACAAGAAAAAATAACCTGTGTTCCAATGGATCTTTGTCACAAGCTCTTGTTAATACTTTTCATTTGTTCAATATTTATAAAACCCACACGCAGTAGGGTATTAATTTAATTTCAGTATGTTCTGAAATCTATATACAGCAATACACAGTGTTCATTTATCCATTTGTAACTGAGAGAGTATACAAATGTACATTTTTTAAACATGTGATGAACACCATCACAATTATTTGTGAGCGGCATAGCCTTAGAAGTGCCCCTCCTATTCCTAAAAGGTTTATGTTTGACTTTCAGCTCTGCTTCAAGCCGTGCGGGCCTTGATGATCGTTGGAATCATTCTTGGAGTAATCGGGGATCTGATCGCCATCTTTGCACTCAAGTGTCTGAAAATGGGCAGCATGGAGGACAACATCAAGGCTACAATGTCTCTGACAGCTGGGATCATGTTTATCCTCGGAGGTGAACTGATCATTTTCATATTTTTTTAATTGGCCCAGATCACTTTAATACATGATCAATATCTGTCATCTCTCTGTCCTTTCTCTGTTGGCAAAAACATTGGAGTCTTATTTAAAGGCTTTGAGAGCCATGTTTTTGACTGATTGATTGAATACTTTATTAGCAAAAGGTACAGTTATACAAAAAGACTAAAAGGAAAACACAAAGCTTCTCGACTCTGGAACAACGTGCTTGAGGATCTCGGCCTTTATCAATCAGTGTCTTCTTTTTAAATCACTTTTATTGAATGGCCTTTCCTTAATATCCATTCAGGAAGGGCCCTTTTGGGGTTGTTGTTATGTACTGTATATAGCAACATAAGATTTTTTCAGAAAACTTAGATTTAGAAAGAGTTTCTAGAATCTCCCTCAGTCCTAAAGGGGTTAACTATTTTTCATGTTATTGTTAGATTCTCTTAATGATATATTTATTACAGTAGTTCAAATTGTATATGCTATACTCGTTTACTGTATTATTATCAATATATTTATTTTCAGGTATCTGTGGCATTGCTGGGGCTTCAGCCTTTGCTAACTTGATAGTGCAAAGTTTTCGCTTCACCAGTTATGTGGACGGTGGAGGAGGAGGATATGGAGGAGGACAAGCAAATATAGGTGGACTCACAGGAAGTCTAACCCCAAGGTAATCTAAACGAAACGAAACTATTTCATCTCATGATACTGTATAATGTAACTTCCTGAAACCATATCTGTTCCTTTGTTGTTCATGTATTGTTCATTTTCAGGTACACGTTTGGCCCTGCCCTCTTCGTGGGTTGGGTTGGTGGGGCTATCTTGTTCATAGCCGGAATCATGATGTGTGTGGCCTGTCGTGGAATGGTTCAACAGGAGCCTCAGCGGTGCGTAATATCACAACCTTTCACAATACACACACTCGATCGGATTGGGCGATCGAAAATCGGGGCCGATCACGTCATTTTCAAATGATCGGAATCGGATCGGGACGTTATATCCATAGCATGATATAATGATATTAGACTGGACATTGTCTGTGATTTGGGATATTGTACTATTGTGATATGGCAACGTGTTATATAAATATAATATGATAGGGACATCCATAACACACACACACACGCACACACACACACACACACACACACACACACACACACACACACACACACACACACACTGACATGAAAAGGTTTGAGAACCTATCAGCTATAGATATATTTTTACTTTATCTAATCTCTCCTCCTTTGTTTATTATTTACTTAAATAAAATGTATAAGTAAAAAAACATTGATGTTCCATGCTGCTCTGTATGCGTGGATTTCCCATTGTTTTATTTAACATTGGACAACTTGTTTTTTAATATTCCTTAGGTATGATGGGATGTCCTACAAGCCTGCCTCTCAACATGCTATCTACAAACCTGAGTCCAGATCCCATCAGCCCTTTAATAACTCTTACAGGGTCCCAAGTGTGGATGGAAGACAGTCCACTCAAAGATTTGACTATGTGTAGCACATGATAGGTTGTGTGATTTCCTTGAGGAAGAAAATATGAAATGTAAACATACTTTACTTAAAGCATCCAGTGAACACTATTATTAATGACTTATAGTTACACTATAATGCATTTTTAACAGACTAGTGATTATAATAATGTATTACACAACTATGAGAATTATAATATAACAATATTGTCCTGGCCAGGATGAAATATTATACTTGACCATATCATCATTATAAAACAGTAACACTTTATAATGTGTTATGATTATTGTTATAAAGCATTTATAAGTTCTTATACATATAATTATACAGTATTATAAGCCGACTATAATGTATTATATATGCATTTTAGACAATGAAAATTTTACCAAAATCTTTTTTTGGACTGTACATATATTTTACATTATTTTACTTGTTATCATGATGCATGCTTTAGCCTTTAGTTTTTTTGTGGTCATGCAGGCAGTGTTTTATTGTTCCCTTTTTTTACTATTCTGTATAATATAGCAAGTTTTTATTTGAAAATGTGTTGGTCCATTTTAGTTCCAGAAGTGTTGTTCTGGACCTAAAATGTAATTTTATTGAAATTGTATTGTCATCTTGGATCAATTATTTGAGATATAGAGCAAATTATGTTCATAGTGGCTGCCAAACAATGTGCTTCTTTGTCCTACTAGACAGTCCAGTGTCATGTCAATGTCAATTCCATGTCAATAAAGCACAACAAAGATATGTTATGACATCATGTGATGTTTTATGTCAAAGAGAATTAGACAACCCACACACCAGAAGTAGAACAAGCTCAAGCCACATTCAGACTAAAATCCATATGAATTAACGTGAAATTGCCCAAAATCTAGACTTGACGTGACTATGAAAAGCAAGATGGAAAGAGATTGAAAATTAAACCTCTGATTCAACGCCACAGACAGTCAAAGAGCAAGTGGTGAATAAAGTAAAATGAAAGATTAGGGCCAATGTGTCTTAATGACTGTGTGTAAATTCTATGTGTCAAGTGAAAAAATATCAACAAGGTTGTCACAAAGGAAAATATGACAACTGTGAATGGAAATACTGTGGATAAATGTGCATTTAAACTAACTCCAAAACTAATATAGGCCTAGAACCAGAATCAACATAGGGTCTCCAGCCCTCACTTATACACTAAAAGGAAAATACAAAATTGCATCCATAATTTCTCGTAAACATTAATAAAATGTCCACATTGCATCATATTTCTAAAAAACATTTAAGACTATTTCATATTTGAAACTCTGGTGCCATCTGCTGGCTAGCAGACTATCACTGCTCCTGGCTGTCAATGCATGCCATGCATTTTGACCTTCAGTATTGACTTATTTGACTAAGCAGAACTCATACTCATATATTTGAAGATTCAGGAGATGATTTTGTGATATAGAAACCATTGGTCTGTGAGCTCTGGGTGCATCAGACAATTTTGTATTGTATTTTGTGGTCTTAATAATCCTTTTTTGTGATCAGATTTTTATTTTGAAAAGGTGGCACTATTATAATGCGTAAACAAACAAACTCTTTGGAGGACAACTGTTTTATACATAGTATATAAAAATGTAGGTATGTTACATTCCTACTGTGTACCTATTTTGTTTTGACCAAGTCGACATATGGTTGAAACAACAGTCCAAAACCATTTATATTGGACTCACTTCAATTTCCAGTTTATATAAGAGCCTTCCAAAAATGTCTGCCATGCAGTCAATACTTCTAGGGAAACTTTCACTTCAGTTATGTGACTGTCTAGTAGTAAACTACAGCATTGACAAATGCTGCATGTGGCTCTCCCTCTTCCTACAATCTATTCCCTTCTACAGCCATCTTGTGTTCTCCTCTTCAGCATTCTACTGCGCAGCATGTTGACGCACGAGAGGAGTCCACGCCAGGCGCGCCGTACCTTATGAAAACGATGTTCTTTCTGGCGACGTGTTTCTAGCAAAGACTCATGGAGTGATTGCCCACTGTGCCCTCCATTCTCCTCTCCATTTTTAACACCAGTCTCCTCCTCCCAGTCCTCCTTCCCAGCTGCTTGGGGGTAGGAAGACTGACAGTGTTGGTTGGGATTTGACAGTTGTGTCCACCAGGAGAACACTGCCACTTCTTCTCCTTCACCTCTCTCCTTGCTGGATTCATCCTCCTCCTCCCAAAACTCCTGCTCAGCTTGGTTGTGGAAGGAGGTGGGACACACCTCCCAAAACTCCTGCTCAGCTTGGTCTTTGGCTTGGTTGTGGTAGGAAGTGGGAGTGGGACACACCTCCTCCCAAAACTCCTGCTCAGCTTGGTCTTTGGCTTGGTTGTGGTAGGAGGTGGGAGTGGGACACACCTCCTCCCAAAACTCCTGCTCAGCTTGGTTGTGGTAGGAGGCGGTACTGGGCAGCTCTGCGTGCTCCTCTTCCTCCCAGGTCTCCTGTCCAGACTGTTGGTGATGGAAGAGGTTGGGACTGACTCGACTGAGCAGTACTCCCCTGGAGGTGATGTCAGTGCTGGATGTCTCCACCTCCTGGCTCAGGTCAGAGCGTTGCAGGCCAGGCTGCATGGACGCTCTAGTGCATGTGCTCATTGCCTGGACTGATGCCTTCACACTGGAAGCAAAATGACAGTCAATAAGTAAATTAATAAGTAATTTAAGTCTGTCTGTCTGTCTGTCTGTCTGTCTGTCTGTCTGTCTGTCTGTCTGAGCCTCTGCTTAATAGAAGCCACGGTTGTGTTTTCCATCAGAAGGTCATGTTCATACTCACTAGGAGCTGGAGATCTTGTTGTCCACTAGATGGGACATGGTGATGAATGGATGCTCCAAAGCCTCACTGGGCCAAGGCCTCTGCTTAGAATCCAGATGCAGCATATTTTTCATCAGGGAAATGTAGACTATCATGTCTGAGACTTCGTCGTCTGCCAATGCTGGGGGGACCTGGATTTTAAAACAGTAAAGAGGCTTAGCTACAACTCAGAGAAAACAACATACTGTATTGGCTTAATGTTATGCATTTAACCCACTCAGCCTTCACTTCTCCAATAACACAAAGACCACCCACGTTTATTATGTCATCCAGAGAGTTGAAGTTGTAGCCTCTGGTGTCTGCAGGTCTGATGCCTGTTTGAGAGCAATACGCCTCTGGTGTCTATATTAAAGAAAACAAATTCAAATTAAAGATGTACAATACTTTGTGAATGTTATTTCGGTAGTGGTGAACTGGTGATGGAGGTGCGGGTTGTTGCTGTGAGAATTACCTTAAGTCTCCACTCATCGTGACCCCATGTGAAGAACATTGTAGTTTTTAATCCTGCATTCAACATGTGTGGTGCTGGCATGCCCTGTGCCCAGATAATGAATCTCATCTAGAGAAACAACAAAGAATCAAATCAGATAACAGTTGAGTTCAAATATCTTTCTTGTGATAACCTAGGGATCTTATAACTGTGTGTTGAAATTCTTTATTTGGAATAACCCCTTGAGATGTAGCATCGTGTTTTTGAAGAGGTCCTAGCAGCAGTACCACACACACACACACACACACACACACACACACACACACACACACACACACACGCACACACACACACACACACACACACACACAGTATAGGGTTAGGTGTACTGGTGTAGTAAGATTCTCACCATATCATATTCACAGTTGCCGGGGTAGAGATGCTGCCCCATAACCCCAGCTGCCATGATGCAGCCCAGTGACCATATGTCAATTTCCTGGGAAATTGGGAGGCCCAGCAAAACCTCTGGTGATCTAAATGTAGGGGGAGACAACACAACATAAGAATGGACCATCTCTGTCAATCAATAATAGAACATACAATATGACAATAGTGCTGAGTGATAAGTGTTTTTTTTTTTTATTGGTTATTGAAAAAATATATATGTTTTTTAATTATTTTAAGTAATACCCGACCATGCAACAGGCAAGAGGTGATGTTTGACATTCTTATGATTAGATACTTTATGCATGTCCTAGGACCTATAATATACAAATGAATGACTTATGTGAATGACTTATGTTGGATATTATTGATCAATGTCATGCACAATACTGTATTGTGTCAATGCACATACCAGTTCAAATGGTTATGTTCAATGGTGTGCATGGTGTGGGATTGCATCATAATTCATGGATTTTCAGATTTAGAAACTTATGAATTCGAGTGTCATCTGCAAGCTACAATGTTCAGTGTTAACACGCTGAAAAACAAACTGCAGTTGTGTGGATATGAAAGCAACTATAAGGCAGAAACTCAATTATACTGCACTACCGTACAGGTATCCACACATTGCTTGGTTGATGTACCAAATATGAGTTGAGTTGAGTTACTTACCTATAATAACGAGACTGTATATTAGCTCCTTGGGCGTGTTCAGCCTCAGACAGAGACATGGATTGGCCAAAGTCGATGAGTTTAACTTTGAAGGGTTGATCTTTCTGATTGACCAACATGACGTTGTCTGGCTTGACGTCAGCGTGGATAATATGAGCATCCTTCAGAGCTTTGAGTGCCATGACAAGCTGTAAATAATAAATATACATGTACAGTATGTCATACATATAATTAAGACCATAATAATGATATTTGTCTGTAAATTATTCTTTATAAGCATGAATATGTTTAGGCACAGTGGTGTGGGCATTTAAAAGCAATGGTGCACCAATCACTAGAAGGTTTCGTTATTGCTACAACTTGTGTACAGGTGCAGTAAGAGTAAAATTGTTATGTTCTTGTACACAAGATGGGAGTGGAACACAATGGAGAAACCTTGAACACCACAAAATTGGCATTGCTATTGTCCACAGGTGTCCTGAATTTACCTGCTGTATAATGGGCCTCATCTCCATCACAGAGAATGGTTTGAAGTCTCTCTCCGTCATTAAGTCATGGAGACTCATGTCAAGCATCTCAAAGACCAGACAAACCTGTCCTTTGTGCACAAAGTGGTTGTGGAATTGCACAATGTTGTCTGGGTCCAGACAGCGCACTTTCTCCAGCATGGCCACCTGGCAACAGAATATTATAATATATTATTAATATAATAATATTATTTCTATGTCATTAATATTATTGTATAGATAGACAATCATATTTGTAATAAATACACTACAATTTAGGCTTTAACATTACATGTATATGTACATAGGATTAACATGGTCCTATTTTAATCATAATAATCATGAACATGAACATTAATTTTGGATGAATCTAAACATACCTCTTCTCTGGCATGTAGAAGATAATAATTTGCAAGATACTCCGTCAGTATCTTGATAGCCACAGTTTCCTGAGTGTGTAAGTCGAAACACTTGACAACTTCTCCAAATGATCCCTTCCCGATG
The DNA here is from genome assembly GCF_963924005.1 of Protomyctophum bolini. Lineage (NCBI taxonomy): Eukaryota > Metazoa > Chordata > Actinopteri > Myctophiformes > Myctophidae > Protomyctophum > Protomyctophum bolini. Next base: position 17,266,425 of record NC_137869.1, on the reverse strand, counting down.
GAACTGTGTGTCAAATACCGGCCGTTGTGCAGCATGTTGAGTAGAGAAGTCATCTCAATGTTAAATCAAAATGTTGAAAAGCCCTTTGCTGCTGCCTTGGTCCAAGTCCATTGATTAATGATCATGGTCATCAAGGTCTGCATTATATAATCAGGTATCAACCTGATTCTGATTGGTCCGTTGACTGAAACTAAAGGAGGGGAGTGGAGGAGTGGGCAAGTTGGGGCAATACCTCTTTTTTATTGACCAGGTGAAGAGGCCTATTGAGTTGAACAAATTAAACAATGAACCATTCACGCAGAAAATCAAGCAAATCACTAGGTGATTTGAATGTGAACCCCAATTTACATTAACAGCCCTGTTGCATATCAATAGTCTGTGTAGCTAATCTGCTTAAATGGGTGATTCATTAATTAGGAGACTGTGATCTGTCAGGGTAGCAATGGTTGCCATGGAAATTAGAAATACAGGAGGCACATGACCAGACATGTCAGAAACTTGACTTCCCATTGCCTAGGAGGTTCTTGAAAACATCAGAATCTTCTGATGCACATGCACATATTAGCATAATTGAAGAGTGGCCAACAGTAATTTATCTGCAAACACAGTGTATGTCTTTAATGTCTGATGTGATGGCCCAATCAGTGGTTCTTAAACTGTGGTTTGTGACTCCCAGGCCAGGGTAGCCCCCATGGTGACATCATCAAGGATGGAGATCCCTGAAAAACTAGAGTTCTCAACAGGCACGAAAGTTAAGGCCCGGCCTGGGCCCTCATCAAACCCTGTACACTCAAGACACTGCCACCCTTAGATCTCCATATACGGAGCTGACCTGTTCTGACATTCCATATGTTGATCTGACCTTTGACCTCATCAAACCCTGTACACTCAAGACACACTCCATATATGGCCATACAGAATTCAAAAGGCAAAAGGGCAGGGACCCAAGCACCACCTCTGCATATATACAGCCGAAAGGCAAACATTTGAAAATAGCAGATACAGGCTCAACGCCTTGAAACATGACAAACGCAACCAATGCAAACTGTATTGTATTAGTTTGCAGTTGCAACTTCACATTTTGAAGATCGACTGTCGTGACACTCCCAGTGTTTCACCGTGGCATGCACGCGTCTGGTCTGATGTAATTTTGTAAAACTTCCCCCAATCCAATCGGACTTTATATAGAGATAGATGATGTTTTTATTATTTTGCTTGAGACCACAATAACTGTCTGGAGACTGTCGGGCAGCGTCTGTCGTCCTGGTAACTACATGCAGCTGGCTGCTCCGTTCCGTTCCGTGTGAGTGAGCACGGTCAGCTGCTAGCTCAGCTAGCTGCAAGTTAACTGCATGGCAATCCATACTGTTATCGGCTACTACTCTGGTTTCTGAAGTGAACGATGTCTACATGTAAACTTGCTCGCACAGTAGTAAACTATCATGGAACACTCATCAGGGTAGCGAAGCTTCCTGCAACGTGGATCGGAATTAAGGAATTGCAAATAATTTCGCTTAGCCGATAGCTAGCTCCCGTGCTAATCTATTCTGGAGATTTACTAGCATAACTAGCGATTAGATTCGCGGTAATGACTTTTCATCTGGTTGTTTCATGGGGATTTTAAGGATCATGATGCCACACAAGTTTCAGCTTCTGGCTGTGTTGGCATTTGGAGTGGCGATGTTTCTCATTGAGAACCAGATCCAGAAACTGGAGGAGTCCAGAGCCAAACTAGGTAAACTGACGACAATTCCACCAGCAATGGATAGCATAGGGGTGTTGTGTTGTTGTTGAACAGGCAACAGCCCATGGTTCCCTTTACAATAATGACGTAATGTTGTTGACAAGTAGATCTGTCCATAGCTCTAATGCGTTGCACTAATGCAACGCATTAGAGCTGTGGATCAGAGCTAGTTGACAAGGTGGGGTTCATCTCTACAATGTTTAGTCACTTGCTTAAACCTTCTCCTTTCCTGACATTATTGCATTTTACAAGAACAGCTAGCCTTTGATAATGCCTGCAGACATGATTTGTTTTACAGAAATTAATTAATGAATTAAAGAACAGTTAGTGCTTTTCTGTGGGCCCTGGCTCATGGATTGTATGTGTCAGCCTCTTGACACTTTTTTTACTTCCCTTGCATCAATGCTACACTCTAGCCGCAATTTGCAACTCTAGATTTTTGGCAATGTCCGTGTCTATGCGCCTATGTGACGTAACTGACGTTAACCCACTGACTGTGTGAGCACCAGTATATGACTATTAAACAGAGAGAGGGAGTGCTGCACTGTTGCCTGCTAATGGGAGAGAGGAGGGGGGAGGGGAGTTGCACCACTCAGTTCACACGGGTGTGATTTTTTAAATTATGGGATTGATTGATTGAAATATTTATTAACAGTTTGTAGAATTACAGTACATTTTAAGCACAAACTCAATACAGAGACTATTAACTGTGAGTGGACGACCCAATTAAACATTACACTTGTTTACAACAGGGTCCACATTGTTCAATTCATCAAAACATTTAGAGACATACAAATAGACACTTCTATGTAGTTAAAGAACAGAACAGGAATTCATCATGTAGGAAGCAAAAAGGGAAAGGATACATATACAGTGAGGGGAAAAAAGGGGGTCGGTGGGGGGATTCAGATTTTACAGAGGCCAGTGAAGAATATGGGATTCCATAATTATACAATGTTGCAATGCCTTGTGTCAATTGTGTAATTTACATGCTAACGTGGACCTATTTTGGTGATGCAGCTGTGGTCACCTAGGGTGTCTTCCTTCTCAGGAGAAGCTAGGAGCCTAATTCCAGCCATCCGTAGGTGCCCTTTGAGAGCGGTTTTGAAGGAGTCAAGGGATTCACATGTCTTAATGACTGTTGGTAGGGCGTTCCACATTTTGGTGGCATAGGAGCGAAAATAATTTAGTCCCTTGTTTGTGCCAAATCTGGGTTGTACATGGTTTGTTGCACTCCCTCTGGTGTTGTGGGTGTGGACTTCGTTTACATTAAGGAAGTATTTAGACAGGTACATGGGTATCTTGGTGGTGTACCGAATCTTGTGGACCAGACCCATTGCAAGATGCTGTACTCTGTCGTCGACCCTAAGCCATCCCAGCCTGTCAAAGTGGGCAGGGGTGAGGTGGGTTCGGGGGGTGAGGCCAAGTAGGAGCCTGACCAGTTTGTTTTGGGAGGTCTGGAGCCTTGTTTTAAGGGCCTTTGAGGTGCTGTGGTACCAAGAGGTGGATGCATAGTCAATCTAGTGAATCTAGAGTTGCAATACCCTCCATTGACTCCCTACTCATCCAAATTGCGTTTGCGATCTGCTTGTAGGCCTATTAAACGACGTTAAACTCACCAACATTGCAGCTGTAGGCCACGCTTGAATTATCCTCTTTCAATTTGCCGAGCTTGTTATTCATAAAAATCCACCGTAGACATGTTATGAGCTACTTTCTGTCAAGAAATTCTGTGCATGTGATTCTTTTTCTAAATGTTGCAGTTTGGAAGCACTCGTTTTCCTTAACGGGTCACGCTGCATTTATGAAAAACAAGCTCGGCAGATTGAAAGAGGATAATTCAAGCTTGGCCTAGAGCTGCAATGTTGGTGAGTTTAACGTCGTTTAATACAAGCAGATGGAGGGTATTGCAACTCTAGATTCATCCCATTATAAAAAAATCTAGAGTTGCAAATTGCGTCTAGCTACACTCATGCTCATGCAAATTGCGTCTAGCTACACTCATGCTTGCTGTTCTTGCAGTTATTTAAAAGCCATGATGTCTAATGTAATGTCAGATGTTCAATGGTGTAGGGCCATTGTTCCATCTGGATGGAGTTTGTCTATTTTCTTGAATTTATACTGGAAGGAGGAGTTCTAATGGGTGATGATATGATCTGGGCATGAACAATGTACCAGTTAGGGCTGACTATTAGTGCTTTTACATATTTACGCATATTAGTGCTTTTACACAATATTTACACAATGAGATTCACTTCATCCCATATCACAATTCACAAATGATATCTATTACTCATATTGGCCATAATACCTGGGATACCTATTCGATTTTCCTGAGATGTATGTTTAGCAAACAAACAACATACATCATTAGGTGTGTAATCAATTCTAATCAGAGTGAAAAGACCCCACATCTCTGTTCTTTTGTAGATGACCTAAGACATTTTCATAACTATGTCGTCATAATTATTAATCATAATGATTTGGAGTAAAATGTTATTTTACAGATGTTTCTGCTAGTCTCAACATGGACTTCTCATGCAGTCAAGAGCCGCTGCATTGCCCTGTGAGCCAGTCAACATCCACTCAACAAGCCCATACCTGTAATTGCCCCCCAATAGACTGGCATTAGCTAGAAAAAGTGGAAAGAACACTTGTAATTAATCCTCTTCTCCTGAATATTATCATCAAAGGCTGAATCACCTGCAAATGTGCTATCTCTTTGTGAATAAGCAGGGCTGTTTAGCTAATTAAGGCATGCTAATAGGTATGATACCCTCATTTGTGTGATGAGCCAGACACGACCCACAGCCCCCATGCATCTACTATTTTCGGGTTTTGTTCTCTGTGCTTGTCGTAACAAAGATTTAAACCCGTAATTACTGAGACATTGAGGCAGCATTCACATTTCACACAACACACAATTCTTGCCATTAACGTTCAGCATCTCTTTTCCTAGAACAAACCATTGCCAGACACGAGGTGGTCGAAGTAGAACAGAGACGCATAGAAGACGGTGGGCAAGAGTCGCCGCCGGCCCTGGCCGCAGAAGACGATGTTGTCATTATCTATAACCGAGTGCCCAAGACTGCCAGCACCTCCTTCACTAACATAGCCTATGACCTGTGTGGGAGGAACCACTTCCACGTCCTGCACATCAACACGACCAAAAACAACCCTGTCTTGTCTATACAAGACCAGGTAACACAACCAAATACACACACCCTTGTTACCAGAGCTGTGCTACTCATTACGCTGATTTGGCAGATTTGGCAGTGCTCAGGATCGAATCCAGAACCTTGGGATTCATAGATAAGCTCTATTGATTGATTGCACGTAATCATATATTTTCAATTATATTTAAAAACATTGGTTCATAGTCAAACTTCCAACTCTAATTTTATCCACAACTGTAAAGGTGTTCAGTCCGTTATAAACTCAAATGTCAGTTTCAGACTTTAAAATAAAAACAGATTTTAAATAACTATGAATGTGATACAATATGGATTTCAATCGGTCTTTGCCTACAGTACTGTAAGGTTAAGCAAAATACATTTATTTTTAATGAGCATTCCCTCACCTTGAACTCTCCTCCCTTCAAGTTCACATTCTGTATACGCGCCAGTCAATGCAGCTCTTTGATCTAGAAACTATTTTGGGTGGAAATGTTTAGTGGAAATCAAACTCCACTGGGTGTGTTAATAAGATCGTCCTTGCCTTTGGGTAAGTTGATGAAGGAAATTCCTTGGGAGCATGAGGAATTTGCAACCTTTGTGCAGGTTTTGGCAAGCATTAAAGAAAACCTGGTGTTCAGACCCTATCCATACTGCCAAAGCCACAGACAATATACATGCCACTGACTGTGACTGACACACATCGTTGAATCGTGTGTTTTTGTATTCTTGTCAACATGACTTAGGAGGACACATGGTGTAAATGCCCTGTGGCTATGCTGGTGTTATTTTTGGCTGCTAGTGCCAGGTAATATCCTGTCTGCCATCTCGCATCAATCTCCTCCTTCCATCTTGGAAAACAGTCTTTCTTTTGTACATGATACAAGGTCCACTGGCACACAGTTTGAGGGAATAGTTATATGCTAAGCTTCGACAATATTATATTGTCAAAGCCGCACTCATTGAGCTACAGGAAAATTAAAATATGTTATGTTAAATTATTTTCTTCAGCTTGACCAAAATGTGTGAAAGTTGGTTAGAATTAGTCTTTAAAAATTTTTTATCTCTGGAACAGTGGAATGCTTGTCAGCGATAAAGAGCAATTGGTGGAGGCGGTCTGTTGCTCCATAGATATAGCCTATTGTTTGTTACGAAAGCATATAGGCCCTCATTTATCAATCGAGTGTAAAATCTGCCACAGATTCGAGTGCAGGTTTCGTAGTACACCCACGTCGCCACGGCATTTGTAAAGTGATCGCAAACAGCTGATCCTTCCTTAATTTCGTTCTGACGTTAATAAATGTGACGGCTGAAATCTATCTGGCACGCCCTATGAAATCAAGCCTCGCCCTCGTTTTTGCGACTTGAAAACGGCAATACGTTTAGCTGAAACCATGGTAACATGAAAAAATAGGTTTCTCCCGTGCCTTGCTGCTGCCCGCCTCACCCCACTCTCTCATACACACGCACAGACGCACAGCACGCACACGCAACTTGAAAGCCCAACTAACTGGTGTGTCGTTAAATAAATAAAAAACGAACACCTGCATGAATTAAATAAAGTTGTAGGCCTACCCTGTCTGTTTCCCTCTCACCTCGCATGCCTTGCTGTCATGCACGCACGCACCTACATGACACATTAAATAAAGCTGTCTGTTTCTCCTCTCGCTTCGCTTCCCTTGCTGCCCGCCTCACCCCCCGCACGCCACGCACGCACATATCGCAATTTGCAAGCAACTTTCACTGTGTGTTGTTAGTTGTATATTAAATTATTAAAGTATTTTTAATTTAATATACAACAAGATATATTAGTGAACGAAAACCTGAACCATAATTAAATAACAAATAGGCACACACACGCTGCTGTTTTGCAGGTGCTCCTCCTGTCCTGTCTGTCTGTCTCTCTCTATCACTGTGGTCCGTCCGTGACCAACTGACCATGCACGTTCGACAGTCTATTTAGATTGCCTCGCAGTCGCTAGTCACTGCAGGACTGTCAACTGTCAATTATATTAATGTGCAGCCAAAATATATCGTACTGGTGGTGGTGGGCTGACTGGCTGGGTTAGCCTATATCGCCGATGCGGTTCCCATGCACTTGCGCTGGGCTGGCACGGCACATTTGACATTCCAGTGACACGTCAGGTTTATTAAACGAGGAAGAGATTGCATATACCGTAACTCCAGAAAGACATTGTTGGCCTACTGTAGATTAGGCTACCTACAGTATATAGGCTAACTATGCATGTTGGGACTCTCCGCAGCTGCATTGCACTACTTTCCAACGTCATGGAAATATTCCAGCACAGACAGCCCAAATCCTCGCATGTATGCGCTCATGCAAAACACTGTTTAAATGGCTTAAATCAAGCGCGATTTTAATTGTAAAGTTGGAAAGCTCCTACTAATTTCATATGACACAAATACACATCTTGTAGGTCTATTCCTTTTTTCTTTTCTTTTTCTTTTTCTTTTTACATGTGTAGCCCATATACATACAGTTTTATATTAACATTTTAGGAGTGAATACATATGTTTCGATGCCTTTGGCAGCCTCTCAGCTGGTCAAACAATGCTGCTCCGCCGTTCTACGACAGAAAAACAAGCGTACGCCAGCTCACAAGCAAACGTGGGATTTGAACGTTGTCAAGTTCAATTTCAAGCTTTTCCGGAAATGGTAAATGTCGAGGTGTAGAGGTTAGAGGGTATGCCCACATCATGAGTGTCAAAAAACGACTTCCTGACCTTGACAGCTCATACATCCGAACATAAAAGTACTATCTGATTGCTTTAAACGACGTTAAACAACGTTAAACTCGCTTTGACACTCTATTTGCCACTCGATTTTCCATTCACTTTATGCATGCACATACCCTCTATTGTTAGTGATTCGAATTTGGGACCTTTTGTTAACATAGATCATGTATATTTCAGAATGAAAGATAGTGAAGACTGAAGACTTGTGTCTAAAACACTAATGCAGCCTCTCCAGTAGACCAGTACTATTTAAACATCACCCACACACATGAATGATAGAATTTAGCAACCCCTACAGGTACTTTGTCATGTGACAAATAGCAAAAATAGCACTGTACTTTGTAGCTCCACTGTTATTTTTATATAGGGAATATGGAAAACTCCTGTTGCAAGTTGATGATGTCATTTACCCATGTGTGGTCCAGCCCTATGGATTGTGCTAATAAAACGTATTTCAAATAAAGCTTTGATGCTCATATTAACCTTATAGGAAGTGTTACTTTGTTTTTATTAGCACATGCATTCCATACATTCTATATGACATCATATGGCTTGCGACGGGAGTAGGCTACTATTGCATGAAAAACTTAGTATTTCTAAGATAAATAAAATATTTAAGGTGTTTTTTGTTTCTATTTTTTGTTAGAGGGAAATTTCAATATATTAATTAAGGCTTAAAACTCTAAGCCAGGGATCCTTTTTAAAATTTAGATTTTTCTTTTATTTTTATTTTTATATAATTGTTTTGTAACTTTTTACCTATATTGACATGCCCACAATGGTGACAGCAGGTTGAAAATGCATACATAAAAAACTAATTGTTGAGAAATAATAGTTCAGCAGTCTATACTTCATTCTCACTTATATGCATCCAGGAAAAAGAAACCTTTATAAAATCACTTCCAGTACTTTCCCCCTGCCTGCAGAAAACTAATTGGCTTCCATTATCTTTGTCTCCAGGTGCGGTTTGTCAGGAACGTCACCTACTGGAGAGCGATGAAGCCAGGCTTCTACCATGGCCATGTGGCTTATCTGGACTTCTCAAAGTGAGGCCCTTCATTTCCTTGTAATGCTGTTAATATCCAAATTGGTTACAAGCACTTAGCGAGGCAGATAAAACCGGTCCGGTGTTGATTCCTAATGTGTGTGTTTTTGCTGTCGATAAACACTGTTGCCAGCCCACTCTCTGTTTTGATATTATCATTTAAACGGTCATTAGGTAATTACCCTGATGGTGGTCACTAGGCTCGTCTGAGAAAAGAATTTGCAGTCTCATTCTTCTCAGATGGCAGACACCGCTGATGGTGAAACGATTATCAGGTGCACTGAGGTACAGCGGCAACCTTGGCTCTTCTGCCACCCCAAGCCACAGTGTAGCACAACACTGACAATCTGTCATTGACGTAGCTAAATGTCACACAGTCTTCCATTAGTTCCTCTGTGGGGTGGACAAACCAGGAGACCACTCTTGTTCCTGATCCACTCGATGGCAAAGTAACAGTAATGACTCATTTGTCTTTCCTTTTTAGGTATGGAGTGAAGGGTAAGCCCATGTACATAAATGTCGTACGGGATCCAATAGAGCGCCTGGTGTCGTACTACTACTTCTTGCGATTCGGAGACGACTACAGGCCCGGCCTCCGACGAAGGAAACAGGGTGACAAAAAGGTCTTTACTCTTAGCTGATCTCTCATTTTTCACGGATGCTAAATTACATGAATTAATCAAATTTATTTCAAAGCCACCTGTACTATGTGGTTTACGTAACATAGTTCAGTGCAGCCCATTGAAATAGGGTGGTTATCTGTGTGTTTCAGACATTTGATGAGTGTGTGGCTTCAGGTGGTTCTGACTGCGCCCCTGAAAAGCTCTGGCTTCAGATTCCCTTCTTCTGTGGACACCATTCAGAGTGCTGGTGAGTGTCCATCGATCCCAACCGCACACTGACCTCCGACTGCACTGGAATGTGTCTTTATTCTGGGGCAAACATTCTGCAAAAATAGCAGATAAACGGTGTTGTGACATAGTGTTTTGAGTGTGTAAATGGGCTATTTTCAGCGAAGAGATTTGATGTTCAGTGTCGGAAAGCGAGTAGACCAAGCATAGAGCCTTGGGGGACCAGGGTGAACTAAGTATATAGGGTTTAAGTCAAGAAGTGTTTAAAAAGCGCTTGCTTGTTCAACAATGTCCCTGCTTATGTTTATTCCTCGTTGCCGTTGCATCCGTTTATGGGCCTTTCAGTGTACAATGCTGCTTTGTGATGTAGGAACGTGGGCAGCAGATGGGCGCTGGAGCAGGCCAAGTATAATCTGGTGAATGAGTACTTGTTGGTTGGCGTGACTGAGGAGTTGGAGGACTTCATTATGATACTGGAGGCAGCTCTTCCTCGCTTCTTCAAAGGAGCCACGGAACTCTACCGATCAGGTACAATCTACTGAAGTGGTTCGCATACCTTTTTAATTTCAAGGACCCCTAGTATCGGATGCGTTTGGCCAGTGGTTCCCAAACGTTTTAGCTCGAGTCCCTGGGACCCAAACTAGTGACAATCACAGATCTACAAGCTCACAACGCATCTCTATGTGACATGTGAGTTATTATTAAATTCATTCATTTAAATTAATGAATTCATATAAATAAAATAAAATAATGGCTTATTATTATTGGATCCCGACCCAGTTTTTGGGAAACATTACATTAGGCCACAGACCCCCATAACTCTGAGAGTGTACAAATGGAACACTCCGAGTCCATTTGGTTACATTTGTATGCTCTCATGCTTACAGACCTGTAAGGGTCAAAACTATCAATAATTTAGCTGCTGATCCCCTGGAAACCCTTCAAGACCCCTGGGGGCTTTGACATTGTAATGAACGTTCACTTTATTCTTCACAATGTATTCTGTTCACCAATAGAGGGTGCTGTAGCTTCTGAGTTGTTTGTGTTTAATCTTGACTTCAGGCTGCTAAAAAAGCATTACATTATAGTGGTATTCTACAGTACATTTAATTTAGCCTCCTCTAATATTTATAGGGGTAGTAAGTGGTACTTTTTGTTTAAATAACACCTCTATCTATCCAGGTCATTTTTATGGTATCCCGACCCATACAGGATAAACAAATGAGATTGGAAGTGATGAAACAAACAAACAAAAAAGAGCAGACAAATTTGAAACATGATAAAATTGAAGCTGATAAATTATCTTTTGGGGGTTCTCCTGATTGGACAAAATTGATGGTCCTGAAAATGAAAGAGACGCGGAGAACCCTGTGTGTTACTGAACAAACACGAATAACTAGTGAAGAACGTTAACTTTTAACAAACAAACTTACTTTAACATTGTGCTTAATCCATTAAAACCGGGAAAGTATCTGTGTCATTTTAGATTTTGTTTTTGTGTTGGCTATTCAAAAATAGCATACCGTATATACCTACAAGCTCATACAGAGCTTATACATCTGCTATTTTTTTTTAATTTTTTGAAAGTCTAATGAGAATAAATGATTAAGAAGATATGTAGAATCAGCCTCAGGTCTTACTGTATTCACACTGGCAAATTCAAAAGATGCGAAGCAGCATATTGGTTGCAGAGTTGCTGTTTAACCCCTTTTGGATGAAAAAGTTTACATACTTTGAATTTAGCACAAACAAACAATAGATATAAGTTATGTGCCAAATTTGGCATGGTAGGCTATTAGGGTTATTGCACAATTACACTATTTACACTAATACACACAATTACACTATTTACACTAATACACTATTACACTAATTACACCTATTACACTAGCACACTTATTACACTTATTTCACTATTACCCAATTACACTTATTACACCATTACACTATTGCACTTATTACACTATTGCACTTATTACACTTATTCCACTATTACAGTTACTACTATCTCTATTATTGTGATGCCATAAATCTAGTAGCCTGATGGGTCAAATTTGTACCAAACGGACATTGCCAAATATCTCAGACAAAAGTGAGGTCAAATGTAATCTACTTCAATATATCTGTAGTTGAGTCATTGAGTTAGCTGGTGTGTATTTTTATTTTAGCACAACTAATCTCAGATTTGGGCAGTAGGTCACACACTGGCAGCCTAGAACCATGTGCTGTCGTCTCCACTTCCTTCTTTTTCAAATCAATGTAATTTATTCTCCAAACCACTTGATGGTGCCAAAGTGCTTCCAGTCATACCTTGGCATGTGCCAAAACTGACCCAATAGGCATTGACAGCCTTATTTTTCTACCTCGCCTATATTTGGCCATTAACTGGTATGTGCCAAATTTGACCCAGTCGTCCAAAAGGGGACGTAGAACGAGCTCATTGACGTCGCCAGGCGTGCATCGGCAAGCAAGAAAAATATAAAGGAAAATAAAGCCTGGAATTACAAGCAGGAATTGTGTGGAGAACAAAGGTGAGTGCAAATGGTTAGAGCCTACCTATTCACACGCACATCAATGGTGGTTGCTGGGCTAATAAGGAATAACATGGAAGGAGATAGGGCCCGCACAACACTTTGTTGTTTTGAAGCTGGAGTTGAGGCCAGCTCAACTTGCATTTGTCGCTTTGTATCTGTATCTGTCATGTTTGTAGAAGCTACAAAGGTCAGTTGTAGCTTTGTATATTCTTCATGTCTCTGCCTTCCATTGGAAATTATTTGAAAGGTAGTCTGTAGATTGATCTGCCAGTGTCAACACAGACAGCATTAGTCTTTTTACACTTAATTTGAGGGTGTTTTGTGAAGGCTAACCCAAAACTAATACTAGAAGAAGTGCCCCTCAGGGCACAGGTCTTCACCAGGATAGGATTGTTTGTGATGTAACAGTATATTGATAATGCTTAGTAATGTTATGAAGATGAATGAATGTTGAGTTTTTCCCCATAGGAAAGTATTTATTTAAAGACGTTTACACCACGGACAAAGCCAACTCGTTTTGTGACAAATCATGACAATAAACACAATGTTTTGGGCAGATCAAATAATTAGTAAGAAAAAGAAAACAAAAAGTGTTGTACCCTGCCTTTTTTTTCTTCTTTCTAATTATTTGATCGGCCCAAAACATTGTGTTTGCTGTCATGATTTGTCCGGATCCGAGCTGGCTTTGTCCACAGTGTAAACGTCTTTAAATAATTACATTACATTGAAAGTAACATTGCAACACAACGTATTACTTTTATTACATATTTATTTGACCTTATCCTGCCAAGTACCATGTAGTACCATGACATTTGCCTCCCTGACAGACTCTGCTGTGTGTCTTTCCCAGGGAAGAAGTCCCACCTACGGAAGACCACCGAAAAGAAACCCCCCGCCAAAGAGTCGATAGCCAAGCTGCAGCAGTCTGACATCTGGAAAATTGAAAATGAATTTTATGAGTTTGCACTGGAGCAGTTCCAATTTGTCCGTGCCCACGCTGTCAGGGAAAAGGACGGAGAACTCTACGTACTGGCACAGAGCTTCTTCTATGAAAAGATCTACCCCAAAGTCAACTAAGGAGAGGCCAGGAAAAAACTGATGGGGCCTAAGGCCTGATTTATACGTTGTTGCACGTCGGTGTCGCCTGCCGAAAATAGCTGATCTAAAAGCTCATGTGTTGCACTGTGAGCTTAAGCCTTGTAGATCTGCTATGTTTGGCATAAGCCTCACATGGACCATCTAAAGACTAGACCTAGTCATACACACTGGAGGAAGAGGGAAAGGATTCCAGCCAGGTCATATTCATTTCGAGGCAATCTTTTGCTGGGATCATTGGCCCTCAAGTAGATAACTCCAGAAGCCTCAAAAGATCAAAGCACACTGGTGCCGTAGAGACCTAATGAACATCAGACTGTTGTCCTCAATGAAAAGCATTTCACTGTGGCCTTGTGGATGCAACACTGAACAGAAGTTTCTTATGATGACATAATGGCATGATAATGGGAATTGATACACTTACATGAATCCAATTGAATTCTAAAGACGGTTTGAATGGATATAGCATGTCTGGTACAGCTGCTGGGATGTTTCTATTCTGACTGACCTGGGTAAAATAGCACATTGTAACCTGTAACACAACAAATCAGGAATTGCTTAATTTATCTTGTGTAACCTGTATTTTTTCAAATATTACACAAATGCATACAGATGTGTTTTTGCCCAGGTCTGCTCGTGTCACGCGTGAAAAGGGAATGTGTTTGTCAATTTGAACTGTGTTGACCTGTGCAAACAGTTTGTATCATCTTGTTTTCAGCATTATTTGTACAGTTTAGATGCAATGCAATGTTTACAGACTATGGAATACATGGTCGTGGTCCAGAAGAGGAACAGCAGAGCTGTATACCTCAATACATTGGACCAAAATACTAGACAAGGAAATGGAATACATGTTGCATCCTTTGGTGTGACATGAATTATGCAATTTTGTATCCCACTGAAATATTCTCACTTTTTAAGATGCATATTATCAGTATTTTAACATTTGTGCATCCTTCAATATCTTTTGTAACATAACTTGTTTCTTTGTTATTATTGTTCCTTTTTTATTTTTAATATCTTAAAACATGGCAAACAAAACAATCCTGCACACTGTCTTAACTTGTAATTATATCAAATATGTACAGGTATTACAATGTTTTGGTACTAGATCAGGTAAAATATCTTAAAACAAACCGAATTGTTTGATCACGGATGCATTGGATATTTGAATACAGGGTTTATCAGATTATGAGACGTGTGTGTTTTGATTTAATTCCATATTGGTCACAGGGTTCAGCTGAGAAAGACAAAAGTGGGAATTAGACACCTTCATCATAAGTCACAACATGTAGGTAACGCTTAGGTAGGCCTACATTTGAGCAGGGTTGAATACCTTCCCTGGTTCATCATTGGTGAGGATGTTTTATCCCTGCTTCTGGTCAAACTGAATACATTCATGCATTTCCTTTTGGGAAATGTAATGTGTTTCATGGTTACGTTTTATACGTTAATTACATTTACATTATCATCCCTCATTTTCAAAGATTGCTAAAAGTTCACTGTATACATAAAATAGCAGATTTTCTAGCTCACAACACGTCAAGAGCTTGTAGACCAGTAATTTCTTGCTATTTGTCATAAAACAAAGTATATACCCACCCCCCTCCCTTTTCAGAAACCTGCATTTTACTTACAATATTACATGGTTCCACCATTACATTAATGTTGCTTGATTTATTTTATCTGTATTATCTTGGCACCTTTCCCAATCATGTTTATCCTATCCAACAGTCTTGACCACAAACATTGAACTGCAATTGACATTTTGTGTTTATTCATTCCAGACACTGACCCACAACTCCATATAATTGCAGTATAGTGTCTTTTCTGATTACATTTTTTAGGATCAGTGTTTAGCACTATGTATCTTTCCTCTTCTACACTGAATTTGAACCCTATTTCCTGCTCAAGTGCTAACATTTGTACCATTGAGCTACAGTATAGCAAGCAAGCCCTGCATGCTTGCTGCACAGGATACTGTAAATTGAATGTTGACCATCTGATCAAAATTCATGTCAGATCCTGCATGTGTCTATAGGTGAGACACCTTTGACACGATTTAAATGCTTCAAGAGAATACCAGGGAGACAAAATATAATCACCCCAATTGTATAAGTTATATTGTATTAACATACAGATTGGACAAAATTAAAATGTATTAATAAAATAATAGTGTTAGGTTTAGACTTTAGACTCACTATAGTGAGGCTTTACATTTGTCTTATATACTTCAGACGCGTTTTGTCATTTTACAGAAAGTGGGCTCCTTGGTTTGAACTATTTGGACAGACAGACATGCTTAGCATGAACTGCATATTCGGTCTGTGCATGCTGCTCGCGTGTGTGTGCATGCTCGCGTGTGTGCGCGACTGCGCGTGCGTGTGTGGCCGAGGAAAAAAAATCAATTATGTATACTCCTGGCTGAAAAACCTATTGAGCTTGTACAATAATTTACATGCGCCCAGTAACTGACTCTTGAATCCATTCTTCTTCTTTTGACTCCATAATTACAGAATAATTGCCTCGGTATATCTTACTCAACAGGGAGTACTTAACCAGTGAAACGGTGAAATAACAGATTGGGGATGGGGATGATGGCGGTGCTGAGGACAGCATTATTACCATGCCCTGTCCCCTCTCTGATGGGTGAATAGACAGGGAAGGAGGGTGTGCGTGTCAGTGGGGACATGGACCTACCACGCTCCAGCGGTCCATGGCATGGCTTCCCTCTGCCCACACAGAGAGACACCACAAATGGGCCGCCAACCCATCTGCGTCGCTGACTGAGAAAAATTCCAGATCTATAAGCTCTCAACCGGTCACGTCTGCGACGCGTTGTGAGCTTATAGATCTGGTATTTTCCCGCCGTTGTGCGACGAAGTATAATTGGGGCTTAACCGCGGTGTGGCCGTGGACACCAAACGAGGCTGCCTGTCTCAGAAAATAGAACTCAATTAACAATTTTGCTTCAGGCATATTGGAACATTATTTCATTAACTAGATGAATACAGTCTGATAATTACTTCTTCTCAATTAAAAAGCCCACACTCTTTATTGATTGTGGCTGATGAGCTTGAAGGTTAATTAGGAACAGAATATCACAAGTGTTGCTTCCTGCATTGTTATTTTAAGCAGCTCTTGGATTAAATTAACACAGGATTGTTTTTAATAGTCTACTGTAGTTTTCTTGGTTTCCTGCATATTTGTTTTATTGTATATGGCCTGTTTTATTTGTTTTATGGCTACCCATTTGTCAAGGCCATACTAAATAGGTCTTATTTATTATGTGCTGTGTTTGCAGTGTTAAGTCAACTAAATGACTCACTTCAAGTTCAACCCTAGTTCTAATTCAATGTGGTTTGAGTTTTCATTGCTGTTATGCTTAATTTATGTCATGCTATTCCCATCTATCAGCCACTAGAGGGAGCCCTGGTCCCACTGAAATCCTCTTCAAAGCAGTGTGGGCGACAGCCAGCTCAAACTGCTCACCAAACCAAAGCGCTGTTAATGCACCTGTACAAGGCCAAATGGAACAAACTAATAGTGCATTACCATTAAGAATACAGATTACACCATTAGACTCAATTGGCTCTCAGGCCTTGTGGAAGCTATAAATAGTTTCACTTGGTCTTGGACAATTTGTGCCACTCTCAGGTATAATGACACCACTCAAATTAATTCAGGGCGTGTACTACATTGTCCCTTATTGCAAAAGGGGACATTTTAGACTTTTTAAATGATGTGCATATTACTGAAGCCCACGTCTCTAAAGATTGACCAGGAGGTTAACAAATGTAAAAAAAAAGAAGGTCTCTATCACAGTCCATTCTAGAGCATGCGATCCTCTTATTGCTGAAATTGCTCATAAAATAATGACCTCATTTAAGTCTGGCTGGACTGGGTGGAAATGACCTTCTGGGTTGTTTTTTGGGCCCCCTTTTTTCCAGTGGACCATGAGAGACCCAGCACACTTTCTGAAGCTTGCTGACCTCAGAGTGATTTCACTACTGCTCCATAAAACAAACAGAGCAGAGCAGAGGCAGCTTGAGTCCCCTCACTGGGACTGTGGACAGGGCCCTTAAAGCGCTTGGCCAAAGGGGAACATTATGTGTACTACTTTCACAGGGTTTTATGTAAATGTACTACTACTGCGCTGAAGTGGAAGGTAAAATGAAGCCAGCATGTCAGGAGGGGCACAGGGCCAAGAAAAACTTCAGCCAGGGGCAGATGATAGATTACCACTGGTGAGAACGGAACAAAAAAGAGAGACCATCGCTATCAAAAGCCATGTGATTGCACTCGTTACTTGATGAAGTGGAGAGACATGTACACTGTAAAATCCTTAATTTAACTCGATCTGTCTGCTGCATGTCCATTTCAGAGTAACACTGGAGTTGCTCAGGATGTTCCTGTGTACTTTGCAGAGGACAATAATCCAACCATACACACAACTAAAATCCTGGACTCTTGGGGACATTTTTACACTCTCAGTAACATTTACACTCAGGATCTTTGCTGTGTGCAGAGTGCAGACGGATAGTAAGCTTGTTCAAATGGCACAGGAGAACAACAAATCCATCCTGCTTCTTAACACACTGACTGTGAAATTAAATCTGGAATATGGACAGGGCGAACTAGGGTAAAACGAAGAGAGATCTAATCAGGACCATATCCATTATTTGCATGTAGCTACACTACATGACTCCAAACATAATAGAGATCACAAGCCTGTGAGCACAACAGGAAGGTTGACCCCGGACAGGAAACTCTCTGATACTCTTAATTAGATTGCTGTATTGTAGTTTGACCTTGGTAGAAGACACTACACTACACTTCTCTCTCTCTCTCTCTCTCTCTCTCTCTCTCTCTCTCTCTCTCTCTCTCTCTCTCTCTCTCTCTCTCTCTCTCTCTCTCTCTCTCTCTCTCTCTCGTGGTGGTGGTGCTGGCAGGCAGAGAGTGCATAGTGGAGCCTGGGCATTTTCTCCTGGAGGGTAGGAGAGAAATGCAATCAGCAATTCAATCGTGGCCATTGTGGAGCAGTGCTGATGAGCTTTGCAGAGTAGATAATGGATTAAATTATTTATCCCCTCTCCTCGGCGCTCATTGTTGCCTCGCCTTTGTGCTGTTACAGCGGTACATAGACGTAGGTTGAAGGCCTAGATCACTCGGTGCCTTTCGAAGATCTAATTTTTCTAATTAGCGCTTGAATGCAGAACTGTCCCCCCCCCTCCTCCTTTTACCCCCTGCCTCCGACCATGGCGTTCTTTGTGGAATACATTCCACGAGGTGAGCACATGAACCTATCACAGTCCATGTCAATGACAGACAATACCACTGTTGTTTATGCCACTGTCTCTCCATCCCAACACTTAGAAAACCTCCCTTTAGTCCTTTGGATAAGTATCATGCCAAGCTACTTATCTCTGTCAGAATGTGCCCCCCGTTCCATACAATGCATGGATCTACAGTTCTGCCAAAGTTTGATCCCTGTCAGATTGGGTTCCCTCTCAATAGCATAAAATGCCGGGTGCACGTACTACTACGGACTGGGGTGGCACCTGTCAGCTGGTTATGTTGAGCGGGAGAGTAGGCCCTATAGTCCCCCCAGACAGTGTGAGCTCCCCAATGGCAGGTGAGGGTAGGGTGGAAGCAGTGGGAGGAATGATTTGGCATGACGACTAAATTGGGTAGAAAAAAATATATATTTATATATCGTTGCTGTCCGGTGTAAACCTTGGATTCAGTGTTCCAATGATTCCAATGTAGTTATGATTTTCTTGTTCATTTTCATCGGTTCAATCCACAGACACACTTAACCACTTTCACTTTGAGAATATTTACATAGGCTATTTTAACAGAATATAGGTAGGCTATATATATTGAAATATGCAGATACAAGGTCTCTACAGTACATGACTGTGTGTGTGTGTGTGTGTGTGTGTGTGTGTGTGTGTATTATATTTGGAGTGAGAACACATTGTGACATGGATTGGCATAACACTGTAATGATGTCAATGCCACTTCTTCTGTCTTTTCCTTTAAAAAAGATTGTGCTAATTGTCCAAAAACAAGCCCAAATTGATGAAATCAATGAATTACCAGCTGCATTATTCGTTCCAATTTCTTCTCTGTATCGTTCCAATTTCACGCATGCGCACACCACTCGTGCAGGCTCAGCAGAAAATGATCTCCAGTGTCTACTACCAGTGTGTACTACCCGGTCGGATATATAGCAAGCTCTTGCTTGCAGCTGGTAAAAATGTGGTGTGTCGTTGCTGGGGTCCACTAAATGCCTTGGTTGTGTTGGCTTTGTAGAAGACTAGTATGGAATCAAAGATTTCTTATTATGCTGTGACCATGAAATACTAGATTACTTGGTGTATAGTAGTGTTCCACTGGAACATTCCAGAATCCACAACACCAGCAAATAGAAGCACTACATGCACAACAGGTCAATGCCTGTTATTGATTATGAGTGGGCCTATCAGTCAAGAGACCAATGAACCCTGATAAGATCTGTAATAGGCCTACAGTGTATTTGTGCTATATCAGTTATTAAAAAAACATATTAGCTGAGCAGATTTGTCCTTTCAGCCTCTAAAATGTGCTGCACCACTAATTCCGTTCAAACAGCTGGTTTACAACATTTCAGTAAGTCAGCAAGTTTACAGATAATAATGTAAAGCACTACACATTCAATGCAGTGCACAGGAAATACAGGGCTTATTTTGGTAGCAGTCCTAGATTTCAGAGAGGGTATAATTTCACCGATGTCTGTCTGTCTGTCTGTCTGTTTGTCTGTCTGTCTTCCCGCCTGCCTGAACAATATATAATAATTATAAATAGCTTTAGCATGCTTTGTATCCGCTTGCTGCCAGATAAGGATGATGTTCCTTATGCCCTAAACCTAAATGGTCCTAACGTTCCAGTAATCTTACTTTGTTCCCTTGCCATGTCATGTAATTTCCAGTTACACACAAGATATCTCAAAATCTAACAGGCGATTGCCATGAAACAGCCATGCTCCCCGGAGGATGAACCCTATTGATAACCTGGCCTTTTGTTGTTATTTCCAATAAGTGTTAATCCTGCAATCATTCTTCTCACGGAAAAAAGGTTAAAGTGTCCGTCCGTGATTATTATTAGTGAGCAACCAACTGGCAGCAGACTATTGTAATTGCAACACTTTATTCATGCGTATTATTATTCCACTGGATTAGTCTTAGCATTTTCTCACATTCAAGTATTTTTTCCTCAGAGACTGTAAGCACTATAGTTACAAAACTTGGAGGGTAGGTTCATAATAATTACTAAAATTAATTTACTTATAATGTTATCGGTCGGCCTCATGGTGGCACTATAACAACCCACTTTACGTTTTGGCTTGAACCATAGGTCGTAAAATCTAAATTATTTTTTCACTGGATTCCTTGGGTCATGACGCATCTCCCCATATAGGCCACGCCCATTTGCGTCATGATAGATTTTCCGCCATTTTAAATTTTATCCAAAACACACTTTTTGCTGCTCCTTCTACAGATTTTGCCCAAATCTCACAAAAATCAGCACACATGATCTCTCGACCTATCCGATTAAAACACCGAATTTTGATAGTGCGTATCGTTCGGCCGTAATCGTCGTCCGAAGTTAGTAGGCGGGGCCTATATCACAAGAAATGCCATAAATCACGAACGGAATGTCCAATCCATTCCAAATTTTAATCACATGTTCGGGGTGGTTTAATCAACCAAAAGCAATTCCATTTTCATCTATAAGGGGCGCCGCAAATGCGAACATTTTAACCATTTCTCGCAATATCTGCATAAATCCCCCCTGAATTACTTACACGTGATCACAGGTGTGACTTGAAATTGTAATTGGCTAGCAACGTTAGTGGGAGGGGCCTATGTAAGCGACTGCGGCAACCACCACCTGCAATTATTTTTTAATTGCGAATGTTCTATTTATTATTACTAGAGCGGTGCCCGTTGGGCACTGGCCTACTTGGAATGATGCGAGTTGGAAATGTATGCCCTACCCAGTTATTATGTCTGTGTCCCTTTTATGCCCATATTGGTCAGGCATGACCAAATATGGAGTCTATCAAGATGTCAGAATATCATTGTGATGTCCGAACATGCCAGCTCCATATATGGAGATCTAGGGGTGTACAGGTGTGATCATTTGGCTAATTTGACCCTGCCCCTTAGACCTCCATATATGGAGCTGACCTGTTCTGACATTCTATATGTTGATCTGACCTCATCACACACAAAGAGACGTGGTGCATTTATAATAGGATAGAGCGGTGCCCGTTGGGCAAGTTGGAAATGCAAGCCCCACCCAGTTATTACTTGCGCAAGCAGAGTGCACAAGTAATAGTTTTCGTATGTCGCTGTTTGATGTGTATGCACCGTGCCAGCGTATGACGTAATGACTACTTGTGCTTGATATGGCAGTGGTGTCAGATTACATACATGTATACATGTATACATAGCGGCATTTCCTTTAATCCTCCCGACACTAAAACATATCGTCATTACGTCACCATCGAAAACCAATTACACCCTGGCATTGGGTCCTTTAATCCACATCTTTTTATTACATCATCATTGAGAGCTAGTTGTACCAGTTATACCCTGACGTCATTATGCTGCTACGATACACACGCATCAAACGGGGCATACTCAAAGTAACCACAGTATACCGCTAATCAACTTACAAATTACATATACATATACATAGAGGCATTTCCTATAATCCACCCGACACTGATCGACATGTACGTCACCATCGAAAGCCGTCACTCATCCATATTAATTACAACATTACGTAATTGATTGTTATTAATTACGTAACGAAATAATGAATTTGAAGTGCTTAAATAGAATTACCTTCATGTTCCTTCATGTTCTTCTTTCACAGAAAAGCTGAGATCTGACAGTTTGTAGCGGTTGACAGTACTTGCGCGCTCTGCTTGCGCACTAGTAGGCCGCCTACTTGTGTGCAACAAGCCAGTAGGCACTCGACAGAGTGCAGTTCTAGTTATTTTTTTTATGCCCATATATGTATGGTGTTATTTGTCAGGCATGCCCAAATATGGAGTCTATGCAGATGTCAGAACATATTGTGATGTCAGAACAGGCCAGGAGATCTAGGGCTTCTGTTCAGAGCCTGACCAGAGGCCTTTTGTGGCGGTTCTGGACAACCGTGGGTCCCACCGACTCGAGACCAGGCACTGACCTCCCTGTGGTTATATGGACCGCAATTTGAAATTTGAAGTCTGTTGGACGAACAGTTCTCGAGTTACGTGGATTACAGATCACCCCCCGAACCCACCTCACCCCTGCCCACTTTGACAGGCTGGAATGGCTTAGGGTTGACGACAGAGTACAGCATTTTGCAATGGATCTGGTCCACAAGATTCGATACACCACCAAGATACCCATGTACCTGTCTAAATACTTCTTTAATGTTAACAAAGTCCACACACACCCACAACACCAGAGGGAGTGGGAGACAACCATGGGAGTGGGACAACCCAGATTTGGCACAAACAAGGGACTAAATTATTTTTGCTCCTATGCCACCAAAATGTGGAACGCCCTACCAACAGTCATGACATGTGAATCCCTTGACTCCTTCAAAACCGCTCTCAAAGGGCACCTACGGACGGCTGCAATTCGTAACTGGCCCCCGTAAAATCGGAATCCCCCCCCTTTTCCCCCTCACTATACAGTATATGATTCTTTTCCCTTTTTACCTCCTTTATGATGAATTCCTGTTCTTTGGCTTTATAGAAGTGTATATTTGTACATCTCTAAATGTTTTGATGAATTGAACAAGGTGGACAAGTGTAATGCTTTATTGGGTTGTCCACTTACAGTTAACAGTCTTTGTGTTGAGTTGTGCTTGAAATGCACTGTAATTCTGCAAACTGTTAATAAATATTTCAACCAATCAAACAATCAATCAATCAGACACACACAGACACACACACACACACACACACACACACACACACACACACACACACACACACACACACACACACACACACACACACACACACACACACACACACACACACACACAGAGAGAGACTTGGTGCATTTATAGATTATTATTATTATCTCAGTGACATATTGTATGCATATGGGAGTTACGTATGTCGCCATGCAGTGGTTGCTCCTATTTAGATTCACAGTTCCCTAGCAGCCTTCCCCAGTCTGTTGACAGACGATGCAACTGCTGTGGTCACATCCATGGAATAAGTGCCACCAGTGTCTCAAATAGACCACACAGTGATGCAGACGCTCTGTCTGCGCTGTCTCCCCATTATTCTTGTTGTGGCTAGAGCATGGTGGGACCGTGTCATGCTAGAGAGAGAGGGGGGTCTGCATGGTCCTAACTGTCAAGCCGTATTTACTGCTTTACACTTAATGAATACTCAAGTAAATACGCAAGTATTAAACATTACAAATTATATTGTTCAGTAAATTTGAGAAAGTTAAACAAATTGTGGAAATATCAGATCTACATGCTCAGAGCTTGTAGATCTGCTATGAAATAGGGCGTAAGCGCTTAGCCCATTTAGGACGGGAACCCATTTTCCTTTCTTTTTTTTTTACTTTAGTGCAGTACTCAAGTAAATGCAGTAACTTTGTGACTAAGTTACTGTCCACCACTGCTGTAAAGTTCCAGAGCTATGCAGTCTGTTTGTGTTGCACACTTTTTGCAGGCCGCCTTCCCGACAACTGGCAACAAAGGCTCCATTGAGGAGAGGCGGCGACTGCTGGGCTTTGATGGGTCATCTGCATGCGTTTGTAGAGGGAAACTGGAGCTGGGTTAAAGGAAGCAGGTGCAACTAATTACAATACCCCCAGTCCTGCTTTCCTCTAGATTTCCTCCTTTCTCTCTCTCTCTCTCTCTCTCTCTCTCTCTATATATATATACACACACACACACACACACACACACACACACACACACACACACACACACACACACACACACACACACACACACACACACACACACACACACAGTATTTATCAGTGTTTGTTCACTGTTCATATTCCTTCCTTTATATTATTTTCCTTTGTTTTTTTATCTGTAATTTTATTTTTACTGCTCAGTCTTGTGGGGGAACAGAATTCTCGGATGCAGGTATAACTATGCTCGACTAACGTCACAAAGGACTTCATTCAGATGTCTCAGAGTTGTAATTAGAACAACCTGTGAGACAGGTTATTTGCTCTTTCTTTACAGGTTAATAACAGATTATTTTTTTAGTCTTCTGAGACCCTTTTGCAGTGGTTGAAAGTACCTAAGTACATTTACTCGTGCATTGTACTTAATTTTGAGGTAGCCTACTATTGAAATCAGCCACACCTTCTCCAGCTGCAAATTAATGGTGATGACCACATTAATGCATTACTAATTACAATCCAATTGTTGTGAAATGGGCCATCAAGCAAAATTATGAATACAGGACAATTACTATTATTCTACATTGTGATATTGCTACTTTTACTTTTTTAATGTTACAGAATCTAAGTACCGTAGCCTACTTCTTTCACCACTGCTTGGGTCTCCCTGCAACCCTTTTGAGACCCAACAAAGCACAAAAGCTTTTGTTTGTGTACTTGCATCAACAGTTGTGTGTCATAGGCAAAATGCTGCTAAGTCATGGAAGACCCCTGGCGCTAACGTCTGTGGCTATTACAGTCAGTGCGATTTAAGAAACCCTTTTCATGATGTGTTTCTGTGACTCGCTGTGTCCTGCAGTGTGTGCCATTTACATAAGCCAAAAAAGGGGGGAATGCGTGAAGCCAGTGGAAGAATATTGTACCACAACGTTTGACAGGCTGGGTTGTTCTCATATTGTGCCGAGTCTGGCCTGCCTTTTGTCACACTGAAGCATTCCTCCGTTAGAAGCCTCTCTATCCAGAGGCTGGATATAAATTCATAATATGACTCATGGTCAGACCTTTAGTCTCCAAATGTCTTCTACTCCCCTTTCTCTTTGCAGCATGATTTGTTGCAGAGGCAATTGGCCAAATCCATATAGATAAATCATAAAAAAGCTTCTCAAAACATAATGCATTATGGCTAGTGGAGTGTTTGGCAACTGCCGTTGTGTTCCCAAATCTCAAACAGATTGCATCTGAGAAAGGTTATACTGTAGGTTGATCTGTGCACATGGGAATCTCCACTTAAGTAGCTGATCCTCTCTTGAAATGTCAGGCTTTCATAAGAAAGCTAAATATACATGGATTTATCCAAATAATGGGTGTGTCCAGTGTCCAATCCTAGAACACAATGCATTATTTGTCCGGCAGAGGTAAAATGTGACTTTTGTAACATTGGCTGTGCTGCAATATACTGGATAACTCTTTAATATGAAATACATATATTATTTTAGACCATGTCATTGTAATTGTATTTTTTGTTCATGGCTTCTCTCTCTCTACGCCGTCCTCAGACGAGCCCTCCATCGGCGTCTCCAGTCATCTCGGTTCTCCATACATCTGGCCAGCTCATTTGTGCTTTCTGCGCCAGCATCCTTCTTTAGTACGTCCACATAGGTAGGTGTGGGACGTCCTCTCGATCGATGCCCCTGTGTTGGTTCCCACAGTGCAAGCTTTTTGGCCGGGAGACAGGAGTTCTTGGTGTCGGTGGCAGTGGCCAGCTAGTCTCATCCTCCTTACTGCTATCTTCTCTGATTCACTTGGTAATTCCCCGTACAGACGCTTGTTGGTGATGTGCTCGTCCTGGTTGATGTTCAGTACCACACGTAACATTCTGGTGTAGCACCCATCCAGTGATTTCTCTAGGGCTTGTGTTAGCGTCCAGCATTCACAGCCATAGAGGAGAACAGACAGACTGATCTGGCTTAATGTTTAGATTGCCCGTTTGCTTGCACCTTTTAAAACATTACCGAACTTGTCAGTGTTCCAGGGACTATATTCACCTATGTACATCTTTCACATCAATTTGCGCTTTAAAGGACATTAAAACACAACAATAACATAACTTTGATTAATAACATAAATGTGCAATGATATTTCATGTGTTAATTACCTATCTCACTCAAGCAAGTTTCATTAGATACCATAGAATCCTCCTTCAAAACTCAAACGAGCCATGGAAAATAACTTTTTCTTAGATTTTAGCAAAAAGACAAATAATAATAATAATTGTGTCCTTTGTGATAGGGAAGAATGCTATAGTACAATTCGCTCATAGGCTTCTGCATTTTATAGCGCTTTTCCAAGTGCTCAAAGCGCTTTACAATGGTGCATTCATTCATACATTGAGATTCAGCTCAATGTGTTCGATTTCTGCGATGTGACGTAGGCATATCTAATAATATTTGTTTGTTTTACTTAGCTTTGTATTAGGGGGGGCGTGGTTTCCTTGTTCTCTCATTACTGACGAAAGACCATCGAGAGACTCCGTCAGCAGACCAGCGCCAGGGCGCCCGCTTCAAGTTGTTTCCTAGTTTTCTGAAATGTGAACAGTAAACACACTTTTCTCACTCATCTATTAGTTTTTTCAAAGTCGTTTCTTCAAATGTAGTGTTATAGAAGTCATGCTGAAACAATGACAGGCTCGTAGTTTGTGCTCTGCTCCAGGGAGCTCTTTTTTTCACCCAGTGTCAATTATCTAATGTAATCCTGGGCGCTACACTTCCTCTGCCAACCTGGGGGGCAGCAGACTGACCTCATGCTTCCTTCTATGAGAAGTCCAAGCTGCTTCTTTTCAAAGAGTTTCCCCGGCCGGACGTAGCGCGTGGAAGGAACACATTATTCCGACCAGTTCCTGCATGTTTTTGTGAGGGGTACCCTACTAGGGGACACGGGGAGAACATGCAAACTCCACACAGAAAGGCCTTTTCGCCAACCCCGCCTCGGGTAAGGGCACTGAGGAGGGAACATGCCCACAGCATCCCCAGCGGGAATCGAACCAAGGACCTTCTAGCTGTGAGGCGACAGCATTACCATGTGCCACCGTGCCCCAATGCTCCAGTGTTTCAAACGGATCATCAACCCAGCAGTCATAGCCGACGAATGCGGCTCCCAGCACGGCAGGAGAAAATGTGTCCCTGGATATACTAATCTCTGACGGCTTGTTTGTAAACGACTTTAGGTTTTAGGGGTAAATATGCCATGAAGTTGTGGAACCTGTAACAGGTCTTATGCACACCTGATCAGCATGTACGCGACAATTTCACGGGACCGCGCCATAGAGTATTAAAAGGATAGAGACTAAACTAGCGCGAAGCTCCGCCCCCTCCGCTAGTGGAACGATAGTCAGTGGAAGTTGCTCAGTGGCGTTTTGAAGCACCCGGAAGGCTGCCGGAAGTACCGTCTTTTCGCTGATTCAGCATTTCACTTCCGCATTTGGACACCACATTTTGGTGTCCAAATGCGGAAGTGCACCCAGAGTGCACCTGGGCTTTACATTGGGCGCTCGGTTGCACGGGGTTTCCTCGTCAAGAATCCACGGGTCCGCCTGCAGTCCTTCCTCTTACCACTAGGGACCAGCGCTTCAACATTGGAGTGCCTAGCTGGCCCCTTGGGACCGCGCCCACATAAATCCGCTTGCGTTCTCCGCGGGTACAAAAAAACGCAGGTCTCATTGAAAATGAATTACTAGGCGCGTTAATCGCTTCCCGTTTGAAAGGACCTTTAAGCATATTTCCAAAGGAGTAGAAAACACATGTAGTAGGCATTTAATTGACACATTCATTAAAAAAGTCTTATTCAAAGGTTGGCGGAAAGTGAACGTATATAGCAATGCAGTGACATTTGTGTTTTTAATGTAGCCTTCAGTATATGACTAAAATGTATTTAGTGGGTAACAGTGGGAAACATGCCAGGGATACTGCCTGTTCTATATTACAGCAGCTACGCGGTGACGTTCTAGTTGTTCTTTTCAGGGAAAGTTGGTTCACACCGCTGACGGATGAGTTGAAACCTCCATTAGAAAACAAACTCAGTGATTTATTTACATGTCATCTGGTTTCATCTGTTGTGTATAAAGCAAGGTCATTCACTTGTAAGAAAGGATGCTAATTTACATATAAGGGCTTTAAGAACCCTCACAGGTGCAATGACTGTACAACCTTGAAGAAATGTATAGAAAAAATAAACCATAAATGCATAATGGCTGTATTTTATCCTGAAATGTAACCTTCTACTTCATTAGTTCTCAATGTGGTTAGTATGAAAGAACTGCAACTTGCTGCATGAAAGAACACTGCACCTGCTGCTACTTTCTTTAATCCCACCTCAGTGTTATGTACATACATCCCAAAAAGGACATGCACAAATCCTGCATAAGATGCTAATGTTATAAACATGATATACCTGCTACACACGCTATCTGTATGTGTTGTGTATATGTTACAGTAAAAGCATGGCGGTGGCGATCGCCGGCCATCACCGTGCCCCGGTCGGCCTCCCGTTCTGCATTCTTTTCTTTTCTTTTCTTTTCTTTTCTTTTCTTTTCTTTTCTTTTCACCAGGGCTGCCCACTTTCCCCGGCCTCGTCCCTTCCCGTTCAGCATGCCTAACCCAAACTGGGGGTCCTTGACCGTAAAACGGTTGAGAGTCACTGTTCTACTTTGTAGTAAACACAGTTCATGCAAGGGCCTCCCCCCTATACAATCAGTCATCATAGTCTTGGCAAGTCCATTATGGTAACACTCCAAAAGGGAAATCAGTGTTATTTAAGGATATTGAGCAGTTTTTTTCTATAAATCCCTATAAGTGTGATGTACATTACTGAGAAGCTCACTGCCTTTGTACGCTGCATTCCTGAGTCTGTTTCACGCAGCGTGCAATATCTTCTCCTGAATGACACACCTCCGATACAGATTAGTTCAAACTATGTGTGTGTGCGAGGGAGGGAAGAAAAACAACCTTACACCAACACAACCATTATTAGTTCATTATGAATTAGAGAACCACATCTGCAACTAATACACGGCCAGGTGGGATTTGTAAAGAGAGTACAGTGCTGAGTTTGTTCCACTAATGCATTATAAACACAGCTCGAACATGTGGCCTTTGAGGTTATAGTTACATTGAATATGGAGGCTTGATGCTGCTCAGATATAATGTTTCTCACATGGGCTCGACATTTTTGAATTAAACAATCTGGGAATGAAACAACCAGCGCCCTTGTTATGCGTGCAGACGACTTTTATTTCAAGCTTATTGCAAGCTGGATTCTGGTATTCAATTCACGTGTAGCCAACTAGTCATATATATGTTTTGCCTGGAGTGCATAGGACTTGTCCCTCTCATTGAGGTGAAATATTTTTCTTATATAAAAGGATAAAAAAAAAGAATATCTCTGCTGTCGGGAAGAAACCATCTATCAGGAAATGAAAAACATAACATTTTCAGGAAATTAAGAAAACCCATTTTGAAAACAAAGCAAATACAGCCTCATCAAAGTTGGTGTTGTGACTTTATATATTGCCATTTACTTGCATTAGAGGGGAGAGGTGGTGGAGTTAGTTGATTTCTGAAAGAAGAAAAAATCGAAAACCTCAAAAATGGAGTTAGGTGGTTTCCTCCCGACAGCAACTAATAGGTATTCTAAAGAAATCAGAAGCCTTTTCAATGAAAGTGCAAGGAGGACACAATTCCATAGTGTAGGCCTGCAAAGCACTTTATTTTGGTCTCAATCCCCATCTCAAAAGTGTACAAATGGAACCAAGTGGACCCTTCCTCAGAGTTAAAGGGAAACTAAGTAACATTTAGCCTTTTTTTAATATAAATATGTTATCCTCCATTTCCCTCTATCAGGCACTATATACTATTGTGCTGATGTGTTTCCTTGCTGTATTTTGGTTTTGTTCCACTGTTTATGTTGACATTTCCACTGTTTATGATGACATTCATCCCTTGCAGGGGTGTTCTTCTGTGAAGGGAGGGGGGAACTTAGCCAGAGCTCTTAATTGATCCCTTTGAACTTCAAATGGTTGTGCACTTAGTTGATTGATTGGGCCATGCAAGATTCAAACTTGTTCTGTGCTCGTTAGTGCTCTCTCTAATCAATTAAAGCCTGTCAGAGAGGGGAGGAGGGTGTGAGGGTGTGACACACACAGACTTGCCTAGTATCCCTTTAAATGAACATGTTTGGGATCTTACTTACAGCTCTGTGGCGTGTGTGGTGGGTAAAAGACCATTTTCTCAGGCTGGTCACCAGACTTTGGCTTGAAAGAGAAACGGCAATGAGAGAAAAAGGGGAGACATCAAAATAGGCCTCTTGTCAACAGGCTCAGGTATGATCCCCATTTACCTTTCCCCAGGCGATCCATCAGCAAGCCCTGATCAAACAGGTTTACGTCTTCCAGCATTCCCCCCTTTTCCAAGGGATGAGTGTCCCTCACTGTCCCGCTGCAATCACTTCCTGTGAGCCAGGCCCCCCCAAACAAAGGGTTGCCTCTTTCTCTCAGGCATGGAGTGCAGAAAAAAGGAATACAACACATATTTATAAGATTATCTGTCATCTCATATTTCATAACGATGAAAGAACGAATTGTTTCATCTTCCACCGAGTTGAAACATGTGACACCAGGAAATGGTTTGGTGCTGTTATTCTTGTCAAAGTGCAATATTTTTAATTTTTTTAGGGGGGGAGGGGGGAGGCTTGTCAAACAACAGACGCCACTCTAGGAATGAAATAGCATATTATAAGAATGCTTAGTACAACAGGGACCAATTTCCCTTTACTTGACACAGGACAAATTTAAAGATTACTGAAAGTGAACTATGGCACGCAAGCTGATCCTAATAAAAGCAATGCATGGTTTGGAGGCACAAACTTAAACTTTCAAAATGTTATTAGAAATGCAAGTATGCTCATCATTCTTAGAATCCCTAGTATTTTAAAACATCACATCAGTTATGAATATAATGCATTGTTTCATATTGTAGCTACCACTTGGGAATGGGAACTGACCTCAACCACAAAGCAATGCAGAGGGCCGTGCCAAACGTATCTGTGGATGTGTGCCTCCCTAGAGTCCCTACATCCAGGGATAAAAAATGAAGGGTATCCGGAGAACTCGCCAGTTTACCAACTCACCGTGATTTAGTGCATTTTAGTTTTACTTCACCTTCATTTAAATTGCATTGAATTGAGAGAGAGAGAGAGAGAGAGAGAGTGAGAGAGAGAGAGAGAGAGGATAGTTGTTTAGAGTTAACACTAGAGAAAGTAGGAATGCTAAATGTTTAAGTACCGAAACAATGAATTTCATTAGTAAACAATTCCTGAAATGGTACTTGGTACCTATCATTACTTATCATTGGTATTCACAAACTCACCTTTTTATCATCATCTAGCTGGGGGCAGCAGTGGCCGAACAGTTTGCGGAGCGGTCTTGATATCGGAAGGTCGCTAGTTCGTATCCGCGGACCGGCACGTTAAAATTACCACCGCTGAAGTGCCCTTGAACAAGGCATTGAACCCCTACCATGAAATGTTCTATGAGCAGGGCCTGGCTGTAGTTCTTGAGCTTAGTCCAGTTACCCTGGGTAAACATAGTAACTTTCTTTCTTTTTCTGACCACAAAATAATTTTATCACTTTGGAAATGAACTATAACATCTGTGAGTTTGACATACTACACTGATGAAGACAGCATGTTAGCATAACGATGAAAACATTGATGAAGGATTTTCGCCGTGGTGACTTGGTAAAATGGTGAGTCCTCCGGTATCCAAATGAAGACGCTCGCACACTTACCACGCACACTGTGGGCTCCGATGCTGTGACAAATACCTTTATTTGCACAATAAGATTACTGACGTTTCGAGACTAAAGGTGAACACAGAGGAACAAATCTTTATACAACCTTCTTGCCAATCATCATGATCACATGGCATGTGTGACAGCTGTGTACAGAGTACAGACTCACGTGATCAGAACACGTCACAAGTCAGTACAAGGCAATGATAATGAGTAAAGTGACAAATGTATGATTGAAAATCAACAATAAATAAACATGAAAAAATGTCACTACTACTAATGTATACATCTTGATGAACAAGAACTTGTTTTGTATACATTATGATTCACCATTCTACAAAAACAGGCCATCTACTTGTGGGGTTAAAAATAGATAGGAGAAATATAAAATAAAATACACTGTTTAGGCTGTCATTAAGTGTGTGGTAATAGAAGATCCTCCATTAAACTACATAGTACATAGTGCCTCCCTACATCCAGGACATATATGCCGGGTAACAAGACAATTGACTTTCCACCTCCAAGTGAGTTGTCCGGACATCTCACCCCGAAAGTCCGGACATCTCACCGGGGTGAGTTGTCTTCACTTTCGGGGTGAGTTGTTTCAGGGCGAGTTGAGTGTTTGGCTAAAGCAGTAGCCATCAACATCAACAAAAGAAAGAAAGAAAGAATCCCCAAGTGAAAGATCTATGAAACAACCTTATCTGACCCCCTCAGAGCTCTGTAGAGTAGAATGAAACGTGCGCTGCCTCTACCTAGTGTGCACGTCTGCATATGCATTGCTGCATTGGATCTTCTGCTCCTTTTTAAGTGTTTTATAATGCAGTTCCTGTCAGTTCTGTTCTTTGCGGTTACATTATCCTAACCTGACGCTGCCAGATCCAAGAAGCTTGCTACACAAATTAGTTTCACAGCTTATTGGGATCTGGGATCTCGGAAGCAAATTCGATGACGGGGCTGTTCCTTTTTTTCAAGATACTTGGTAGATGATTGGATGGGACCGTCTGTCTATCACCGTGTGGGCGTGCAAACACAACCAATCATATTTATTGACGTGTCTATATAGCTTCACATCCGGTTTCGCACATATCCCGCCCTTAGCTCACGCTGATTGGTTCGGTACGGAACGGATTGGTGTTAGCTGAACTCCCTGAGAGATCCCAGATGGAAGCTGTGTTGGGGAACATGGTTACCCAATACCGCCCCCATCTGGCAGCGTCAGGTTAACATTATCCCACCTCACCTGGATGGATCCAAATTTCCACCCGGGTTGAGACAGTCTGAAGCCCTGTTTATGCTCTTTCCTACAACGGTATTGCGTGCTAAAAAGAGCTCGTAGATCAGTTATTTTCATGACACCGTCGTACGATGGAGCATAAATTGGCCATTAGTCCCAGTGGGAGAGCTATTGCAAGTTTTGCAACACAGACCCTTTCCATTTGCAGCCCACATGTTTCTGTTGTCTGCATTCATCTCAATTTCTTCTGCTCATGTGCTCCCAGCAAATATGTAAATACGTGTGGGTGAACTGGGCACCAGACCACTTAATTTCTTGTGGTCACACAGCGGATCAAATCCCAGATTGCACTACAACATGTCAGGATAAATCACAGCCTCATACACCAAATTTATTCCCCATGTGAAATATATTAGGACCGTGATCTTCATTGCGTACCATGAGGATACGGGAAATTATACAATGGCCAGCCTCAGGCGTTCCCTCTGTTACTCCTATCAGAAGTGGAACTTTGTCATCAGTGCTGTCAAAACAAAAAGTGAATGAATACACTCTATTAAATGTCACAAACATAATCAGGATTGAACAAAGTATACATATCCCACATACTCCCTGATTACAGTGTAAAACAAATATATTTGATTTGACCAAATGTAGTTACAAAAAGACTTCCCATCATATGAAGCTGAAATTAAAGCTGCAACCAGGACATTATTTTCATTAATCAAATGATAGTTTACAAGATCTGTATGATACAATCTGTAATACAATGTTTCACTGAGAAATCCAGACCCTTGTACAAATTAACCCTAGAACATAAACGTAACTTTTGTCAAACTATCACTAAACCCAGATAGCCTATATTTTACCTGATATTCCATAAAAGATATTTCTCATCATAATATATTGAATTGCTGTACTTCAATATATTTTGATACATGGAAACTTGAGATACTCTACAAAAATATAATTGTCCGGGTGAAAATCACCCGTGGTTAGTGTTCTAGAGGTAATTACTGGCTTATATAAGTAGCCCTGCCTGAAGCTCACAAGCCCAATCTCTCTTCTGGCCAAGTGGGTGTATTCCCTTTTGCATGAGTGGTAGATGTGAATCTCAAGTACAGTTGCAATCACCTCTCCCCATTGCGAGAGGACAAAAATGTATGCATTGCTGCTTTAATAAATTCTAACATTGCTTCAGATGAATAACTTTAACCTTTCTCAACTCAACTAACATTCAAAGATTAGCACATTTGTCAACAAACCAAGAAGAGAGTTGAAAGCCACTTTTTAATGAAGTGACATTTCGGGAAAGCTGAAGTTAACAAGTAGAAAGTTCATAAACATAATTTTCCCCTATACAGTATTACCCAGGGGGTAGCCTCGATACCCAGGCTTTCATTTCGTCTGCGCGAAAAATGAAAGCCTGGATTTGCATGGGCTGCACTGGTCTAAAAGTGGGATCGCTCCAAATGATGTGACGTCAGGGCTCTGAGCGGTGTGCACCCCTCAAAATAACACCGTGAGGAAATTATTACCAGTGGAATTCAAACAAGGTTATGCGAGGAAAATGAGGAGAATGGCTGAAGAACCCACCACACCGTCTAAGAAAAAAAAACAACGTGTGCCGACTCTGTGGAAATAACTTTGACAGTCTGTTAGAATAGTATACTCCAGCAACCACGTGGTTTCTGCTTCTGGTCGACACAATAACAGTGCTGCACAGGGGGGGGGGGGGGGAGGAGAGACCGGGGCTGACGGACAGATCGGTGAACCAATCAGGGTGCGCGTTTTTCTGAACCGCAGACCAGAAATGTCTAGCGTTAGCTCAGGCTACCCAGGGGGCAAACCACCCTTTTTTAGGAAACTTTGAAATGGAAATTTGCCATGACCTCAAAGGTTGTCCACCAGAAATAATATCTATGACCCCGTAGGATCACAATCTATATGGACAACGCGGTCAATGTTTTGCGGGAAATCCAATATGGCTGCCCCAATATTAGACCCTATTATAATGGGGGGTGAATAGGGCAACATTTTAAACTGAGGGATATATCCACGAAACATCACAGGTTGATCAATGATATAAATACGAACTTCTTTTGTAATGCAAGTTTCCATGAAATCCAATATGGCCGCCACAATATGGCCGCCATAATATTAGCACCCAGAAAATAGGTTTGGCTCTAACTTCTGAACGAGATGAGCTAGAAATGCAAACTTGGTGTCTATTTCATGGTTTCTGACGATTTTCTTTCTTTCACGATTTTCTTTCTTTCACGATTTTCTTTCATGATACTAGGTTCATGAAACGATTTCTTTCACGATTTTATTTCTTTCACGATTTTCTTTCATGATTTTCTTTCTTTCACGATTTACGATTTTCCATTTACGATTTACGATTTTCCATTTATGATTTACGATTTTCCATTTACGGTTTTCCATTTACAATTTACGATTTTCCATTTATGATTTTCCATTTACGATTTTCCATTTACGATTTACGATTTTCCATAAACGATTTACGATTTTCCATTTACGATTTTCCATTTACGATTTTCCATTCACGATTTACGATTTTCCATTTACGATTTACGATTAACGATTTTCCATTTACGGTTTTCCATTTACGATTTACCATTTACGATTTTCCATTTACGATTTACGATTTTCCATTTACGATTTTCCATTTACGATTTTCCATTCACGATTTTCCATTTACGATTTACGATTTACGATTTTCCATTTACGATTTTCCATTTACGTTTTTCCATTCACGATTTTCCATTTACGATTGACGATTTTCCATTTACGATTTACCATTTACGATTTTCCATTTACGATTTACGATTTTCTTTCTTTCACGATTTTCTTTCACGATACTAGGTTCATGAAACGATTTGTTCACAGTGTTTTCTTTCACGAATTTCTTTCTTTCACGATTTTCTTTCACGATACTAGGTTTATGAAAGGATTTCTTCAGTGTTTTCTTTCACGATTTTCTTTCTTCATGAAGCAGCCATCCAGGTACGCTCTCCCTTCTTTCCCTTTCATTCCATCTATTTCATCGTCAAATTACAGATGAGATGAGCGTCTATTTCCAATCACTCCCTTGATCTCTTAACTGTGCCAGATAGGCATGGCAAGGCTATGGGAAATGTAATGTCAATGGGTCATGCCATAGCCATTACACACACACACACACACACACACACACACGCGCGCGCGCGTGCGTGTGTGCGTGCGTGCGTGCGTGCGTGTGTGTGTGTGTGTGTGTGTGTGTGTGTGTGTGTGTGTGTGTGTGTGTGTGTGTGTGCGCGTGCGTGAGTGCGTGTGCAAGCTTGGTAGTGCATACCATATAGTTTGAAATGAAGAAAATGCCAGCACTCATTGTATGTCCTTTTTATATGAATTTATTTACCCACGCGAGGGCTGCGGGTTGTCTGCTTTGGCAGTACTTTCTTACTCACATACCATATAGTTTCACATTTGCAACCGAAAAACATCCATCAGTTGAATGCATTAAGCTACTCATATTATTAGTGCTGTTCTGATGTCTTTGCAGACATACAAGTCTCCTTACACCCATCACACATTTATAGAAGGGGTACTCATGCTCTGGAGACAAACACAGAGAATGAAAGACAGTTATTCTCAGGGTTGCATTTTTAAATCCCACTGCCAGAATCAGAATACGGTCGACGTGGTGTCTGGTTGCTAGGGCCGAGCTGGTACTCCACTTGCCTCCTAACTTGCCCCAGACTATTACTGCAAATACTCTGCATTGGGTCTAATTAAAGGCTTATTATCCCACATGAAGTGGTACATTTACAGGTCAAGAGTGTCTGCTGTACATATATTTGGGTAGTTTGACATAGTTTGCCAGTTGTTTACCTTCCTTCTGCTTACCATCACGGTCACTGTTTTTGGTGCTAATTCACCTACCCACCTTCCATTCACATCTATGTTATAAGCACATTAAATCAGCTGTGTAGACGAAGGTCATTTCTTACACTGTTGCCATTTCTATACAAATGGTTGAAAGCATTATTGTCCATGTTTAATATGCGATACTCATGAATTCAGCCTCAAAAAAGAAAACAGTATGAATAGTTAAAGACAGACAAAAGCATTTTTAAAGACCAGCTACCTTACCAGTGTCCTTGCTGGAGGTGACATGCCTCCAGCAAGTTCCCAAAGTAAGGCAGAAGGAGAGAGAAAGAGTTGCCTAGAGTCAATGAGGCTCGGGAGGAGTTGAGATCAGCAAAAACAAACACAAAGGCAGGATAAGGGTAAATGGCAGCGTCACAATGCCAAATAATAGAAGATTGGCAAGCTCATACCAATTGCTTGCTAGAGTTGTGAGATTGTTGATCGCTGTTTTCGCCACTCGACACCGCTGTGTAACAAAGTACAGATCAGGCTTATCTGCCCCTTCATCACAAGTAACATCCTAAGCATCTATAAACGAGGCAGGGCAGTAGAGCTTTGCGATGGTAAATGGGGTGTCTGATTGAAAGATTGGGCCACCTGTCCGTGACTGTCAGGATGGCAGTGTGAGGCCTCATCCGAGCTCAGGCAACCACAAAGCTTTGCTGAGGTCCATCCGCTGCCCACTTCCCACTCCGTGTCACCCAAATAGCCTGGGACAGCACCCGTGTCCGGGGAGATTGCTTTCGGAACGCTCTGACCGGGCCTGGGAAAGGGAACACTTATCTCTGGGTAATTGCCCCGCATGCACAATGACTAAAATGAAAGATAGCTCCATAATCTATAAGGTCTGGTAAACTTGGAGATTAGAGGGCCACTCACATTTAAGGTATTCGCTCAGATAGACCCATATGCAATTATGATAAACAAAAGAGGCTATCTTTTCCTTGTCATGAGTGGGGAATTGATCAGATAAGCTTTAAACTGCCATACATTTCTATTCAATTAGAGGTACATTCTGGTGCATGGCACTCTTTGAAACATTGTGCATGTACTAGTATGACTTGGTTGTGTGTATAGAATGGAACCTGCAAGGCTATTTTTTAAGTTAGCACAATCACTATTCTATTATTGACTTTGTAAGTGTCTGTTCCTGAAGGAGCCCCATGGAGGGACTTTGATGAGAAGTCACTACTGGTCAATCACAGTCTCTTTTCTGAGACTTATCAATTAAATCCAAAGGAGCTTCATTGTTTACATTGCCTCTGATTGGCCTACAGAACGTCCGCTCTGTGACGCACGCGTAAGCATCTGTGAAGCACCAACGCAAATTTGTGGAAGCTTGTCCTCACTACAGTACAGACGCACCAGAGCCGAAGGAAGGTCTACCTTTCTATGTCTATGGTTAACTTTTCACCCTATGAAGCAATGGTAATACGCCCTGAAATAAGTATGTCTCAAAAGAATGAGGGTGATACACTGTAAAATAGTACTGACAATTTCTGGCCCATTTGGTTACATTTGTTGAGGATTATACGTGTAGAACTAATCAAGAAAGGGGGGCTTCTCCATAGGGAGTTCCTTCAAAGAGAGTGCACCCATTTTTGAAACCCTATTTGTCTTGTTAATGCACCCCTCTGATTACCTGATTGCACTGGATGACTGTGGAGAAATCTGATTAATTGCGTAAGATTATGTATAGCAAATCTTTGATTGGGGAGGGATCTGACAAGCTTGCTGCCACCATTGACAGGCTTTGTGAAATTTGGCCCCACTGATTTGAAATCAGCTAAGTGTCACTTCCCAAAATTATAATCAGAAAAAAATAATAATAAAAAAGAAAACATCTTTCAAATCCAAACCTTTTTCCCAGTTATTTTTGTCCATACACCAATCTGATGTTTTTGCACCCTTTGACTGAGAAATAACTAGAAAAACTGTCACAGGTTTGCGCCAGGTCAGGTAGGTTATTGTGGGCCAGCAATATTCCATATGAAGAATCGGACAGATCCATTTTGATCAAATGACTATAGAGATAATGTGTGATGTTTGGACAATATCTGTAGGAGTAATACCAGTAAGACGGCCTGAGGGTTAGAAGTGACCTCGCCCTTCGAACAGGTCAACTATGGAGTTGACGGTCGGGTCGAGCATCTGCCCGCATTCCTGGTTTCTTGTAAAAAAATATATATATAAAAAAATACAAATAAAAAAAGGGAGAACCCGAAGCAGCAAAGCAGCAAAGAAATGTGCATCTTTTGAGAGATTATATTTATTTATTTACAATATTTTTCTTCACCGCACAGTATATTTATTTTCCTCTTGTTTTGTGATTAAAGGATGTGTATTTCAACACCATGCAGTGTGACGCGACTTTATCTTTTATTTGGATCAAAGCTTATATATACTGTCGGGACACAGTGGTGGAAAGTAACTAAGTACTTTTACATAAGTAGGCTACTGTTCTTTTGAAAAAGTATCTATTCAACAGCTCAACTGCAGCATAAAACTGTGTGTGTGTGTGTGTGTGTGTGTGTGTGTGTGTGTGTGTGTGTGTGTGTGTGTGCGCACGCGCGCGCGTGTGCGTGTGTGTGCATGGCTATCCTCAGCCTACACCTGTTTACATGAGCTATCCTCACGTTTACATGTTGCACATATTTTCTCAACAGGTTTAAGTAGGCTACTTATAATACACTGTCCAAGTGATTCATGCTTTGTGCCTATTCTTTTTATTTCACTTTGATATTTTGAGCACACATATTTTTCAGCCATTGATTGTGCCTGTTATTGGACTTTATTGCCTCAATACAAGTCAAGTTGCCTTTAAGAAGGGAGATGTAACCCACTGCATGTATCTAAACCACCACACGATGGCGCTGTAGCAACAGACCACCTGTTACACTCCGCAGATCATATAGTCCCTCGAGACTTTGGGACGGGAGTTGAGTTGATGCGTGAGATCCAAGATGGCGGAATAAACAAACCTATAAAGGCTGATACAGACAGCCACAGACACACACGTCCTTGTGTTTATTAATATAAGTTTTTATAACCAACCAAAGGGTGAAATAATGCACGTGCGTGCGTGAGTGCGTGCGTGCGTGTGTGTGTGTGTGTGCGTGTGTGTGTGTGTGTGCGTGTGTGTGTGTGTGTGTGTGTGTGTGGTGCACACAGCTGTTACATCAACAGTGGATGATCTAAACACAAATCACTCTGACCAACGGACCAATGACGGACGGACTAGTTGAACAGGTGACCGGATCCAGTGGGCGGGGCTTTGGATTTAAATAGGAGCGGCCATGTTGTTTACCAGCAACTGTCTGCGAGCAGAGCTGTTTGGTCCAAGGTAAGAAGCGTTTGTTTGAGAAACACGGTTTTATCCTTGAGCACTGTTGTTGTTTAGACATTAAGAGGATTTATAGGACTGTTTATTGTTTAAACAGAGTATTTATAAGACTGTTGTTTATTGTGACACTAAATAGACAACAATGTTTGTCCTTTTAGGCCTCATTCACACATGAACACATGTTCTGTTGCCCTGCCTGTGTTTGCTGGCCGCCTCAATGCTTTTCCAATGGGAGGCACATGGTTTGACCGAACACTTGTGTTTGATTGCCCCCCCCCCCCTCCATCAAACACAAATGTTTGGTCAAACCATTTGACTTCCATTGGAAAAGCATTGAGGTGGCCATCAAACACAGGCAGAGCACAGAACATATGTTTGTGACTGAGGCCTTGCCCTTGGGCCTCGATCACACAAAAATAATTTGTCTTGTCTGTTTAATGGCCGCCCCAATGCATTTCCAATGGGAGGCACATGCTTTGACCAAACATTTGTGTTTGATTTTGGGGGGCAATCAAACACAGGCAGAGCCCAGAACATATGCTTATGTGTGACTGAGGCCTTGGGCCTTGATCACAACAAAAAAGCATTGTCTTGTCTGTCTTGTCTTTTATTTACCACTACAGCCATATTTTGGCCATTTGAAAATGGCTGATCTACAAGCTCACAATGCATTGTGAATGTGATGTGACACATTGTGAGCTTTTAGATCTGCTATTTTCAAAAGGTTTTTTTTCTGTTCAAAATGACCAAGTATGCAGATTGTCCCATTTGAAATGTTTAAGTACATTTTGATGCCAACCTTTTTACTTTGACTCAAGTTATATAATGTAGATTTTGAAGTTTAGATTTTTTTTACCAATATCTTAAAGGGACAATTCACTTTAAAAAACAAACTTTTTGTCATTGTATTATCTACTCGGGTTTATGTGAACACTACAGACAGTTTTTAAGTTAAAAAGCTAAAATGAATATCGAATATCTAAATACTGAATCAAGCAACTTAAAAGCTGTCTGCAGTGTTCACATAAGCCTGAGTAGACGATAAAGTGAAATATCCTTTTAATATTATATGAATTTTACAATGTATGAAATCTGGATGAAGAGTAATGTTGTTTTTATTTATGTCTTACAGGTTAATCATGTGACCTTGGATGGGGTCATCAGGAGATGGCTGGTATTGATAATAGAGTGTCTACTCGGCTGAGCTGAAACGTATAACGGTGTCAACGAACGCTCCCTGAGATTACGAGGCGTACGGTGCTCGGGACGTATTGTGCCATACAACCTACGCGGCTCTATTAATACCGGCTATCTTCAACCGAGCGACGGAAGCCCCGCCACGGTATGTACCTGGATTACATGTGGCTGTAGTAGAAACAAGGGCTGTGTCACCATTACATGTCAAGTTGACCATTCATTGTCATACATATGATTTTACATATGTTTGGGTGAAAAACCTTACTGAGGTTTTTATGTGTTTTTAGTATTTCAATGTGTCCATGATTTCATGGACACTTCCTACCCAGACTACAATTCCCATAATGCTTTGGTGCACTGCTCCTTGTGCATAGGGGGGTCTTACTGAGACAACATGTAGTCTAGGGAGGAAGTGAGCCCAGTGTCCATGACATCATGGAGCCCATGGACACTTTTGAAATACTACATATCTAAAAACGACGATTACCCACATAAAAAACCCAGGAAAGTGTTTCTTGTCTCCCAAACATCATTAAAATAAGCTCTGGTTGCAAAAGGGGTGAAGTCGCCGTTTAATGGGTTGAATCATTAAAGCTGCTATAAGCAATATGTCAAATGTAATTACTTTTTTATTTTTTGGTATTCAGACTGCCAGCAATGGGTAAAACAATATTTTGTCTCTGACACATCTTGGGGCCACAATCTGCATTCAAAGATGTTCCTAGCTTTGTCATTGGTCGATTTGCCTGTCTACTTCCTGATTGGTCAGTCATTTTGACCGGGTTCTTTTTTTTTTCTCATAATTTATTTAACTCACGACCATGATCACATGGTTTGGAGCACAGATTCATAAAAGTATACAATCGGAAGTATACAATACATTACAGATTACACGATATACATAGTCATATCGGAAGGCTTTCCCTATTTGTACAGTGGAAGAACATTTTTCAGAAAAGCACCCAATTTATAGATTACTTTTTGTTTTTCTCTGACCAATGACAAAGCTTCTAGGAACATCTTTGACTGCAGATTGTGGCCCCTAGATGTATCTCAGACTAAATCATTTTTGGGAGTGTTTTACTCATTGCTGAATGAAATAAAAATCATTAAAATTGACATTATTGCTTATAGCACAATTGTATCACAATTTGCGACAATAATAAAGTAAGATATTGGTGACAGAGCTTTCAGTGACTGTTATGACTTCCAAAATGTCATCCTGTAGGCCGACAACTAAAATATATATATATTTTTCTTGTCATTTCAGAACGTGAAGCTGACAAGGCGACGTCGGTATTGAAGGTACAGTGCTGTTGCCACTCCTGGGTGCTGTTGGCAGTGAAGGTTAGTAATGAACCTTTTGATTCCTGATGCTTGTGTAAGTGGGCTACATGCTACATGCTACCATACCATAGGTTGTCATTCGCACCGTGTATCGTTTCACGTAATTTGTGTATAATGCCACTCTACATCACATGCCGCAATGTGATTTATGTATTGTTTAACATAATTTACGGGTAAAGCTGTCACGTCACGTCACGTCACATCACATTATGTATGTTCTGTTGTAGTCTTTCTGTGCTGTTTTCTGTGTCGAGTTATTAGAATTTCTATTTCCTTTCTCTTTTAATAAAAAAAAGTGTTTTATTTATTTACTTGCCCATCTATTGCCCTAGTTCTTCACTAGTGGACTGTGTGTACAAAATGTGATGTGGCGTCATGTGACTTATTTCCGGTATCATTATGGTAGCATGTAGCCTGCTTAACACTGTTTACAGCCTTCTATGCTGTAGATCTGTCCAAACTAACAGGAAGAAAATTATGGCAGATTTTCTTCGTTGGTTAGTTTGTTTTGTTTAGTGCTGATATTGAAGGTAAGTGGGCGTAGTTTATTATCTTTTGATGTCGGGCAGAAACCTTGTATCTCCATAGTTCAACCTTTTGTAAATTAATTTCCTTACTTGGTCATGCTACAGTGTCACACACTAAAGTAGCAAATAGCTGATCTACAAGCTCACGATGCAAAGATCATCCATTATTGAATATAACCTATTAGTATCGAACATGCACGGTTTCTACCCCGACCTTTCATCTTCTCTTCTATTCTTTGCTTTAATAAAGTTATTGTTTTTTCTGGTCAGTGTTTTTAA
The DNA here is from genome assembly GCF_963924005.1 of Protomyctophum bolini. NCBI lineage: Eukaryota > Metazoa > Chordata > Actinopteri > Myctophiformes > Myctophidae > Protomyctophum > Protomyctophum bolini. The sequence continues at coordinate 17,222,588 of NC_137869.1, read as the reverse complement.
TCGCATTTTGCTTTATTTTTCATAAATAATTTCTTTCTTTCCTTCTTTCCTATCTATCACTAGTTCTTCACTAGTGTATGTGGTGCGTGTGTCGGGTCGTGTCTCTCATACAGTTTCTAATCATTTGATTGGAGCTGTATCGTTTCACGTCATTTGCGTTGTGTCATTTGCCGGTAAAGCGCCATCACGTCAGTTCACATCAGATATGAACACAGGCCACTTATGTGATATTTTTATGTGATTATTTCACAAATTGCGGATAGCTCGTTGCACGCCATGCACTCTGTTCATTGCTCTTGTGTTCTAATGTCATCCTCAGTGTTGTATGTATGTTGTGTTCTCATGTTCATAGTGTTGCTGTATTGCTGACAAATACTGGGGTCCAAAGAATGCTTCTGCCATTGCATAATTTGCACCTCGTATAATTTGTCAATCGTCCACAAATGGCATAAATTGTAATGTATATTTAAATGTGGGCAATTCTTTTGAAAACATGTAGATTATAAAATAGAAATGTGGGACAACTGGCTAGAAAAACTGGCCACAAACCTAAGGCCAACTGCTTGGGCGGAGACCAAGAATCTTTTTGTTTTGTTCATGTTCATAAAGCGCTCAAAGTGCTTGAAGTGAGAAGTCCAGCAGCAAACCTCTAGGTCATAAGAGCATTGTTTGTGCTATATTATCAGATCTAATTTGTGAGTAAAGCTTCATCTAAGCCCACATCACATATGAACACAGGCCCGGTATGTGATGTGTGTTTATGTCTCGTATCATTTCACATTGGTGAGTAAGGCTTCATCACGTCATCCCCACATCACATGATGAATTTAGGGTTAGGGCTAGGGTTAGGTATGTGATGTGGATTGATGTGATGTATGTCTTTTATAATGTGCGAGTGAAGCTTCATCGTGTCAGTTCACATCACATTATGTGGTGTGTATTGATGTGATTTATTTATGCTGCCATTTGCAGCTAAAACTTAATTCATGCCGGTCAGTAGGCGAGGCATTGACGATGGGCCTATGACCCAAAGGTTTTCTGCTGCACTTTTCACTTTTAGCACTTTGCAGCTCTTTATGAGCACGGAAAAATAAAATATTTTCTTAGTTTATGTCTGAGGAGTTTTCCTTGGTCTTCTTCTCGATTTCAATTGTAAGACATAATCATGGCTATCATTTATAGTCCATTATGATTCAAATTATTATGAATGTGATTGCTTTTGGACCTGTAAATTACAACAAAACAAACTAAGGCACTGGTGTGGTACTACTGGTTTACCAGAATGGGGTTCAACTCCCTGCGGTGCCCTCAATTTGTTGTATTTACATGGTTCATTTTCTGCTCATTGTTGCCTTTTCAGAGATTATAACCCCCAGGTTCTTTACTGCGTTTGTACTCTCCACAGTTGGGTTACAAGTCTATTTAGGGACAAGCCCGAAGGTACTCTTGGTTTTCTCTTCTCCTTCCACCAAAAATGGTAGTTCTGGCTGAACCGTTCTGTCGGGTTTTCGCGAAATAATATGGTAGCCCCCTATTTTTATTTTATTTTTGGAATGACGATTGGCCCTGATTTCTGATCACCCCTGATCACCATCTGATCGGTGTTGTGTTCTTATATCCTTACTGAATTGAATCGTATACACAAGATTGTCTTTCTGGTTTCTTTATTGCCATGACCGCTCCTGTCGACTTGCCGGTCTCAATCATAACATCCTGTTACATCACCTTTGGTGTCCCTATACATTTCTGTTACCTGTCGGTACCTGCTTCCTGGTCATGTGACTTCAGTAAACAATACACGACAATCGTGACAACCTCTAGAGGGCAATGCTAAACGGTGAGGATGCGAAACCCACAACCATTGTCCATATGGGTGGCCCTATAGCACTCAACTGAGAATGCTAACTTTAAACGGGCATAGCTCATGATCCGTTTGACCGTGAGCAATAAAATGTGTCTCCTCTTGCCTCACTTTCATGTTCTGACTTTTGACCTCTGACCTTAGATCAACTGCTATGTTGAATTGTATCTTTGATCAAAATGCCCAAACACTGACTTACTGTAATATTTGTGGGTTTACTATACAGGTCCATCCCATGTATTTAGAATATTTTGTAAAAGTGTTTCTTCCGTAATATAATTAATGAAACTTTAATACATTCTCAATTCATTGTGCTTAAAGTGAAGTATTAAACTTAAAAAAAAAAAAATCTTGATGGCGTACAGCTCAAGGAAATCAAAGTCCTACCGGTATTCTTTTTTTTTTAAAACTAAATGTCGACCATCTGAAAAGTGTATTGTACATGCAGTATTTGCACAGACAGGAAATGCTTCTTCCAGTTAGAAGCATAGAAAGAAATACAAGAGAGAGACGGGGAAGAAGATGCAGGCAAATACAACTGTTAGCAATACTAATGTAATGGTGTAAGATAATGTGATATAGCAATGTTGTCGGATAATGTATGAGAATATTAAGATATGGTGTAGTGGTGTAATAATCCATGGTCGTTCTCTGTCAGGAGGCCGGGGTCCACGATCAGACGTTTGTTTGGCCCCCGTGAAGAGGCCTGGTCCACGGTCACACTTTTGATTGGCCTCCGTGAAGAGGCGTGGTCCACGGTCACACTCGGCAGTCAGTTGGGGGTTGGGGGTCCATATTAGAAGTCCATGGAACTTTTTTTCAAATCCTCGTTTTTCAGTATACCGTTTTTCATTTTTGAGGATTTGCAAAAATAGACTAATCATTCCAAGATCATGGACTATAGCCCATGGTCTCGGAATGATTTTCGTTCCATAGTGAGGCGGCATAGCTAACCTATCGTTCATTTTATGACGGAAGCGCCAAATTTGGCAGAAGTTGACAGATATATTGGTAACAAAACTGGATATTTGGCCATCCCAAATTCTCATTCTGGTGGGTATGGGCTATAGCCCATATCGTACGGCATACTATAGCACGCCGTTTTTCATCATTTTGGAGGATTTGAAAAAAATGAGAAAATAAAAAAACGATGGTTATAGCCCATGTTTTTTGGAAAAATTAGTTAGCCTCGTTTCTCATCATTTTGGACCATGGGCTATAGCCCATATCGTACGGCATACTATAGCGCGCCGTTTTTCATCCTTTTTGAGGATTTGAAAAAAATGACAAAATGACAAAAACGATGGGTTATAGCCCATGTTTTTGAAAATTTGAAAAAAAAAGTTAGCCTCGTTTCTCATCATTTTGGACCATGGGCTATAGCCCATATCGTACGGCATACTATAGCGCGCCGTTTTTCATCATTTTTGACGATTTGAAAAAAATGAGAAAATAAAAAAACGATGGTTATAGCCCATGTTTTTTGGAAAAATTAGTTAGCCTCGTTTCTCATCATTTTGGACCATGGGCTATAGCCCATATCGTACGGCATACTATAGCGCGCCGTTTTTCATCCTTTTTGAGGATTTGAAAAAAATGACAAAATGACAAACGATGGGTTATAGCCCATGTTTTTGAAAATTTGAAAAAAAAAGTTAGCCTCGTTTCTCATCATTTTGGACCATGGGCTATAGCCCATATCGTACGGCATACTATAGCGCGCCGTTTTTCATCATTTTTGACGATTTGAAAAAAATGACAAAAACGATGGGTTATAGCCCATGTTTTTTGAAATTTTGAAAAAAAAAGTTAGCCTCGTTTCTCATCATTTTGGACCATGGGCTATAGCCCATATCGTACGGCATACTATAGCGCGCCGTTTTTCATTTTTGAGGATTTGAAAAAAATGACAAAATGACAAAAACGATGGGTTATAGCCCATGTTTTTGAAATTTTGAAAAAAAAAGTTAGCCTCGTTTCTCATCATTTTGGACCATGGGCTATAGCCCATATCGTACGGCATACTATAGCGCGCCGTTTTTCATCATTTTTGAGGATTTGAAAAAAATGACGAAATGACAAACGATGGGTTATAGCCCATGTTTTTTGAAATTTTGAAAAAAAAAGTTAGCCTCGTTTCTCATCATTTTGGACCATGGGCTATAGCCCATATCGTACGGCATACTATAGCGCGCCGTTTTTCATCATTTTTGAGGATTTGAAAAAAATGACGAAATGACAAACGATGGGTTATAGCCCATGTTTTTGAAAATTTGAAAAAAAAAGTTAGCCTCGTTTCTCATCATTTTGGACCATGGGCTATAGCCCATATCGTACGGCATACTATAGCGCGCCGTTTTTCATCATTTTTGAGGATTTGAAAAAAATGACGAAATGACAAAAACGATGGGTTATAGCCCATGTTTTTGAAATTTTGAAAAAAAAAGTTAGCCTCGTTTCTCATCATTTTGGACCATGGGCTATAGCCCATATCGTACGGCATACTATAGCGCGCCGTTTTTCATCATTTTTGAGGATTTGAAAAAAATGACGAAATGACAAAAACGATGGGTTATAGACCATGTTTTTGAAAATTTGAAAAAAAAAGTTAGCCTCGTTTCTCATCATTTTGGACCATGGGCTATAGCCCATATCGTACGGCATACTATAGCGCGCCGTTTTTCATCATTTTTGACTATTTGAAAAAAATGACGAAATGACAAAAACGATGGGTTATAGCCCATGTTTTTGAAATTTTGAAAAAAAAAGTTATCCTCGTTTCTCATCATTTTGGACCATGGGCTATAGCCCATATCGTACGGCATACTATAGCACGCCGTTTTTCATCATTTTTGAGGATTTGAAAAAAATGACGAAATGACAAAAACGATGGGTTATAGCCCATGTTTTTTGAAATTTTGAAAAAAAAAGTTAGCCTCGTTTCTCATCATTTTGGACCGTGGGCTATAGCCCATATCGTACGGCATACTATAGCGCGCCGTTTTTCATCATTTTTGACGATTTGAAAAAAATGACGAAATGACAAAAACGATGGGTTATAGCCCATGTTTTTTGAAATTTTGAAAAAAAAAGTTAGCCTCGTTTCTCATCATTTTGGACCATGGGCTATAGCCCATATCGTACGGCATACTATAGCGCGCCGTTTTTCATCATTTTTGACGATTTGAAAAAAATGACGAAATGACAAAAACGATGGGTTATAGCCCATGTTTTTGAAATTTTGAAAAAAAGTTAGCCTCGTTTCTCATCATTTTGGACCATGGGCTATAGCCCATATCGTACGGCATACTATAGCGCGCCGTTTTTCATCATTTTTGAGGATTTGAAAAAAATGACGAAATGACAAAAACGATGGGTTATAGCCCATGTTTTTGAAATTTTGAAAAAAAAAGTTAGCCTCGTTTCTCATCATTTTGGACCATGGGCTATAGCCCATATCGTACGGCATACTATAGCGCGCCGTTTTTCATCATTTTTGAGGATTTGAAAAAAATGACGAAATGACAAAAACGATGGGTTATAGCCCATGTTTTTTGAAATTTTGAAAAAAAAAGTTAGCCTCGTTTCTCATCATTTTGGACCATGGGCTATAGCCCATATCGTACGGCATACTATAGCGCGCCGTTTTTCATCATTTTTGAGGATTTGAAAAAAATGACGAAATGACAAAAACAATGGGTTATAGCCCATGTTTTTGAAAATTTGAAAAAAAAAGTTAGCCTCGTTTCTCATCATTTTGGACCATGGGCTATAGCCCATATCGTACGGCATACTATAGCGCGCCGTTTTTCATCATTTTTGACGATTTGAAAAAAATGACGAAATGACAAAAACGATGGGTTATAGCCCATGTTTTTTGAAATTTTGAAAAAAAAAGTTAGCCTCGTTTCTCATCATTTTGGACCATGGGCTATAGCCCATATCGTACGGCATACTATAGCGCGCCGTTTTTCATCATTTTTGAGGATTTGAAAAAAATGACGAAATGACAAAAACGATGGGTTATAGCCCATGTTTTTTGAAATTTTGAAAAAAAAAGTTAGCCTCGTTTCTCATCATTTTGGACCGTGGGCTATAGCCCATATCGTACGGCATACTATAGCGCGCCGTTTTTCATCATTTTTGACGATTTGAAAAAAATGACGAAATGACAAAAACGATGGGTTATAGCCCATGTTTTTTGAAATTTTGAAAAAAAAAGTTAGCCTCGTTTCTCATCATTTTGGACCATGGGCTATAGCCCATATCGTACGGCATACTATAGCGCGCCGTTTTTCATCATTTTTGAGGATTTGAAAAAAATGACGAAATGACAAAAACGATGGGTTATAGCCCATGTTTTTGAAATTTTGAAAAAAAAAGTTAGCCTCGTTTCTCATCATTTTGGACCATGGGCTATAGCCCATATCGTACGGCATACTATAGCGCGCTGTTTTTCATCATTTTTGAGGATTTGAAAAAAATGACGAAATGACAAAAACGATGGGTTATAGCCCATGTTTTTTGAAATTTTGAAAAAAAAAGTTAGCCTCGTTTCTCATCATTTTGGACCATGGGCTATAGCCCATATCGTACGGCATACTATAGCGCGCCGTTTTTCATCATTTTTGAGGATTTGAAAAAAATGACGAAATGACAAAAACGATGGGTTATAGCCCATGTTTTTTGAAATTTTGAAAAAAAAAGTTAGCCTCGTTTCTCATCATTTTGGACCATGGGCTATAGCCCATATCGTACGGTATACTATAGCGCGCCGTTTTTCATCATTTTTGAGGATTTGAAAAAAATGACGAAATGACAAAAACGATGGGTTATAGCCCATGTTTTTGAAATTTTGAAAAAAAAAAGTTAGCCTCGTTTCTCATCATTTTGGACCATGGGCTATAGCCCATATTGTACGGCATACTATAGCGCGCCGTTTTTCATCATTTTTGACGATTTGAAAAAAATGACGAAATGACAAAAACGATGGGTTATAGCCCATGTTTTTTGAAATTTTGAAAAAAAAAAGTTAGCCTCGTTTCTCATCATTTTGGACCATGGGCTATAGCCCATATCGTACGGCATACTATAGCGCGCCGTTTTTCATCATTTTTGAGGATTTGAAAAAAATGACGAAATGACAAAAACGATGGGTTATAGCCCATGTTTTTGAAATTTTGAAAAAAAAAGTTAGCCTCGTTTCTCATCATTTTGGACCATGGGCTATAGCCCATATCGTACGGCATACTATAGCGCGCCGTTTTTCATCATTTTTGAGGATTTGAAAAAAATGACGAAATGACAAAAACGATGGGTTATAGCCCATGTTTTTGAAATTTTGAAAAAAAAAGTTAGCCTCGTTTCTCATCATTTTGGACCATGGGCTATAGCCCATATCGTACGGCATACTATAGCGCGCCGTTTTTCATCATTTTTGAGGATTTGAAAAAAATGACGAAATGACAAAAACGATGGGTTATAGCCCATGTTTTTGAAATTTTGAAAAAAAAAGTTAGCCTCGTTTCTCATCATTTTGGACCATGGGCTATAGCCCATATCGTACGGCATACTATAGCGCGCCGTTTTTCATCATTTTTGAGGATTTGAAAAAAATGACAAAATGACAAAAACGATGGGTTATAGCCCATGTTTTTTGAAATTTTGAAAAAAAAAGTTAGCTTCGTTTCTCATCATTTTGGACCATGGGCTATAGCCCATATCGTACGGCATACTATAGCGCACCGTTTTTCATCATTTTTGACGATTTGAAAAAAATAACGAAATGACAAAAACGATGGGTTATAGCCCATGTTTTTGAAATTTTGAAAAAAAAAGTTAGCCTCGTTTCTCATCATTTTGGACCATGGGCTATAGCCCATATCGTACGGCATACTATAGCGCGCCGTTTTTCATCATTTTTGAGGATTTGAAAAAAATGACGAAATGACAAAAACGATGGGTTATAGCCCATGTTTTTTGAAATTTTGAAAAAAAAAGTTAGCCTCGTTTCTCATCATTTTGGACCATGGGCTATAGCCCATATCGTACGGCATACTATAGCGCGCCGTTTTTCATCATTTTTGAGGATTTGAAAAAAATGACGAAATGACAAAAACGATGGGTTATAGCCCATGTTTTTGAAATTTTGAAAAAAAAAGTTAGCCTCGTTTCTCATCATTTTGGACCATGGGCTATAGCCCATATTGTACGGCATACTATAGCGCGCCGTTTTTCATCATTTTTGAGGATTTGAAAAAAATGACGAAATGACAAAACGATGGGTTATAGCCCATGTTTTTGAAATTTTGAAAAAAAAAGTTAGCCTCGTTTCTCATCATTTTGGACCATGGGCTATAGCCCATATCGTACGGCATACTATAGCGCGCCGTTTTTCATCATTTTTGAGGATTTGAAAAAAATGACGAAATGACAAAAACGATGGGTTATAGCCCATGTTTTTGAAATTTTGAAAAAAAAAGTTAGCCTCGTTTCTCATCATTTTGGACCATGGGCTATAGCCCATATTGTACGGCATACTATAGCGCGCCGTTTTTCATAATTTTTGAGGATTTGAAAAAAATTACGAAATGACAAAAACGATGGGTTATAGCCCATGTTTTTTGAAATTTTGAAAAAAAAAGTTAGCCTCGTTTCTCATCATTTTGGACCATGGGCTATCCTCAAAAATGATGAAAAACGGCGCGCTATAGTATGCCGTACGATATGGGCTATAGCCCATGGTCCAAAATGATAAGAAACGAGGCTAACTTTTTTTTTCAAAATTTCAAAAACATGGGCTATAACCCATCGTTTTTGTCATTTCGTCATTTTTTTCAAATCGTCAAAAATGTATGAAAAACGGCGCGCTATAGTATTATATATACTATACTAATATATACTATATTTTTTCATTTTTTTCAAATCCTCAAAAATGATGAAAAACGGCGTGCTATACTATGCCGTACGATATGGGCTAAAGCCTATGGTCCAAAATGATGAGAAACGAGGCTAACTTTTTTTTTCAAAATTTCAAAAAACATGGGCTATAACCCATCGTTTTTGTCATTTCGTCATTTTTTTCAAATCGTCAAAAATGATGAAAAACGGCGCGCTATAGTATGCCGTACGATATGGGCTATAGCCCATGGTCCAAAATGATGAGAAACGAGGCTAACTTTTCTTTTCAAATTTTCAAAAACATGGGCTATAACACATCGTTTTTGTCATTTCGTCATTTTTTTCAAATCCTCAAAAATGATGAAAAACGGCGCGCTATAGTATGCCGTACGATATGGGCTATAGCCCAAGGTCCAAAATGATGAGAAACGAGGCTAACTTTTTTTTTTTCAAAATTTCAAAAACATGGGCTATAACCCATCGTTTTTGTCATTTCGTCATTTTTTTCAAATCCTCAAAAATGATGAAAAACGGCGCGCTATAGTATGCCGTACGATATGGGCTATAGCCCATGGTCCAAAATGATGAGAAACGAGGCTAACTTTTTTTTTCAAAATTTCAAAAACATGGGCTATAACCCATCGTTTTTGTCATTTCGTCATTTTTTTCAAATCCTCAAAAATGATGAAAAACGGCGCGCTATAGTATGCCGTACGATATGGGCTATAGCCCATGGTCCAAAATGATGAGAAACGAGGCTAACTTTTTTTTTCAAAATTTCAAAAAACATGGGCTATAACCCATCGTTTTTGTCATTTCGTCATTTTTTTCAAAAATGATGAAAAACGGCGCGCTATAGTATGCCGTACGATATGGGCTATAGCCCATGGTCCAAAATGATGAGAAACGAGGCTAACTTTTTTTTTCAAAATTTCAAAAAACATGGGCTATAACCCATCGTTTTTGTCATTTCGTCATTTTTTTCAAATCGTCAAAAATGATGAAAAACTGCGCGCTATAGTATGCCGTACGATATGGGCTATAGCCCATGGTCCAAAATGATGAGAAACGAGGCTAACTTTTTTTTTCAAATTTTCAAAAACATGGGCTATAACCCATCGTTTTTGTCATTTCGTCATTTTTTTCAAATCCTCAAAAATGATGAAAAACGGCGCGCTATAGTATGCCGTACGATATGGGCTACAGCCCATGGTCCAAAATGATGAGAAACGAGGCTAACTTTTTTTTTCAAAATTTCAAAAAACATGGGCTATAACCCATCGTTTTTGTCATTTCGTCATTTTTTTCAAATCCTCAAAAATGATGAAAAACGGCGCGCTATAGTATGCCGTACGATATGGGCTATAGCCCATGGTCCAAAATGATGAGAAACGAGGCTAACTTTTTTTTTCAAAATTTCAAAAACATGGGCTATAACCCATCGTTTTTGTCATTTCGTCATTTTTTTCAAATCCTCAAAAATGATGAAAAACGGCGCGCTATAGTATGCCGTATGATATGGGCTATAGCCCATGGTCCAAAATGATGAGAAACGAGGCTAACTTTTTTTTTCAAATTTTCAAAAACATGGGCTATAACCCATCGTTTTTGTCATTTAGTCATTTTTTTCAAATCCTCAAAAATGATGAAAAACGGCGCGCTATAGTATGCCGTACGATATGGGCTATAGCCCATGGTCCAAAATGATGAGAAACGAGGCTAACTTTTTTTTTCAAAATTTCAAAAAACATGGGCTATAACCCATCGTTTTTGTCATTTCGTCATTTTTTTCAAATCCTCAAAAATGATGAAAAACGGCGCGCTATAGTATGCCGTACGATATGGGCTATAGCCCATGGTCCAAAATGATGAAAAACGAGGCTAACTTTTTTTTTCAAAATTTCAAAAACATGGGCTATAACCCATCGTTTTTGTCATTTTGTCATTTTTTTCAAATCCTCAAAAATGATGAAAAACGGCGCGCTATAGTATGCCGTACGATATGGGCTATAGCCCATGGTCCAAAATGATGAGAAACGAGGCTAACTTTTTTTTTCAAAATTTCAAAAACATGGGCTATAACCCATCGTTTTTGTCATTTCGTCATTTTTTTCAAATCGTCAAAAATGTATGAAAAACGGCGCGCTATAGTATTATATATACTATACTAATATATACTATATTTTTTCATTTTTTTCAAATCCTCAAAAATGATGAAAAACGGCGTGCTATACTATGCCGTACGATATGGGCTAAAGCCTATGGTCCAAAATGATGAGAAACGAGGCTAACTTTTTTTTTCAAAATTTCAAAAAACATGGGCTATAACCCATCGTTTTTGTCATTTCGTCATTTTTTTCAAATCGTCAAAAATGATGAAAAACGGCGCGCTATAGTATGCCGTACGATATGGGCTATAGCCCATGGTCCAAAATGATGAGAAACGAGGCTAACTTTTCTTTTCAAATTTTCAAAAACATGGGCTATAACACATCGTTTTTGTCATTTCGTCATTTTTTTCAAATCCTCAAAAATGATGAAAAACGGCGCGCTATAGTATGCCGTACGATATGGGCTATAGCCCATGGTCCAAAATGATGAGAAACGAGGCTAACTTTTTTTTTTCAAAATTTCAAAAACATGGGCTATAACCCATCGTTTTTGTCATTTCGTCATTTTTTTCAAATCCTCAAAAATGATGAAAAACGGCGCGCTATAGTATGCCGTACGATATGGGCTATAGCCCATGGTCCAAAATGATGAGAAACGAGGCTAACTTTTTTTTTCAAAATTTCAAAAAACATGGGCTATAACCCATCGTTTTTGTCATTTCGTCATTTTTTTCAAATCGTCAAAAATGATGAAAAACTGCGCGCTATAGTATGCCGTACGATATGGGCTATAGCCCATGGTCCAAAATGATGAGAAACGAGGCTAACTTTTTTTTTCAAAATTTCAAAAACATGGGCTATAACCCATCGTTTTTGTCATTTCGTCATTTTTTTCAAATCCTCAAAAATGATGAAAAACGGCGCGCTATAGTATGCCGTACGATATGGGCTACAGCCCATGGTCCAAAATGATGAGAAACGAGGCTAACTTTTTTTTCCAAAATTTCAAAAAACATGGGCTATAACCCATCGTTTTTGTCATTTCGTCATTTTTTTCAAATCCTCAAAAATGATGAAAAACGGCGCGCTATAGTATGCCGTACGATATGGGCTATAGCCCATGGTCCAAAATGATGAGAAACGAGGCTAACTTTTTTTTTCAAAATTTCAAAAACATGGGCTATAACCCATCGTTTTTGTCATTTCGTCATTTTTTTCAAATCCTCAAAAATGATGAAAAACGGCGCGCTATAGTATGCCGTACGATATGGGCTATAGCCCATGGTCCAAAATGATGAGAAACGAGGCTAACTTTTTTTTTCAAAATTTCAAAAACATGGGCTATAACCCATCGTTTTTGTCATTTCGTCATTTTTTTCAAATCCTCAAAAATGATGAAAAACGGCGCGCTATAGTATGCCGTACGATATGGGCTATAGCCCATGGTCCAAAATGATGAGAAACGAGGCTAACTTTTCTTTTCAAAATTTCAAAAAACATGGGCTATAACCCATCGTTTTTGTCATTTCGTCATTTTTTTCAAATCCTCAAAAATGATGAAAAACGGCGCGCTATAGTATGCCGTACGATATGGGCTATAGCCCATGGTCCAAAATGATGAAAAACGAGGCTAACTTTTTTTTTCAAAATTTCAAAAACATGGGCTATAACCCATCGTTTTTGTCATTTTGTCATTTTTTTCAAATCCTCAAAAATGATGAAAAACGGCGCGCTATAGTATGGCGTACGATATGGGCTATAGCCCATGGTCCAAAATGATGAGAAACGAGGCTAACTTTTTTTTTCAAAATTTCAAAAACATGGGTTATAACCCATCGTTTTTGTCATTTCGTCATTTTTTTCAAATCGTCAAAAATGTATGAAAAACGGCGCGCTATAGTATTATATATACTATACTAATATATACTATATTTTTTCATTTTTTTCAAATCCTCAAAAATGATGAAAAACGGCGTGCTATACTATGCCGTACGATATGGGCTAAAGCCTATGGTCCAAAATGATGAGAAACGAGGCTAACTTTTTTTTTCAAAATTTCAAAAAACATGGGCTATAACCCATCGTTTTTGTCATTTCGTCATTTTTTTCAAATCGTCAAAAATGATGAAAAACGGCGCGCTATAGTATGCCGTACGATATGGGCTATAGCCCATGGTCCAAAATGATGAGAAACGAGGCTAACTTTTCTTTTCAAATTTTCAAAAACATGGGCTATAACACATCGTTTTTGTCATTTCGTCATTTTTTTCAAATCCTCAAAAATGATGAAAAACGGCGCGCTATAGTATGCCGTACGATATGGGCTATAGCCCATGGTCCAAAATGATGAGAAACGAGGCTAACTTTTGTTTTTCAAAATTTCAAAAACATGGGCTATAACCCATCGTTTTTGTCATTTCGTCATTTTTTTCAAATCCTCAAAAATGATGAAAAACGGCGCGCTATAGTATGCCGTACGATATGGGCTATAGCCCATGGTCCAAAATGATGAGAAACGAGGCTAACTTTTTTTTTCAAAATTTCAAAAACATGGGCTATAACCCATCGTTTTTGTCATTTCGTCATTTTTTTCAAATCCTCAAAAATGATGAAAAACGGCGCGCTATAGTATGCCGTACGATATGGGCTATAGCCCATGGTCCAAAATGATGAGAAACGAGGCTAACTTTTTTTTTCAAAATTTCAAAAAACATGGGCTATAACCCATCGTTTTTGTCATTTCGTCATTTTTTTCAAATCGTCAAAAATGATGAAAAACGGCGCGCTATAGTATGCCGTACGATATGGGCTATAGCCCATGGTCCAAAATGATGAGAAACGAGGCTAACTTTTTTTTTCAAATTTTCAAAAACATGGGCTATAACCCATCGTTTTTGTCATTTCGTCATTTTTTTCAGATCCTCAAAAATGATGAAAAACGGCGCGCTATAGTATGCCGTACGATATGGGCTACAGCCCATGGTCCAAAATGATGAGAAACGAGGCTAACTTTTTTTTTCAAAATTTCAAAAAACATGGGCTATAACCCATCGTTTTTGTCATTTCGTCATTTTTTTCAAATCGTCAAAAATGATGAAAAACTGCGCGCTATAGTATGCCGTACGATATGGGCTATAGCCCATGGTCCAAAATGATGAGAAACGAGGCTAACTTTTTTTTTCAAATTTTCAAAAACATGGGCTATAACCCATCGTTTTTGTCATTTCGTCATTTTTTTCAGATCCTCAAAAATGATGAAAAACGGCGCGCTATAGTATGCCGTACGATATGGGCTACAGCCCATGGTCCAAAATGATGAGAAACGAGGCTAACTTTTTTTTTCAAAATTTCAAAAAACATGGGCTATAACCCATCGTTTTTGTCATTTCGTCATTTTTTTCAAATCGTCAAAAATGATGAAAAACTGCGCGCTATAGTATGCCGTACGATATGGGCTATAGCCCATGGTCCAAAATGATGAGAAACGAGGCTAACTTTTTTTTTTTAAATTTCAAAAACATGGGCTATAACCCATCGTTTTTGTCATTTCGTCATTTTTTTCAAATCCTCAAAAATGATGAAAAACGGCGCGCTATAGTATGCCGTACGATATGGGCTACAGCCCATGGTCCAAAATGATGAGAAACGAGGCTAACTTTTTTTTCCAAAATTTCAAAAAACATGGGCTATAACCCATCGTTTTTGTCATTTCGTCATTTTTTTCAAATCCTCAAAAATGATGAAAAACGGCGCGCTATAGTATGCCGTACGATATGGGCTATAGCCCATGGTCCAAAATGATGAGAAACGAGGCTAACCTTTTTTTTCAAAATTTCAAAAACATGGGCTATAACCCATCGTTTTTGTCATTTCGTCATTTTTTTCAAATCCTCAAAAATGATGAAAAACGGCGCGCTATAGTATGCCGTACGATATGGGCTATAGCCCATGGTCCAAAATGATGAGAAACGAGGCTAACTTTTTTTTTCAAAATTTCAAAAACATGGGCTATAACCCATCGTTTTTGTCATTTCGTCATTTTTTTCAAATCCTCAAAAATGATGAAAAACGGCGCGCTATAGTATGCCGTACGATATGGGCTATAGCCCATGGTCCAAAATGATGAGAAACGAGGCTAACTTTTCTTTTCAAAATTTCAAAAAACATGGGCTATAACCCATCGTTTTTGTCATTTCGTCATTTTTTTCAAATCCTCAAAAATGATGAAAAACGGCGCGCTATAGTATGCCGTACGATATGGGCTATAGCCCATGGTCCAAAATGATGAAAAACGAGGCTAACTTTTTTTTTCAAAATTTCAAAAACATGGGCTATAACCCATCGTTTTTGTCATTTTGTCATTTTTTTCAAATCCTCAAAAATGATGAAAAACGGCGCGCTATAGTATGGCGTACGATATGGGCTATAGCCCATGGTCCAAAATGATGAGAAACGAGGCTAACTTTTTTTTTCAAAATTTCAAAAACATGGGCTATAACCCATCGTTTTTGTCATTTCGTCATTTTTTTCAAATCGTCAAAAATGTATGAAAAACGGCGCGCTATAGTATTATATATACTATACTAATATATACTATATTTTTTCATTTTTTTCAAATCCTCAAAAATGATGAAAAACGGCGTGCTATACTATGCCGTACGATATGGGCTAAAGCCTATGGTCCAAAATGATGAGAAACGAGGCTAACTTTTTTTTTCAAAATTTCAAAAAACATGGGCTATAACCCATCGTTTTTGTCATTTCGTCATTTTTTTCAAATCGTCAAAAATGATGAAAAACGGCGCGCTATAGTATGCCGTACGATATGGGCTATAGCCCATGGTCCAAAATGATGAGAAACGAGGCTAACTTTTCTTTTCAAATTTTCAAAAACATGGGCTATAACACATCGTTTTTGTCATTTCGTCATTTTTTTCAAATCCTCAAAAATGATGAAAAACGGCGCGCTATAGTATGCCGTACGATATGGGCTATAGCCCATGGTCCAAAATGATGAGAAACGAGGCTAACTTTTGTTTTTCAAAATTTCAAAAACATGGGCTATAACCCATCGTTTTTGTCATTTCGTCATTTTTTTCAAATCCTCAAAAATGATGAAAAACGGCGCGCTATAGTATGCCGTACGATATGGGCTATAGCCCATGGTCCAAAATGATGAGAAACGAGGCTAACTTTTTTTTTCAAAATTTAAAAAAACATGGGCTATAACCCATCGTTTTTGTCATTTCGTAATTTTTTTCAAATCGTCAAAAATGATGAAAAACGGCGCGCTATAGTATGCCGTACGATATGGGCTATAGCCCATGGTCCAAAATGATGAAAAACGAGGCTAACTTTTTTTTTCAAAATTTCAAAAAACATGGGCTATAACCCATCGTTTTTGTCATTTCGTCATTTTTTTCAAATCTTCAAAAATGATGAAAAACGGCGCGCTATAGTATGCCGTACGATATGGGCTATAGCCCATGGTCCAAAATGATGAGAAACGAGGCTAACTTTTTTTTTCAAAATTTCAAAAAACATGGGCTATAACCTTTCGTTTTTGTCATTTCGTAATTTTTTTCAAATCTTTAAAAATGACGAAAAACGGCGCGCTATAGAATTCCGTACGATATGGGCTATAGCCCATGGTCCAAAATGATGAGAAACGAGGCTAACTTTTTTTTTCAAAATTTCAAAAAACATGGGCTATAACCTTTCGTTTTTGTCATTTTGTCATTTTTTTCAAATCTTCAAAAATGATGAAAAACGGCGCGCTATAGTATGCCGTACGATATGGGCTATAGCCCATGGTCCAAAATGATGAGAAACGAG
The DNA here is from genome assembly GCF_963924005.1 of Protomyctophum bolini. Lineage (NCBI taxonomy): Eukaryota > Metazoa > Chordata > Actinopteri > Myctophiformes > Myctophidae > Protomyctophum > Protomyctophum bolini. The sequence goes on along the minus strand of NC_137869.1, from coordinate 17,205,881 downwards.
GCTAACTTTTTTTTTCAAAATTTCAAAAAACATGGGCTATAACCCATCGTTTTTGTCATTTCGTCATTTTTTTCAAATCTTAAAAAATGATGAAAAACGGCGCGCTATAGTATGCCGTACGATATGGGCTATAGCCCATGGTCCAAAATGATGAGAAACGAGGCTAACTTTTTTTTTCAAAATTTCAAAAAACATGGGCTATAACCCATCGTTTTTGTCATTTCGTCATTTTTTTCAAATCTTCAAAAATGATGAAAAACGGCGCGCTATAGTATGCCGTACGATATGGGCTATAGCCCATGGTCCAAAATGATGAGAAACGAGGCTAACTTTTTTTTTCAAAATTTCAAAAAACATGGGCTATAACCTTTCGTTTTTGTCATTTCGTAATTTTTTTCAAATCTTTAAAAATGACGAAAAACGGCGCGCTATAGAATTCCGTACGATATGGGCTATAGCCCATGGTCCAAAATGATGAGAAACGAGGCTAACTTTTTTTTTCAAAATTTCAAAAAACATGGGCTATAACCTTTCGTTTTTGTCATTTTGTCATTTTTTTCAAATCTTCAAAAATGATGAAAAACGGCGCGCTATAGTATGCCGTACGATATGGGCTATAGCCCATGGTCCAAAATGATGAGAAACGAGGCTAACTTTTTTTTTCAAAATTTCAAAAAACATGGGCTATAACCCATCGTTTTTGTCATTTCGTCATTTTTTTCAAATCTTCAAAAATGATGAAAAACGGCGCGCTATAGTATGCCGTACGATATGGGCTATAGCCCATGGTCCAAAATGATGAGAAACGAGGCTAACTTTTTTTTTCAAAATTTCAAAAAACATGGGCTATAACCCATCGTTTTTGTCATTTCGTCATTTTTTTCAAATCTTCAAAAATGATGAAAAACGGCGCGCTATAGTATGCCGTACGATATGGGCTATAGCCCATGGTCCAAAATGATGAGAAACGAGGCTAACTTTTTTTTTCAAAATTTCAAAAAACATGGGCTATAACCTTTCGTTTTTGTCATTTTGTCATTTTTTTCAAATCTTCAAAAATGATGAAAAACGGCGCGCTATAGTATGCCGTACGATATGGGCTATAGCCCATGGTCCAAAATGATGAGAAACGAGGCTAACTTTTTTTTTCAAAATTTCAAAAAACATGGGCTATAACCTTTCGTTTTTGTCATTTCGTCATTTTTTTCAAATCTTCAAAAATGATGAAAAACGGCGCGCTATAGTATGCCGTACGATATGGGCTATAGCCCATGGTCCAAAATGATGAGAAAAGAGGCTAACTTTTTTTTTCAAAATTTCAAAAAACATGGGCTATAATCTTTCGTTTTTGTCATTTCGTCATTTTTTCAAATCTTCAAAAATGATGAAAAACGGCGCGCTATAGTATGCCGTACGATATGGGCTATAGCCCATGGTCCAAAATGATGAGAAACGAGGCTAACTTTTTTTTTCAAAATTTCAAAAAACATGGGCTATAACCTTTCGTTTTTGTCATTTCGTCATTTTTTTCAAATCTTCAAAAATGATGAAAAACGGCGCGCTATAGTATGCCGTACGATATGGGCTATAGCCCATGGTCCAAAATGATGAGAAACGAGGCTAACTTTTTTTTTCAAAATTTCAAAAAACATGGGCTATAACCTTTCGTTTTTGTCATTTCGTAATTTTTTTCAAATCTTTAAAAATGATGAAAAACGGCGCGCTATAGAATTCCGTACGATATGGGCTATAGCCCATGGTCCAAAATGATGAGAAACGAGGCTAACTTTTTTTTTCAAAATTTCAAAAAACATGGGCTATAACCTTTCGTTTTTGTCATTTCGTAATTTTTTTCAAATCTTTAAAAATGATGAAAAACGGCGCGCTATAGAATGCCGTACGATATGGGCTATAGCCCATGGTCCAAAATGATGAGAAACGAGGCTAACTTTTTTTTTCAAAATTTCAAAAAACATGGGCTATAACCCATCGTTTTTGTCATTTCGTCATTTTTTTCAAATCTTCAAAAATGATGAAAAACGGCGCGCTATAGTATGCCGTACGATATGGGCTATAGCCCATGGTCCAAAATGATGAGAAACGAGGCTAACTTTTTTTTTCAAAATTTCAAAAAACATGGGCTATAACCTTTCGTTTTTGTCATTTCGTAATTTTTTTCAAATCTTTAAAAATGACGAAAAACGGCGCGCTATAGAATTCCGTACGATATGGGCTATAGCCCATGGTCCAAAATGATGAGAAACGAGGCTAACTTTTTTTTTCAAAATTTCAAAAAACATGGGCTATAACCTTTCGTTTTTGTCATTTTGTCATTTTTTTCAAATCTTCAAAAATGATGAAAAACGGCGCGCTATAGTATGCCGTACGATATGGGCTATAGCCCATGGTCCAAAATGATGAGAAACGAGGCTAACTTTTTTTTTCAAAATTTCAAAAAACATGGGCTATAACCCATCGTTTTTGTCATTTCGTCATTTTTTTCAAATCTTCAAAAATGATGAAAAACGGCGCGCTATAGTATGCCGTACGATATGGGCTATAGCCCATGGTCCAAAATGATGAGAAACGAGGCTAACTTTTTTTTTCAAAATTTCAAAAAACATGGGCTATAACCCATCGTTTTTGTCATTTCGTCATTTTTTTCAAATCTTCAAAAATGATGAAAAACGGCGCGCTATAGTATGCCGTACGATATGGGCTATAGCCCATGGTCCAAAATGATGAGAAACGAGGCTAACTTTTTTTTTCAAAATTTCAAAAAACATGGGCTATAACCTTTCGTTTTTGTCATTTTGTCATTTTTTTCAAATCTTCAAAAATGATGAAAAACGGCGCGCTATAGTATGCCGTACGATATGGGCTATAGCCCATGGTCCAAAATGATGAGAAACGAGGCTAACTTTTTTTTTCAAAATTTCAAAAAACATGGGCTATAACCTTTCGTTTTTGTCATTTCGTCATTTTTTTCAAATCTTCAAAAATGATGAAAAACGGCGCGCTATAGTATGCCGTACGATATGGGCTATAGCCCATGGTCCAAAATGATGAGAAAAGAGGCTAACTTTTTTTTTCAAAATTTCAAAAAACATGGGCTATAATCTTTCGTTTTTGTCATTTCGTCATTTTTTCAAATCTTCAAAAATGATGAAAAACGGCGCGCTATAGTATGCCGTACGATATGGGCTATAGCCCATGGTCCAAAATGATGAGAAACGAGGCTAACTTTTTTTTTCAAAATTTCAAAAAACATGGGCTATAACCTTTCGTTTTTGTCATTTCGTCATTTTTTTCAAATCTTCAAAAATGATGAAAAACGGCGCGCTATAGTATGCCGTACGATATGGGCTATAGCCCATGGTCCAAAATGATGAGAAACGAGGCTAACTTTTTTTTTCAAAATTTCAAAAAACATGGGCTATAACCTTTCGTTTTTGTCATTTCGTAATTTTTTTCAAATCTTTAAAAATGATGAAAAACGGCGCGCTATAGAATTCCGTACGATATGGGCTATAGCCCATGGTCCAAAATGATGAGAAACGAGGCTAACTTTTTTTTTCAAAATTTCAAAAAACATGGGCTATAACCTTTCGTTTTTGTCATTTCGTAATTTTTTTCAAATCTTTAAAAATGATGAAAAACGGCGCGCTATAGAATGCCGTACGATATGGGCTATAGCCCATGGTCCAAAATGATGAGAAACGAGGCTAACTTTTTTTTTCAAAATTTCAAAAAACATGGGCTATAACCTTTCGTTTTTGTCATTTTGTCATTTTTTTCAAATCTTCAAAAATGATGAAAAACGGCGCGCTATAGTATGCCGTACGATATGGGCTATAGCCCATGGTCCAAAATGATGAGAAACGAGGCTAACTTTTATTTTCAAAATTTCAAAAAACATGGGCTATAACCTTTCGTTTTTGTCATTTCGTCATTTTTTTCAAATCTTCAAAAATGATGAAAAACGGCGCGCTATAGTATGCCGTACGATATGGGCTATAGCCCATGGTCCAAAATGATGAGAAACGAGGCTAACTTTTTTTTTCAAAATTTCTAAAAACATGGGCTATAACCTTTCGTTTTTGTCATTTCGTAATTTTTTTCAAATCTTTAAAAATGATGAAAAACGGCGCGCTATAGAATGCCGTACGATATGGGCTATAGCCCATGGTCCAAAATGATGAGAAACGAGGCTAACTTTTTTTTTCAAAATTTCAAAAAACATGGGCTATAACCTTTCGTTTTTGTCATTTTGTCCAAATCTTCAAAAATGATGAAAAACGGCGCGCTATAGTATGCCGTACGATATGGGCTATAGCCCATGGTCCAAAATGATGAGAAACGAGGCTAACTTTTTTTTTCAAAATTTCAAAAAACATGGGCTATAACCTTTCGTTTTTGTCATTTCGTCATTTTTTTCAAATCTTCAAAAATGATGAAAAACGGCGCGCTATAGTATGCCGTACGATATGGGCTATAGCCCATGGTCCAAAATGATGAGAAACGAGGCTAACTTTTTTTTTCAAAATTTCAAAAAACATGGGCTATAACCTTTCGTTTTTGTCATTTCGTAATTTTTTTCAAATCTTTAAAAATGATGAAAAACGGCGCGCTATAGAATGCCGTACGATATGGGCTATAGCCCATGGTCCAAAATGATGAGAAACGAGGCTAACTTTTTTTTTCAAAATTTCAAAAAACATGGGCTATAACCTTTCGTTTTTGTCATTTCGTCATTTTTTTCAAATCTTCAAAAATGATGAAAAACGGCGCGCTATAGTATGCCGTACGATATGGGCTATAGCCCATGGTCCAAAATGATGAGAAACGAGGCTAACTTTTTTTTTCTAAATTTCAAAAAACATGGGCTATAACCTTTCGTTTTTGTCATTTCGTCATTTTTTTCAAATCTTCAAAAATGATGAAAAACGGCGCGCTTTAGTATGCCGTACGATATGGGCTATAGCCCATGGTCCAAAATGATGAGAAACGAGGCTAACTTTTTTTTTCAAAATTTCAAAAAACATGGGCTATAACCTTTCGTTTTTGTCATTTCGTCATTTTTTTCAAATCTTCAAAAATGATGAAAAACGGTGCGCTATAGTAAGCCGTACGATATGGGCTATAGCCCATGGTCCAAAATGATGAGAGACGAGGCTAACTTTTTTTTTCAAAATTTCAAAAAACATGGGCTATAACCTTTCGTTTTTGTCATTTCGTCATTTTTTCAAATCTTCAAAAATGATGAAAAACGGCGCGCTATAGTATGCCGTACGATATGGGCTATAGCCCATGGTCCAAAATGATGAGAAACGAGGCTAACCTTTTTTTTTCAAAATTTCAAAAAACATGGGCTATAACCTTTCGTTTTTGTCATTTCGTAATTTTTTTCAAATCTTTAAAAATGACGAAAAACGGCGCGCTATAGAATGCCGTACGATATGGGCTATAGCCCATGGTCCAAAATGATGAGAAACGAGGCTAACTTTTTTTTTTCAAAATTTCAAAAAACATGGGCTATAACCTTTCGTTTTTGTCATTTCGTAATTTTTTTCAAATCTTTAAAAATGATGAAAAACGGCGCGCTATAGAATGCCGTACGATATCGGCTATAGCCCATGGTCCAAAATGATGAGAAACGAGGCTAACTTTTTTTTTCAAAATTTCAAAAAACATGGGCTATAACCTTTCGTTTTTGTCATTTTGTCATTTTTTTCAAATCTTTAAAAATGATGAAAAACGGCGCGCTATAGTATGCCGTACGATATGGGCTATAGCCCATGGTCCAAAATGATGAGAAACGAGGCTAACTTTTTTTTTCAAAATTTCAAAAAACATGGGCTATAACCCATCGTTTTTGTCATTTCGTCATTTTTTTCAAATCTTCAAAAATGATGAAAAACGGCGCGCTATAGTATGCCGTACGATATGGGCTATAGCCCATGGTCCAAAATGATGAGAAACGAGGCTAACTTTTTTTTTCAAAATTTCAAAAAACATGGGCTATAACCTTTCGTTTTTGTCATTTTGTCATTTTTTTCAAATCTTCAAAAATGATGAAAAACGGCGCGCTATAGTATGCCGTACGATATGGGCTATAGCCCATGGTCCAAAATGATGAGAAACGAGGCTAACTTTTTTTTTCAAAATTTCAAAAAACATGGGCTATAACCTTTCGTTTTTGTCATTTCGTCATTTTTTTCAAATCTTCAAAAATGATGAAAAACGGCGCGCTATAGTATGCCGTACGATATGGGCTATAGCCCATGGTCCAAAATGATGAGAAAAGAGGCTAACTTTTTTTTTCAAAATTTCAAAAAACATGGGCTATAATCTTTCGTTTTTGTCATTTCGTCATTTTTTCAAATCTTCAAAAATGATGAAAAACGGCGCGCTATAGTATGCCGTACGATATGGGCTATAGCCCATGGTCCAAAATGATGAGAAACGAGGCTAACTTTTTTTTTCAAAATTTCAAAAAACATGGGCTATAACCTTTCGTTTTTGTCATTTCGTCATTTTTTTCAAATCTTCAAAAATGATGAAAAACGGCGCGCTATAGTATGCCGTACGATATGGGCTATAGCCCATGGTCCAAAATGATGAGAAACGAGGCTAACTTTTTTTTTCAAAATTTCAAAAAACATGGGCTATAACCTTTCGTTTTTGTCATTTCGTAATTTTTTTCAAATCTTTAAAAATGATGAAAAACGGCGCGCTATAGAATTCCGTACGATATGGGCTATAGCCCATGGTCCAAAATGATGAGAAACGAGGCTAACTTTTTTTTTCAAAATTTCAAAAAACATGGGCTATAACCTTTCGTTTTTGTCATTTCGTAATTTTTTTCAAATCTTTAAAAATGATGAAAAACGGCGCGCTATAGAATGCCGTACGATATGGGCTATAGCCCATGGTCCAAAATGATGAGAAACGAGGCTAACTTTTTTTTTCAAAATTTCAAAAAACATGGGCTATAACCCATCGTTTTTGTCATTTCGTCATTTTTTTCAAATCTTCAAAAATGATGAAAAACGGCGCGCTATAGTATGCCGTACGATATGGGCTATAGCCCATGGTCCAAAATGATGAGAAACGAGGCTAACTTTTTTTTTCAAAATTTCAAAAAACATGGGCTATAACCTTTCGTTTTTGTCATTTCGTAATTTTTTTCAAATCTTTAAAAATGACGAAAAACGGCGCGCTATAGAATTCCGTACGATATGGGCTATAGCCCATGGTCCAAAATGATGAGAAACGAGGCTAACTTTTTTTTTCAAAATTTCAAAAAACATGGGCTATAACCTTTCGTTTTTGTCATTTTGTCATTTTTTTCAAATCTTCAAAAATGATGAAAAACGGCGCGCTATAGTATGCCGTACGATATGGGCTATAGCCCATGGTCCAAAATGATGAGAAACGAGGCTAACTTTTTTTTTCAAAATTTCAAAAAACATGGGCTATAACCCATCGTTTTTGTCATTTCGTCATTTTTTTCAAATCTTCAAAAATGATGAAAAACGGCGCGCTATAGTATGCCGTACGATATGGGCTATAGCCCATGGTCCAAAATGATGAGAAACGAGGCTAACTTTTTTTTTCAAAATTTCAAAAAACATGGGCTATAACCCATCGTTTTTGTCATTTCGTCATTTTTTTCAAATCTTCAAAAATGATGAAAAACGGCGCGCTATAGTATGCCGTACGATATGGGCTATAGCCCATGGTCCAAAATGATGAGAAACGAGGCTAACTTTTTTTTTCAAAATTTCAAAAAACATGGGCTATAACCTTTCGTTTTTGTCATTTTGTCATTTTTTTCAAATCTTCAAAAATGATGAAAAACGGCGCGCTATAGTATGCCGTACGATATGGGCTATAGCCCATGGTCCAAAATGATGAGAAACGAGGCTAACTTTTTTTTTCAAAATTTCAAAAAACATGGGCTATAACCTTTCGTTTTTGTCATTTCGTCATTTTTTTCAAATCTTCAAAAATGATGAAAAACGGCGCGCTATAGTATGCCGTACGATATGGGCTATAGCCCATGGTCCAAAATGATGAGAAAAGAGGCTAACTTTTTTTTTCAAAATTTCAAAAAACATGGGCTATAATCTTTCGTTTTTGTCATTTCGTCATTTTTTCAAATCTTCAAAAATGATGAAAAACGGCGCGCTATAGTATGCCGTACGATATGGGCTATAGCCCATGGTCCAAAATGATGAGAAACGAGGCTAACTTTTTTTTTCAAAATTTCAAAAAACATGGGCTATAACCTTTCGTTTTTGTCATTTCGTCATTTTTTTCAAATCTTCAAAAATGATGAAAAACGGCGCGCTATAGTATGCCGTACGATATGGGCTATAGCCCATGGTCCAAAATGATGAGAAACGAGGCTAACTTTTTTTTTCAAAATTTCAAAAAACATGGGCTATAACCTTTCGTTTTTGTCATTTCGTAATTTTTTTCAAATCTTTAAAAATGATGAAAAACGGCGCGCTATAGAATTCCGTACGATATGGGCTATAGCCCATGGTCCAAAATGATGAGAAACGAGGCTAACTTTTTTTTTCAAAATTTCAAAAAACATGGGCTATAACCTTTCGTTTTTGTCATTTCGTAATTTTTTTCAAATCTTTAAAAATGATGAAAAACGGCGCGCTATAGAATGCCGTACGATATGGGCTATAGCCCATGGTCCAAAATGATGAGAAACGAGGCTAACTTTTTTTTTCAAAATTTCAAAAAACATGGGCTATAACCTTTCGTTTTTGTCATTTTGTCATTTTTTTCAAATCTTCAAAAATGATGAAAAACGGCGCGCTATAGTATGCCGTACGATATGGGCTATAGCCCATGGTCCAAAATGATGAGAAACGAGGCTAACTTTTATTTTCAAAATTTCAAAAAACATGGGCTATAACCTTTCGTTTTTGTCATTTCGTCATTTTTTTCAAATCTTCAAAAATGATGAAAAACGGCGCGCTATAGTATGCCGTACGATATGGGCTATAGCCCATGGTCCAAAATGATGAGAAACGAGGCTAACTTTTTTTTTCAAAATTTCAAAAAACATGGGCTATAACCTTTCGTTTTTGTCATTTCGTAATTTTTTTCAAATCTTTAAAAATGATGAAAAACGGCGCGCTATAGAATGCCGTACGATATGGGCTATAGCCCATGGTCCAAAATGATGAGAAACGAGGCTAACTTTTTTTTTCAAAATTTCAAAAAACATGGGCTATAACCTTTCGTTTTTGTCATTTTGTCCAAATCTTCAAAAATGATGAAAAACGGCGCGCTATAGTATGCCGTACGATATGGGCTATAGCCCATGGTCCAAAATGATGAGAAACGAGGCTAACTTTTTTTTTCAAAATTTCAAAAAACATGGGCTATAACCTTTCGTTTTTGTCATTTCGTCATTTTTTTCAAATCTTCAAAAATGATGAAAAACGGCGCGCTATAGTATGCCGTACGATATGGGCTATAGCCCATGGTCCAAAATGATGAGAAACGAGGCTAACTTTTTTTTTCAAAATTTCAAAAAACATGGGCTATAACCTTTCGTTTTTGTCATTTCGTAATTTTTTTCAAATCTTTAAAAATGATGAAAAACGGCGCGCTATAGAATGCCGTACGATATGGGCTATAGCCCATGGTCCAAAATGATGAGAAACGAGGCTAACTTTTTTTTTCAAAATTTCAAAAAACATGGGCTATAACCTTTCGTTTTTGTCATTTCGTCATTTTTTTCAAATCTTCAAAAATGATGAAAAACGGCGCGCTATAGTATGCCGTACGATATGGGCTATAGCCCATGGTCCAAAATGATGAGAAACGAGGCTAACTTTTTTTTTCTAAATTTCAAAAAACATGGGCTATAACCTTTCGTTTTTGTCATTTCGTCATTTTTTTCAAATCTTCAAAAATGATGAAAAACGGCGCGCTTTAGTATGCCGTACGATATGGGCTATAGCCCATGGTCCAAAATGATGAGAAACGAGGCTAACTTTTTTTTTCAAAATTTCAAAAAACATGGGCTATAACCTTTCGTTTTTGTCATTTCGTCATTTTTTTCAAATCTTCAAAAATGATGAAAAACGGTGCGCTATAGTAAGCCGTACGATATGGGCTATAGCCCATGGTCCAAAATGATGAGAGACGAGGCTAACTTTTTTTTTCAAAATTTCAAAAAACATGGGCTATAACCTTTCGTTTTTGTCATTTCGTCATTTTTTCAAATCTTCAAAAATGATGAAAAACGGCGCGCTATAGTATGCCGTACGATATGGGCTATAGCCCATGGTCCAAAATGATGAGAAACGAGGCTAACCTTTTTTTTTCAAAATTTCAAAAAACATGGGCTATAACCTTTCGTTTTTGTCATTTCGTAATTTTTTTCAAATCTTTAAAAATGACGAAAAACGGCGCGCTATAGAATGCCGTACGATATGGGCTATAGCCCATGGTCCAAAATGATGAGAAACGAGGCTAACTTTTTTTTTCAAAATTTCAAAAAACATGGGCTATAACCTTTCGTTTTTGTCATTTTGTCATTTTTTTCAAATCTTCAAAAATGATGAAAAACGGCGCGCTATAGTATGCCGTACGATATGGGCTATAGCCCATGGTCCAAAATGATGAGAAACGAGGCTAACTTTTATTTTCAAAATTTCAAAAAACATGGGCTATAACCTTTCGTTTTTGTCATTTCGTCATTTTTTTCAAATCTTCAAAAATGATGAAAAACGGCGCGCTATAGTATGCCGTACGATATGGGCTATAGCCCATGGTCCAAAATGATGAGAAACGAGGCTAACTTTTTTTTTCAAAATTTCAAAAAACATGGGCTATAACCTTTCGTTTTTGTCATTTCGTAATTTTTTTCAAATCTTTAAAAATGATGAAAAACGGCGCGCTATAGAATGCCGTACGATATGGGCTATAGCCCATGGTCCAAAATGATGAGAAACGAGGCTAACTTTTTTTTTCAAAATTTCAAAAAACATGGGCTATAACCTTTCGTTTTTGTCATTTTGTCCAAATCTTCAAAAATGATGAAAAACGGCGCGCTATAGTATGCCGTACGATATGGGCTATAGCCCATGGTCCAAAATGATGAGAAACGAGGCTAACTTTTTTTTTCAAAATTTCAAAAAACATGGGCTATAACCTTTCGTTTTTGTCATTTTGTCATTTTTTTCAAATCTTCAAAAATGATGAAAAACGGCGCGCTATAGTATGCCGTACGATATGGGCTATAGCCCATGGTCCAAAATGATGAGAAACGAGGCTAACTTTTTTTTTCAAAATTTCAAAAAACATGGGCTATAACCTTTCGTTTTTGTCATTTCGTCATTTTTTTCAAATCTTCAAAAATGATGAAAAACGGCGCGCTATAGTATGCCGTACGATATGGGCTATAGCCCATGGTCCAAAATGATGAGAAAAGAGGCTAACTTTTTTTTTCAAAATTTCAAAAAACATGGGCTATAATCTTTCGTTTTTGTCATTTCGTCATTTTTTCAAATCTTCAAAAATGATGAAAAACGGCGCGCTATAGTATGCCGTACGATATGGGCTATAGCCCATGGTCCAAAATGATGAGAAACGAGGCTAACTTTTTTTTTCAAAATTTCAAAAAACATGGGCTATAACCTTTCGTTTTTGTCATTTCGTCATTTTTTTCAAATCTTCAAAAATGATGAAAAACGGCGCGCTATAGTATGCCGTACGATATGGGCTATAGCCCATGGTCCAAAATGATGAGAAACGAGGCTAACTTTTTTTTTCAAAATTTCAAAAAACATGGGCTATAACCTTTCGTTTTTGTCATTTCGTAATTTTTTTCAAATCTTTAAAAATGATGAAAAACGGCGCGCTATAGAATTCCGTACGATATGGGCTATAGCCCATGGTCCAAAATGATGAGAAACGAGGCTAACTTTTTTTTTCAAAATTTCAAAAAACATGGGCTATAACCTTTCGTTTTTGTCATTTCGTAATTTTTTTCAAATCTTTAAAAATGATGAAAAACGGCGCGCTATAGAATGCCGTACGATATGGGCTATAGCCCATGGTCCAAAATGATGAGAAACGAGGCTAACTTTTTTTTTCAAAATTTCAAAAAACATGGGCTATAACCTTTCGTTTTTGTCATTTTGTCATTTTTTTCAAATCTTCAAAAATGATGAAAAACGGCGCGCTATAGTATGCCGTACGATATGGGCTATAGCCCATGGTCCAAAATGATGAGAAACGAGGCTAACTTTTATTTTCAAAATTTCAAAAAACATGGGCTATAACCTTTCGTTTTTGTCATTTCGTCATTTTTTTCAAATCTTCAAAAATGATGAAAAACGGCGCGCTATAGTATGCCGTACGATATGGGCTATAGCCCATGGTCCAAAATGATGAGAAACGAGGCTAACTTTTTTTTTCAAAATTTCAAAAAACATGGGCTATAACCTTTCGTTTTTGTCATTTCGTAATTTTTTTCAAATCTTTAAAAATGATGAAAAACGGCGCGCTATAGAATGCCGTACGATATGGGCTATAGCCCATGGTCCAAAATGATGAGAAACGAGGCTAACTTTTTTTTTCAAAATTTCAAAAAACATGGGCTATAACCTTTCGTTTTTGTCATTTTGTCCAAATCTTCAAAAATGATGAAAAACGGCGCGCTATAGAATGCCGTACGATATGGGCTATAGCCCATGGTCCAAAATGATGAGAAACGAGGCTAACTTTTTTTTTCAAAATTTCAAAAAACATGGGCTATAACCTTTCGTTTTTGTCATTTTGTCCAAATCTTCAAAAATGATGAAAAACGGCGCGCTATAGTATGCCGTACGATATGGGCTATAGCCCATGGTCCAAAATGATGAGAAACGAGGCTAACTTTTTTTTTCAAAATTTCAAAAAACATGGGCTATAACCTTTCGTTTTTGTCATTTCGTCATTTTTTTCAAATCTTCAAAAATGATGAAAAACGGCGCGCTATAGTATGCCGTACGATATGGGCTATAGCCCATGGTCCAAAATGATGAGAAACGAGGCTAACTTTTTTTTTCAAAATTTCAAAAAACATGGGCTATAACCTTTCGTTTTTGTCATTTCGTAATTTTTTTCAAATCTTTAAAAATGATGAAAAACGGCGCGCTATAGAATGCCGTACGATATGGGCTATAGCCCATGGTCCAAAATGATGAGAAACGAGGCTAACTTTTTTTTTCAAAATTTCAAAAAACATGGGCTATAACCTTTCGTTTTTGTCATTTCGTCATTTTTTTCAAATCTTCAAAAATGATGAAAAACGGCGCGCTATAGTATGCCGTACGATATGGGCTATAGCCCATGGTCCAAAATGATGAGAAACGAGGCTAACTTTTTTTTTCTAAATTTCAAAAAACATGGGCTATAACCTTTCGTTTTTGTCATTTCGTCATTTTTTTCAAATCTTCAAAAATGATGAAAAACGGCGCGCTTTAGTATGCCGTACGATATGGGCTATAGCCCATGGTCCAAAATGATGAGAAACGAGGCTAACTTTTTTTTTCAAAATTTCAAAAAACATGGGCTATAACCTTTCGTTTTTGTCATTTCGTCATTTTTTTCAAATCTTCAAAAATGATGAAAAACGGTGCGCTATAGTAAGCCGTACGATATGGGCTATAGCCCATGGTCCAAAATGATGAGAGACGAGGCTAACTTTTTTTTTCAAAATTTCAAAAAACATGGGCTATAACCTTTCGTTTTTGTCATTTCGTCATTTTTTCAAATCTTCAAAAATGATGAAAAACGGCGCGCTATAGTATGCCGTACGATATGGGCTATAGCCCATGGTCCAAAATGATGAGAAACGAGGCTAACCTTTTTTTTTCAAAATTTCAAAAAACATGGGCTATAACCTTTCGTTTTTGTCATTTCGTAATTTTTTTCAAATCTTTAAAAATGACGAAAAACGGCGCGCTATAGAATGCCGTACGATATGGGCTATAGCCCATGGTCCAAAATGATGAGAAACGAGGCTAACTTTTTTTTTTCAAAATTTCAAAAAACATGGGCTATAACCTTTCGTTTTTGTCATTTCGTAATTTTTTTCAAATCTTTAAAAATGATGAAAAACGGCGCGCTATAGAATGCCGTACGATATCGGCTATAGCCCATGGTCCAAAATGATGAGAAACGAGGCTAACTTTTTTTTTCAAAATTTCAAAAAACATGGGCTATAACCTTTCGTTTTTGTCATTTTGTCATTTTTTTCAAATCTTTAAAAATGATGAAAAACGGCGCGCTATAGTATGCCGTACGATATGGGCTATAGCCCATGGTCCAAAATGATGAGAAACGAGGCTAACTTTTTTTTTCAAAATTTCAAAAAACATGGGCTATAACCTTTCGTTTTTGTCATTTCGTAATTTTTTTCAAATCTTCAAAAATGATGAAAAACGGCGCGCTATAGTATGCCGTACGATATGGGCTATAGCCCATGGTCCAAAATGATGAGAAACGAGGCTAACTTCTTTTTTCAAAATTTCAAAAAACATGGGCTATAACCTTTCGTTTTTGTCATTTTGTCATTTTTTTCAAATCTTCAAAAATGATGAAAAACGGCGCGCTATAGTATGCCGTACGATATGGGCTATAGCCCATGGTCCAAAATGATGAGAAACGAGGCTAACTTTTTTTTTCAAAATTTCAAAAAACATGGGCTATAACCTTTCGTTTTTGTCATTTCGTCATTTTTTCAAATCTTCAAAAATGATGAAAAACGGCGCGCTATAGTATGCCGTACGATATGGGCTATAGCCCATGGTCCAAAATGATGAGAAACGAGGCTAACTTTTTTTTTCAAAATTTCAAAAAACATGGGCTATAACCTTTCGTTTTTGTCATTTCGTAATTTTTTTCAAATCTTTAAAAATGATGAAAAACCGCGCGCTATAGAATGCCGTACGATATGGGCTATAGCCCATGGTCCAAAATGATGAGAAACGAGGCTAACTTTTTTTTTCAAAATTTCAAAAAACATGGGCTATAACCTTTCGTTTTTGTCATTTTGTCATTTTTTTCAAATCTTCAAAAATGATGAAAAACGGCGCGCTATAGTATGCCGTACGATATGGGCTATAGCCCATGGTCCAAAATGATGAGAAGCGAGGCTAACTTTTTTTTTCAAAATTTCAAAAAACATGGGCTATAACCTTTCGTTTTTGTCATTTCGTCATTTTTTTCAAATCTTCAAAAATGATGAAAAACGGCGCGCTATAGTATGCCGTACGATATGGGCTATAGCCCATGGTCCAAAATGATAAGAAACGAGGCTAACTTTTTTTTTCAAAATTTCAAAAAACATGGGCTATAACCTTTCGTTTTTGTCATTTCGTCATTTTTTCAAATCTTTAAAAATGATGAAAAACGGCGCGCTATAGAATGCCGTACGATATGGGCTATAGCCCATGGTCCAAAATAGCCCATAACTTTTTTTTTCAAAATTTCAAAAAACATGGGCTATAACCTTTCGTTTTTGTCATTTCGTCATTTTTTTCAAATCTTCAAAAATGATGAAAAACGGCGCGCTATAGTATGCCGTACGATATGGGCTATAGCCCATGGTCCAAAATGATAAGAAACGAGGCTAACTTTTTTTTTCAAAATTTCAAAAAACATGGGCTATAACCTTTCGTTTTTGTCATTTCGTAATTTTTTTCAAATCTTTAAAAATGATGAAAAACCGCGCGCTATAGAATGCCGTACGATATGGGCTATAGCCCATGGTCCAAAATGATGAGAAACGAGGCTAACTTTTTTTTTCAAAATTTCAAAAAACATGGGCTATAACCTTTCGTTTTTGTCATTTTGTCATTTTTTTCAAATCTTCAAAAATGATGAAAAACGGCGCGCTATAGTATGCCATACGATATGGGCTATAGCCCATGGTCCAAAATGATGAGAAGCGAGGCTAACTTTTTTTTTCAAAATTTCAAAAAACATGGGCTATAACCTTTCGTTTTTGTCATTTCGTCATTTTTTTCAAATCTTCAAAAATGATGAAAAACGGCGCGCTATAGTATGCCGTACGATATGGGCTATAGCCCATGGTCCAAAATGATAAGAAACGAGGCTAACTTTTTTTTTCAAAATTTCAAAAAACATGGGCTATAACCTTTCGTTTTTGTCATTTCGTCATTTTTTCAAATCTTTAAAAATGATGAAAAACGGCGCGCTATAGAATGCCGTACGATATGGGCTATAGCCCATGGTCCAAAATAGCCCATAACTTTTTTTTTCAAAATTTCAAAAAACATGGGCTATAACCTTTCGTTTTTGTCATTTCGTCATTTTTTTCAAATCTTCAAAAATGATGAAAAACGGCGCGCTATAGTATGCCGTACGATATGGGCTATAGCCCATGGTCCAAAATGATAAGAAACGAGGCTAACTTTTTTTTTCAAAATTTCAAAAAACATGGGCTATAACCTTTCGTTTTTGTCATTTCGTCATTTTTTCAAATCTTTAAAAATGATGAAAAACGGCGCGCTATAGAATGCCGTACGATATGGGCTATAGCCCATGGTCCAAAATGATGAGAAACGAGGCTAACTTTTTTTTTTGAAATTTCAAAAAACATGGGCTATAACCTTTCGTTTTTGTCATTTTGTCATTTTTTTCAAATCTTCAAAAATGATGAAAAACGGCGCGCTATAGTATGCCGTACGATATGGGCTATAGCCCATGGTCCAAAATGATGAGAAACGAGGCTAACTTTTTTTTTCAAAATTTCAAAAAACATGGGCTATAACCTTTCGTTTTTGTCATTTCGTCATTTTTTTAAAATCTTCAAAAATGATGAAAAACGGCGCGCTATAGTATGCCGTACGATATGGGCTATAGCCCATGGTCCAAAATGATGAGAAACGAGGCTAACTTTTTTTTTTTAAATTTCAAAAAACATGGGCTATAACCTTTCGTTTTTGTCATTTCGTCATTTTTTCAAATCTTCAAAAATGATGAAAAACGGCGCGCTATAGTATGCCGTACGATATGGGCTATAGCCCATGGTCCAAAATGATGAGAAACGAGGCTAACTTTTTTTTTCAAAATTTCAAAAAACATGGGCTATAACCTTTCGTTTTTGTCATTTCGTAATTTTTTTCAAATCTTTAAAAATGATGAAAAACCGCGCGCTATAGAATGCCGTACGATATGGGCTATAGCCCATGGTCCAAAATGATGAGAAACGAGGCTAACTTTTTTTTTCAAAATTTCAAAAAACATGGGCTATAACCTTTCGTTTTTGTCATTTTGTCATTTTTTTCAAATCTTCAAAAATGATGAAAAACGGCGCGCTATAGTATGCCGTACGATATGGGCTATAGCCCATGGTCCAAAATGATGAGAAGCGAGGCTAACTTTTTTTTTCAAAATTTCAAAAAACATGGGCTATAACCTTTCGTTTTTGTCATTTCGTCATTTTTTTCAAATCTTCAAAAATGATGAAAAACGGCGCGCTATAGTATGCCGTACGATATGGGCTATAGCCCATGGTCCAAAATGATAAGAAACGAGGCTAACTTTTTTTTTCAAAATTTCAAAAAACATGGGCTATAACCTTTCGTTTTTGTCATTTCGTCATTTTTTCAAATCTTTAAAAATGATGAAAAACGGCGCGCTATAGAATGCCGTACGATATGGGCTATAGCCCATGGTCCAAAATAGCCCATAACTTTTTTTTTCAAAATTTCAAAAAACATGGGCTATAACCTTTCGTTTTTGTCATTTCGTCATTTTTTTCAAATCTTCAAAAATGATGAAAAACGGCGCGCTATAGTATGCCGTACGATATGGGCTATAGCCCATGGTCCAAAATGATAAGAAACGAGGCTAACTTTTTTTTTCAAAATTTCAAAAAACATGGGCTATAACCTTTCGTTTTTGTCATTTCGTCATTTTTTCAAATCTTTAAAAATGATGAAAAACGGCGCGCTATAGAATGCCGTACGATATGGGCTATAGCCCATGGTCCAAAATGATGAGAAACGAGGCTAACTTTTTTTTTTGAAATTTCAAAAAACATGGGCTATAACCTTTCGTTTTTGTCATTTTGTCATTTTTTTCAAATCTTCAAAAATGATGAAAAACGGCGCGCTATAGTATGCCGTACGATATGGGCTATAGCCCATGGTCCAAAATGATGAGAAACGAGGCTAACTTTTTTTTTCAAAATTTCAAAAAACATGGGCTATAACCTTTCGTTTTTGTCATTTCGTCATTTTTTTCAAATCTTCAAAAATGATGAAAAACGGCGCGCTATAGTATGCCGTACGATATGGGCTATAGCCCATGGTCCAAAATGATGAGAAACGAGGCTAACTTTTTTTTTCAAAATTTCAAAAAACATGGGCTATAACCTTTCGTTTTTGTCATTTCGTCATTTTTTTCAAATCTTCAAAAATGATGAAAAACGGCGTGCTATAGTATGCCGTACGATATGGGCTATAGCCCATGGTCCAAAATGATGAGAAACGAGGCTAACTTTTTTTTTCAAAATTTCAAAAAACATGGGCTATAACCTTTCGTTTTTGTCATTTCGTCATTTTTTTCAAATCTTCAAAAATGATGAAAAACGGCGCGCTTTAGTATGCCGTACGATATGGGCTATAGCCCATGGTCCAAAATGATGAGAAACGAGGCTAACTTTTTTTTTCAAAATTTCAAAAAACATGGGCTATAACCTTTCGTTTTTGTCATTTCGTCATTTTTTTCAAATCTTCAAAAATGATGAAAAACGGCGCGCTATAGTATGCCGTACGATATGGGCTATAGCCCATGGTCCAAAATGATGAGAAACGAGGCTAACTTTTTTTTTCAAAATTTCAAAAAACATGGGCTATAACCTTTCGTTTTTGTCATTTCGTCATTTTTTTCAAATCTTCAAAAATGATGAAAAACGGCGCGCTATAGTATGCCGTACGATATGGGCTATAGCCCATGGTCCAAAATGATGAGAAACGAGGCTAACTTTTTTTTTCAAAATTTCAAAAAACATGGGCTATAACCTTTCGTTTTTGTCATTTCGTCATTTTTTTCAAATCTTCAAAAATGATGAAAAACGGCGTGCTATAGTATGCCGTACGATATGGGCTATAGCCCATGGTCCAAAATGATGAGAAACGAGGCTAACTTTTTTTTTCAAAATTTCAAAAAACATGGGCTATAACCTTTCGTTTTTGTCATTTCGTCATTTTTTTCAAATCTTCAAAAATGATGAAAAACGGCGCGCTTTAGTATGCCGTACGATATGGGCTATAGCCCATGGTCCAAAATGATGAGAAACGAGGCTAACTTTTTTTTTCAAAATTTCAAAAAACATGGGCTATAACCTTTCGTTTTTGTCATTTCGTCATTTTTTTCAAATCTTCAAAAATGATGAAAAACGGCGCGCTATAGTATGCCGTACGATATGGGCTATAGCCCATGGTCCAAAATGATGAGAAAAGAGGCTAACTTTTTTTTTCAAAATTTCAAAAAACATGGGCTATAACCTTTCGTTTTTGTCATTTCGTCATTTTTTCAAATCTTCAAAAATGATGAAAAACGGCGCGCTATAGTATGCCGTACGATATGGGCTATAGCCCATGGTCCAAAATGATGAGAAACGAGGCTAACCTTTTTTTTTCAAAATTTCAAAAAACATGGGCTATAACCTTTCGTTTTTGTCATTTCGTAATTTTTTTCAAATCTTTAAAAATGACGAAAAACGGCGCGCTATAGAATGCCGTACGATATGGGCTATAGCCCATGGTCCAAAATGATGAGAAACGAGGCTAACTTTTTTTTTCAAAATTTCAAAAAACATGGGCTATAACCTTTCGTTTTTGTCATTTCGTAATTTTTTTCAAATCTTTAAAAATGATGAAAAACGGCGCGCTATAGAATGCCGTACGATATGGGCTATAGCCCATGGTCCAAAATGATGAGAAACGAGGCTAACTTTTTTTTTCAAAATTTCAAAAAAACATGGGCTATAACCTTTCGTTTTTGTCATTTTGTCATTTTTTTCAAATCTTCAAAAATGATGAAAAACGGCGCGCTATAGTATGCCGTACGATATGGGCTATAGCCCATGGTCCAAAATGATGAGAAACGAGGCTAACTCTTTTTTTCAAAATTTCAAAAAACATGGGCTATAACCTTTCGTTTTTGTCATTTCGTCATTTTTTTCAAATCTTCAAAAATGATGAAAAACGGCGCGCTATAGTATGCCGTACAATATGGGCTATAGCCCATGGTCCAAAATGATGAGAAACGAGGCTAACTTTTTTTTTCAAAATTTCAAAAAACATGGGCTATAACCCATCGTTTTTGTCATTTCGTAAATTTTTTCAAATCTTTAAAAATGATGAAAAACGGCGCGCTATAGTATGCCGTACGATATGGGCTATAGCCCATGGTCCAAAATGATGAGAAACGAGGCTAACCTTTTTTTTCAAAATTTCAAAAAACATGGGCTATAACCTTTCGTTTTTGTCATTTCGTAATTTTTTTCAAATCTTTAAAAATGATGAAAAACGGCGCGCTATAGAATGCCGTACGATATGGGCTATAGCCCATGGTCCAAAATGATGAGAAACGAGGCTAACTTTTTTTTTCAAAATTTCAAAAAAACATGGGCTATAACCTTTCGTTTTTGTCATTTTGTCATTTTTTTCAAATCTTCAAAAATGATGAAAAACGGCGCGCTATAGTATGCCGTACGATATGGGCTATAGCCCATGGTCCAAAATGATGAGAAACGAGGCTAACTCTTTTTTTCAAAATTTCAAAAAACATGGGCTATAACCTTTCGTTTTTGTCATTTCGTCATTTTTTTCAAATCTTCAAAAATGATGAAAAACGGCGCGCTATAGTATGCCGTACAATATGGGCTATAGCCCATGGTCCAAAATGATGAGAAACGAGGCTAACTTTTTTTTTCAAAATTTCAAAAAACATGGGCTATAACCCATCGTTTTTGTCATTTCGTAAATTTTTTCAAATCTTTAAAAATGATGAAAAACGGCGCGCTATAGTATGCCGTACGATATGGGCTATAGCCCATGGTCCAAAATGATGAGAAACGAGGCTAACCTTTTTTTTCAAAATTTCAAAAAACATGGGCTATAACCTTTCGTTTTTGTCATTTCGTAATTTTTTTCAAATCTTCAAAAATGATGAAAAACGGCGCGCTATAGTATGCCGTACGATATGGGCTATAGCCCATGGTCCAAAATGATGAGAAACGAGGCTAACTTTTTTTTTCAAAATTTCAAAAAACATGGGCTATAACCTTTCGTTTTTGTCATTTTGTCATTTTTTTCAAATCTTCAAAAATGATGAAAAACGGCGCGCTATAGTATGCCGTACGATATGGGCTATAGCCCATGGTCCAAAATGATGAGAAACGAGGCTAACTTTTTTTTTTTAAATTTCAAAAAACATGGGCTATAACCTTTCGTTTTTGTCATTTCGTCATTTTTTCAAATCTTCAAAAATGATGAAAAACGGCGTGCTATAGTATGCCGTACGATATGGGCTATAGCCCATGGTCCAAAATGATGAGAAACGAGGCTAACTTTTTTTTTCAAAATTTCAAAAAACATGGGCTATAACCTTTCGTTTTTGTCATTTCGTAATTTTTTTCAAATCTTTAAAAATGATGAAAAACCGCGCGCTATAGAATGCCGTACGATATGGGCTATAGCCCATGGTCCAAAATGATGAGAAACGAGGCTAACTTTTTTTTTCAAAATTTCAAAAAACATGGGCTATAACCTTTCGTTTTTGTCATTTTGTCATTTTTTTCAAATCTTCAAAAATGATGAAAAACGGCGCGCTATAGTATGCCGTACGATATGGGCTATAGCCCATGGTCCAAAATGATGAGAAGCGAGGCTAACTTTTTTTTTCAAAATTTCAAAAAACATGGGCTATAACCTTTCGTTTTTGTCATTTCGTCATTTTTTCAAATCTTCAAAAATGATGAAAAACGGCGCGCTATAGTATGCCGTACGATATGGGCTATAGCCCATGGTCCAAAATGATAAGAAACGAGGCTAACTTTTTTTTTCAAAATTTCAACAAACATGGGCTATAACCTTTCGTTTTTGTCATTTCGTCATTTTTTCAAATCTTTAAAAATGATGAAAAACGGCGCGCTATAGAATGCCGTACGATATGGGCTATAGCCCATGGTCCAAAATAGCCCATAACTTTTTTTTTCAAAATTTCAAAAAACATGGGCTATAACCTTTCGTTTTTGTCATTTCGTCATTTTTTTCAAATCTTCAAAAATGATGAAAAACGGCGCGCTATAGTATGCCGTACGATATGGGCTATAGCCCATGGTCCAAAATGATAAGAAACGAGGCTAACTTTTTTTTTCAAAATTTCAAAAAACATGGGCTATAACCTTTCGTTTTTGTCATTTTGTCATTTTTTAAAATCTTCAAAAATGATGAAAAACGGCGCGCTATAGTATGCCGTACGATATGGGCTTTAGCCCATGGTCCAAAATGATGAGAAACGAGGCTAACTTTTTTTTTTGAAATTTCAAAAAACATGGGCTATAACCTTTCGTTTTTGTCATTTTGTCATTTTTTTCAAATCTTCAAAAATGATGAAAAACGGCGCGCTATAGTATGCCGTACGATATGGGCTATAGCCCATGGTCCAAAATGATGAGAAACGAGGCTAACTTTTTTTTTCAACATTTCAAAAAACATGGGCTATAACCTTTCGTTTTTGTCATTTCGTCATTTTTTTAAAATCTTCAAAAATGATGAAAAACGGCGCGCTATAGTATGCCGTACGATATGGGCTATAGCCCATGGTCCAAAATGATGAGAAACGAGGCTAACTTTTTTTTTCAAAATTTCAAAAAACATGGGCTATAACCTTTCGTTTTTGTCATTTTGTCATTTTTTCAAATCTTCAAAAATGATGAAAAACGGCGCGCTATAGTATGCCGTACGATATGGGCTTTAGCCCATGGTCCAAAATGATGAGAAACGAGGCTAACCTTTTTTTTCAAAATTTCAAAAAACATGGGCTATAACCTTTCGTTTTTGTCATTTCGTCATTTTTTTCAAATCTTCAAAAATGATGAAAAACGGCGCGCTATAGTATGCCGTACGATATGGGCTATAGCCCATGGTCCAAAATGATGAGAAACGAGGCTAACTTTTTTTTTCAAAATTTCAAAAAACATGGGCTATAACCTTTCGTTTTTGTCATTTCGTCATTTTTTTCAAATCTTCAAAAATGATGAAAAACGGCGCGCTATAGTATGCCGTACGATATGGGCTATAGCCCATGGTCCAAAATTATGAGAAACGAGGCTAACTTTTTTTTTCAAAATTTCAAAAAACATGGGCTATAACCTTTCGTTTTTGTCATTTCGTCATTTTTTTCAAATCTTCAAAAATGATGAAAAACGGCGCGCTATAGTATGCCGTACGATATGGGCTATAGCCCATGGTCCAAAATGATGAGAAACGAGGCTAACTTTTTTTTTCAAAATTTCAAAAAACATGGGCTATAACCTTTCGTTTTTGTCATTTCGTCATTTTTTTCAAATCTTCAAAAATGATGAAAAACGGCGCGCTATAGTATGCCGTACGATATGGGCTATAGCCCATGGTCCAAAATGATGAGAAACGAGGCTAACTTTTTTTTTCAAAATTTCAAAAAACATGGGCTATAACCTTTCGTTTTTGTCATTTCGTAATTTTTTTCAAATCTTTAAAAATGATGAAAAACGGCGCGCTATAGAATGCCGTACGATATGGGCTATAGCCCATGGTCCAAAATGATGAGAAACGAGGCTAACTTTTTTCTTCAAAATTTCAAAAAACATGGGCTATAACCTTTCGTTTTTGTCATTTTGTCATTTTTTCAAATCTTCAAAAATGATGAAAAACGGCGTGCTATAGTATGCCGTACGATATGGGCTTTAGCCCATGGTCCAAAATGATGAGAAACGAGGCTAACTTTTTTTTTCGAAATTTCAAAAAACATGGGCTATAACCTGTCGTTTTTGTCATTTCGTCATTTTTTTCAAATCTTCAAAAATGATGAAAAACGGCGCGCTATAGTATGCCGTACGATATGGGCTATAGCCCATGGTCCAAAATGATGAGAAACGAGGCTAACTTTTTTTTTCAAAATTTCAAAAAACATGGGCTATAACCTTTCGTTTTTGTCATTTCGTCATTTTTTTCAAATCTTCAAAATGATGAAAAACGGCGCGCTATAGTATGCCGTACGATATGGGCTATAGCCCATGGTCCAAAATGATGAGAAATGAGGCTAACTTTTTTTTTCAAAATTTCAAAAAACATGGGCTATAACCTTTCGTTTTTGTCATTTCGTCATTTTTTTCAAATCTTCAAAAATGATGAAAAACGGCGCGCTATAGTATGCCGTACGATATGGGCTATAGCCCATGGTCCAAAATGATGAGAAACGAGGCTAACTTTTTTTTTCAAAATTTCAAAAAACATGGGCTATAACCTTTCGTTTTTGTCATTTCGTAATTTTTTTAAAATCTTTAAAAATGATGAAAAACGGCGCGCTATAGAATGCCGTACGATATGGGCTATAGCCCATGGTCCAAAATGATGAGAAATGAGGCTAACTTTTTTTTTCAAAATTTCAAAAAACATGGGCTATAACCTTTCGTTTTTGTCATTTTGTCATTTTTTCAAATCTTCAAAAATGATGAAAAACGGCGCGCTATAGTATGCCGTACGATATGGGCTTTAGCCCATGGTCCAAAATGATGAGAAACGAGGCTAACTTTTTTTTTTGAAATTTCAAAAAACATGGGCTATAACCTTTCGTTTTTGTCATTTTGTCATTTTTTTTCAAATCTTCAAAAATGATGAAAAACGGCGCGCTATAGTATGCCGTACGATATGGGCTATAGCCCATGGTCCAAAATGATGAGAAACGAGGCTAACTTTTTTTTTCAAAATTTCAAAAAACATGGGCTATAACCTTTCGTTTTTGTCATTTCGTCATTTTTTTCAAATCTTCAAAAATGATGAAAAACGGCGCGCTATAGTATGCCGTACGATATGGGCTATAGCCCATGGTCCAAAATGATGAGAAACGAGGCTAACTTTTTTTTTCAAAATTTCAAAAAACATGGGCTATAACCTTTCGTTTTTGTCATTTCGTCATTTTTTTCAAATCTTCAAAAATGATGAAAAACGGCGCGCTATAGTATGCCGTACGATATGGGCTATAGCCCATGGTCCAAAATGATGAGAAACGAGGCTAACTTTTTTTTTCAAAATTTCAAAAAACATGGGCTATAACCTTTCGTTTTTGTCATTTCGTAATTTTTTCAAATCTTTAAAAATGATGAAAAACGGCGCGCTATAGAATGCCGTACGATATGGGCTATAGCCCATGGTCCAAAATGATGAGAAACGAGGCTAACTTTTTTTTTCAAAATTTCAAAAAACATGGGCTATAACCTTTCGTTTTTGTCATTTTGTCATTTTTTCAAATCTTCAAAAATGATGAAAAACGGCGCGCTATAGTATGCCGTACGATATGGGCTTTAGCCCATGGTCCAAAATGATGAGAAACGAGGCTAACTTTTTTTTTGAAATTTCAAAAAACATGGGCTATAACCTTTCGTTTTTGTCATTTTGTAATTTCTTTCAAATCTTCAAAAATGATGAAAAACGGCGCGCTATAGTATGCCGTACGATATGGGCTATAGCCCATGGTCCAAAATGATGAGAAACGAGGCTAACTTTTTTTTTCAAAATTTCAAAAAACATGGGCTATAACCTTTCGTTTTTGTCATTTCGTCATTCTTTTCAAATCTTCAAAAATGATGAAAAACGGCGCGCTATAGTATGCCGTACGATATGGGCTATAGCCCATGGTCCAAAATGATGAGAAACGAGGCTAACTTTTTTTTTCAAAATTTCAAAAAACATGGGCTATAACCTTTCGTTTTTGTCATTTCGTAATTTTTTTCAAATCTTCAAAAATGATGAAAAACGGCGCGCTATAGTATGCCGTACGATATGGGCTATAGCCCATGGTCCAAAATGATGAGAAACGAGGCTAACTTTTTTTTTCAAAATTTCAAAAAACATGGGCTATAACCTTTCGTTTTTGTCATTTCGTCATTTTTTTCAAATCTTCAAAAATGATGAAAAACGGCGCGCTATAGTATGCCGTACGATATGGGCTATAGCCCATGGTCCAAAATGATGAGAAACGAGGCTAACTTTTTTTTTCAAAATTTCAAAAAACATGGGCTATAACCTTTCGTTTTTGTCATTTCGTAATTTTTTTCAAATCTTTAAAAATGATGAAAAACGGCGCGCTATAGAATGCCGTACGATATGGGCTACAGCCCATGGTCCAAAATGATGAGAAACGAGGCTAACTTTTTTTTTCAAATTTTCAAAAAACATGGGCTATAACCTTTCGTTTTTGTCATTTTGTCATTTTTTCAAATCTTCAAAAATGATGAAAAACGGCGCGCTATAGTATGCCGTACGATATGGGCTTTAGCCCATGGTCCAAAATGATGAGAAACGAGGCTAACTTTTTTTTTTGAAATTTCAAAAAACATGGGCTATAACCTTTCGTTTTTGTCATTTTGTCATTTCTTTCAAATCTTCAAAAATGATGAAAAACGGCGCGCTATAGTATGCCGTACGATATGGGCTATAGCCCATGGTCCAAAATGATGAGAAACGAGGCTAACTTTTTTTTTCAAAATTTCAAAAAACATGGGCTATAACCTTTCGTTTTTGTCATTTCGTCATTTTTTTCAAATCTTCAAAAATGATGAAAAACGGCGCGCTATAGTATGCCGTACGATATGGGCTATAGCCCATGGTCCAAAATGATGAGAAACGAGGCTAACTTTTTTTTTCAAAATTTCAAAAAACATGGGCTATAACCTTTCGTTTTTGTCATTTCGTCATTTTTTTCAAATCTTCAAAAATGATGAAAAACGGCGCGCTATAGTATGCCGTACGATATGGGCTATAGCCCATGGTCCAAAATGATGAGAAACGAGGCTAACTTTTTTTATCAAAATTTCAAAAAACATGGGCTATAACCTTTCGTTTTTGTCATTTCGTAATTTTTTTCAAATCTTCAAAAATGATGAAAAACGGCGCGCTATAGTATGCCGTACGATATGGGCTATAGCCCATGGTCCAAAATGATGAGAAACGAGGCTAACTTTTTTTTTCAAAATTTCAAAAAACATGGGCTATAACCTTTCGTTTTTGTCATTTCGTCATTTTTTTCAAATCTTCAAAAATGATGAAAAACGGCGCGCTATAGTATGCCGTACGATATGGGCTATAGCCCATGGTCCAAAATGATGAGAAACGAGGCTAACTTTTTTTTTCAAAATTTCAAAAAACATGGGCTATAACCTTTCGTTTTTGTCATTTCGTAATTTTTTTCAAATCTTTAAAAATGATGAAAAACGGCGCGCTATAGAATGCCGTACGATATGGGCTATAGCCCATGGTCCAAAATGATGAGAAACGAGGCTAACTTTTTTTTTCAAATTTTCAAAAAACATGGGCTATAACCTTTCGTTTTTGTCATTTTGTCATTTTTTCAAATCTTCAAAAATGATGAAAAACGGCGCGCTATAGTATGCCGTACGATATGGGCTTTAGCCCATGGTCCAAAATGATGAGAAACGAGGCTAACTTTTTTTTTCGAAATTTCAAAAAACATGGGCTATAACCTTTCGTTTTTGTCATTTCGTCATTTTTTTCAAATCTTCAAAAATGATGAAAAACGGCGCGCTATAGTATGCTGTACGATATGGGCTATAGCCCATGGTCCAAAATGATGAGAAACGAGGCTAACTTTTTTTTTCAAAATTTCAAAAAACATGGGCTATAACCTTTCGTTTTTGTCATTTCGTCATTTTTTTCAAATCTTCAAAAATGATGAAAAACGGCGCGCTATAGTATGCCGTACGATATGGGCTATAGCCCATGGTCCAAAATGATGAGAAACGAGGCTAACTTTTTTTTTCAAAATTTCAAAAAACATGGGCTATAACCTTTCGTTTTTGTCATTTCGTCATTTTTTTCAAATCTTCAAAAATGATGAAAAACGGCGCGCTATAGTATGCCGTACGATATGGGCTATAGCCCATGGTCCAAAATGATGAGAAACGAGGCTAACTTTTTTTTTCAAAATTTCAAAAAACATGGGCTATAACCTTTCGTTTTTGTCATTTCGTAATTTTTTTCAAATCTTTAAAAATGATGAAAAACGGCGCGCTATAGAATGCCGTACGATATGGGCTATAGCCCATGGTCCAAAATGATGAGAAACGAGGCTAACTTTTTTTTTCAAAATTTCAAAAAACATGGGCTATAACCTTTCGTTTTTGTCATTTTGTCATTTTTTCAAATCTTCAAAAATGATGAAAAACGGCGCGCTATAGTATGCCGTACGATATGGGCTTTAGCCCATGGTCCAAAATGATGAGAAACGAGGCTAACTTTTTTTTTCGAAATTTCAAAAAACATGGGCTATAACCTTTCGTTTTTGTCATTTCGTCATTTTTTTCAAATCTTCAAAAATGATGAAAAACGGCGCGCTATAGTATGCCGTACGATATGGGCTATAGCCCATGGTCCAAAATGATGAGAAACGAGGCTAACTTTTTTTTTCAAAATTTCAAAAAACATGGGATATAACCTTTCGTTTTTGTCATTTCGTCATTTTTTTCAAATCTTCAAAAATGATGTAAAACGGCCCGCTATAGTATGCCGTACGATATGGGCTATAGCCCATGGTCCAAAATGATGAGAAACGAGGCTAACTTTTTTTTTCAAAATTTCAAAAACATGGGCTATAACCTTTCGTTTTTGTCATTTTGTCATTTTTTTTAAATCTTCAAAAATGATGAAAAACGGCGCGCTATAGTATGCCGTACGATATGGGCTATAGCCCATGGTCCAAAATGATGAGAAACGAGGCTAACTTTTTTTTTCAAATTTTCAAAAAACATGGGCTATAACCTTTCGTTTTTGTCATTTTGTCATTTTTTCAAATCTTCAAAAATGATGAAAAACGGCGCGCTATAGTATGCCGTACGATATGGGCTTTAGCCCATGGTCCAAAATGATGAGAAACGAGGCTAACTTTTTTTTTTGAAATTTCAAAAAACATGGGCTATAACCTTTCGTTTTTGTCATTTTGTCATTTCTTTCAAATCTTCAAAAATGATGAAAAACGGCGCGCTATAGTATGCCGTACGATATGGGCTATAGCCCATGGTCCAAAATGATGAGAAACGAGGCTAACTTTTTTTTTCAAAATTTCAAAAAACATGGGCTATAACCTTTCGTTTTTGTCATTTCGTCATTTTTTTCAAATCTTCAAAAATGATGAAAAACGGCGCGCTATAGTATGCCGTACGATATGGGCTATAGCCCATGGTCCAAAATGATGAGAAACGAGGCTAACTTTTTTTTTCAAAATTTCAAAAAACATGGGCTATAACCTTTCGTTTTTGTCATTTCGTCATTTTTTTCAAATCTTCAAAAATGATGAAAAACGGCGCGCTATAGTATGCCGTACGATATGGGCTATAGCCCATGGTCCAAAATGATGAGAAACGAGGCTAACTTTTTTTTTCAAAATTTCAAAAAACATGGGCTATAACCTTTCGTTTTTGTCATTTCGTAATTTTTTTCAAATCTTCAAAAATGATGAAAAACGGCGCGCTATAGTATGCCGTACGATATGGGCTATAGCCCATGGTCCAAAATGATGAGAAACGAGGCTAACTTTTTTTTTCAAAATTTCAAAAAACATGGGCTATAACCTTTCGTTTTTGTCATTTCGTCATTTTTTTCAAATCTTCAAAAATGATGAAAAACGGCGCGCTATAGTATGCCGTACGATATGGGCTATAGCCCATGGTCCAAAATGATGAGAAACGAGGCTAACTTTTTTTTTCAAAATTTCAAAAAACATGGGCTATAACCTTTCGTTTTTGTCATTTCGTAATTTTTTTCAAATCTTTAAAAATGATGAAAAACGGCGCGCTATAGAATGCCGTACGATATGGGCTATAGCCCATGGTCCAAAATGATGAGAAACGAGGCTAACTTTTTTTTTCAAATTTTCAAAAAACATGGGCTATAACCTTTCGTTTTTGTCATTTTGTCATTTTTTCAAATCTTCAAAAATGATGAAAAACGGCGCGCTATAGTATGCCGTACGATATGGGCTTTAGCCCATGGTCCAAAATGATGAGAAACGAGGCTAACTTTTTTTTTCGAAATTTCAAAAAACATGGGCTATAACCTTTCGTTTTTGTCATTTCGTCATTTTTTTCAAATCTTCAAAAATGATGAAAAACGGCGCGCTATAGTATGCTGTACGATATGGGCTATAGCCCATGGTCCAAAATGATGAGAAACGAGGCTAACTTTTTTTTTCAAAATTTCAAAAAACATGGGCTATAACCTTTCGTTTTTGTCATTTCGTCATTTTTTTCAAATCTTCAAAAATGATGAAAAACGGCGCGCTATAGTATGCCGTACGATATGGGCTATAGCCCATGGTCCAAAATGATGAGAAACGAGGCTAACTTTTTTTTTCAAAATTTCAAAAAACATGGGCTATAACCTTTCGTTTTTGTCATTTCGTCATTTTTTTCAAATCTTCAAAAATGATGAAAAACGGCGCGCTATAGTATGCCGTACGATATGGGCTATAGCCCATGGTCCAAAATGATGAGAAACGAGGCTAACTTTTTTTTTCAAAATTTCAAAAAACATGGGCTATAACCTTTCGTTTTTGTCATTTCGTAATTTTTTTCAAATCTTTAAAAATGATGAAAAACGGCGCGCTATAGAATGCCGTACGATATGGGCTATAGCCCATGGTCCAAAATGATGAGAAACGAGGCTAACTTTTTTTTTCAAAATTTCAAAAAACATGGGCTATAACCTTTCGTTTTTGTCATTTTGTCATTTTTTCAAATCTTCAAAAATGATGAAAAACGGCGCGCTATAGTATGCCGTACGATATGGGCTTTAGCCCATGGTCCAAAATGATGAGAAACGAGGCTAACTTTTTTTTTCGAAATTTCAAAAAACATGGGCTATAACCTTTCGTTCTTTTAAGTTGTGTTCGCGAAATACTTCGCTTATGGGAGGTTTCGATCTGAGAAAGCGAGGTGCAGATATTCATTTATGAACTCACACAGGCATTTTATATGCACTGTGGGTTTAAGGCTCGTGACGCAGGCACCCAGCGCCTTAGGCGTATATAAGGCCTAGCTGCTGCGTCACAGGCCACTCGTTTTCCTTCTGCCACAGAGGTTGCATGATAACGCTAGCCAGTTATACTTTGGGCGATTCAACACTTCATAAACCGGGCGAGAGACAGGACTCAAGCTCCGTGAGGTTCCCTAGTAGTGTACTGGTTAGATTCATATCTATTTTTTAAAAGCAGAGAGAACTCTAAAGCTTTTCCTCGACGTTTAAATTAGTTTAAAACTCAGGAAACTGCTAATTTTACTACAAGCTAATTCGCGCGAGCGAAGCTACCTAACATAGCTACTCTCACGGGCCTAACACCCGTCCCAGCTAGCTTAAACACACAGCCTTTTTCTCGACGTTAAACTAGTTTTTAATTCAGGAAAACTAGCTAATTCCAACAAGCTATCTTCCCGTTGGGAAGCTAGTTAGCCTTAGCTGCGCGGAATCACGGGCCTATTACCCGCGGCTCCGCTAGCTTATAGCTAACTTGAGAACAAAGGAACGGGTGAACCCGCTCTTTTTAAGATAGCCGTTCACTAACTGTGACGATAGCTAACAGAGGAACGGGTGAACCCGCTCTTTTAAGCTAGCCGTTCACTAAACTGTGACGATAGCGAAAAAGAAAACAAATGTCTAAGTTTGCTTCTACGAGAAGTTCGAGGGCGACAGACCCGACCCAGACCTGCCTCCTCAAAGGGAGAAGCAGGTCTGCGAAGGGCCTCCGCGCTCCATGCCTAGACAGCGGGTCGACTGGCCACCGTTAGCACGTAGCACACCAGTGCCGCGTGCTAGCGCGGCTAACAAAGACAACACTGCATCCTCCCGGGTCCCGATAGCCAGGGCCGAAACCCATGACTACGGGGCCTGGGGAGCGAAGCAGAAAATGACGACCCAGCCAAAGCAGCCAACTGAGCGGGGGAAGTTACACGCTATACGGCATATTACCGTAGAAGAGTTTCCCCCCGCTCCATTGACTAGACCGCGCCAGCTGCTAGTCAAGGCTGCCGTGGAGCCTCCCCCGAAGCACGCAGCACACACTGTCGTGCCTAGGAGGATGGCTGACCGCAGAAAATATTTTTCTATTGTCCCGGGCTCGCGCATGCTCGCATTGTTCGACCAGGGAAGCCCTGCTATATCCCGTGCGACAACATGGAGACCGTGCCCCGCATCACTGTGTCAACACAGCACCAGCCCGACGGCCGCGCTACGCGAGCCCCAGGCTTTGCGGCCTTCCCTCTTCCCACTACTACATCCAGCAGAGAGTATAGTGGTCTCGAACCACAAACCAAACGTTTCAGTGGGAATGTACACGCAGTTCTGCCCCTGTGCAAACCCCTCAAACATGGTGAATGTGCATGATTATGTCACAAATGTGTATGTTTTTTAATTCAATAAAAAAGTAACACAAACATCTCACTCAACGCCGTTCCCCAGACCCACTGCTTCCCTCAACATTACAAGGTATGTACATTGTGAAGCTAGGTTTGTTTAGCTGTTTAGCTAACATTTAAAAGAGGTCGGGTTTAACAACCTCGTTGGATGGTCGCTGCCATCCTAGCATGCTTAGCATTACTAGTCAGGCTGCTTTCAGGGTGGACGACGGACACAGAGGACGCCCCGGGACCGCTGGCCGCTGCTCTCCTCCGCCCTACAAACGTTTCAGAGGGAATGTACATGCAGCTGCTGCCACTGTACAGAACCCCTCAAATGTTAAAATGTGCATAATTATGTCACAATGTGTATGTTTTTTACTTCAAAGAGTAACACAAAAACGAAAAACACAAGAACAACTTGAAACCTGACACAAGGGCATAAGCCCATACGTGGGGATTATAACCCGCCTCTGGGACAGTTTTAAAACTGTCCCAGGCCCGGGAGGTCACGCCCAATTATTTTTTCAATTAATTGAGAAATTAACGGCCTGTCTACTGATGCCATGCCTCTACACGCCTAGGCCACTAGAGTGCACCAGAGCCTCACAGACAGAACCTTCCCCTAGAACGGGGGCTTCTCCTCTCACGGGCACAGGCCCATACGTGGGAAATATACGAGAGCAGGGGTCAGGACGTACCCCTGAATCTCTCCTCCCTTCAGGGGTCCGAGTTAGAGGGTAGTGGTCACGGACCTCACCCTCAAAACCGCAGACTCTAAAGACATTTCAAAGCCGAAAATTGTGCATGCTACTAGCCTCTGTACCATTTTCTGCATTTGTTGTTAATGTGTATTCTCTGTATTTTTTTTTAATAAAATAAAAATATACATGAAACAAAAACACGAATACGACCTGTAGGCCATAGGCCCATACGTGGGGAATAACCACGCTCTGTGACAGTATTATACTGTCACAGGCCGGGTAAACTACGCCCAATTATTTTCTCACCTCAATGAAAGAATAACGGCGTTTAATGGTAATGCCTCTACGCGCCTAGGCCACTAGAGTGCACCAGAACCTCACAGACAGAACCTTCCCAGGAGGACGGAAGGCTCCCTATCACCCGTTAAAACAGGTGTGCAAGACCCCATTTGCCACACACACCGCGGGTGCGGGACAATACAGAGGGGACGTGCACGCAGAAATGCCTCAGCACAGGCCCCTCAAAAGAGCACGATCATGTGCTTCACATTCAGCATGTGTTAATGAGATAATCGCCACAGACAGTACTGTTTAAAGCAGCTCTCATTCTCTCATCTAAAAGAAGAGAAACATTTGTCCCCATGCGCTCAAATCGCTAGAGGGCACCAAAGCCTCACGGACAGAATCCCCTGAAACAGAAGGGGCTCCCTGTTAGGTCATCAAGCTCAGTGCTGGATACTGGGAACTCCCCATGATCATGCGCACTATAGCAGAGGGCTAAAGGTTAAATAAAACCGCACACTCTCGAAGGAATCATCTTCTCGAGAGCAGACGGAGAGGATAGGGGCACATTCTAAAGGAGGAAATCGATTCCGTCCTGCAGAAAGACGCCATCTCAGAGGTCCCTGTCAACCAGTCTCTTAACGGGTTCCCCGCTATTTTCTGGTGAAAAGACAGGGGGCGGGCTTCGCCCATTCAAACCTCAGAGCCCCGACTCGATTTTGATGACTTTGGCTTCAAAATGCTGACACCGCCAGCCCTACTAAGCTTACTCCGCGAAGGGGACTGGCACACGTTAAATGGACCTACAGAACACATACTTTCAAGGTCCAAACTACCCCCCCGCACAGGAAAAAATTCTGCGCTTCGGGTTCAAAGGGAGAGTACGAATACAACGTCCTCCCGTTCGGACTGTCCCTGAGTCCGAGAGTCTCTGTGAAGGTTACAGCCACGGCTATAAGCTCCACTATGACAACAGGACATTCGTCTAGCAGCGTGCATAGACGACTGGCTCCTGTCAACAGACTCGCCACAGGAGGCGCTGTTGCACACTCAACGAGTGCTCAACCACCTCCACTCTCTAGGGTTCCGAGTGAACCAGGAGAAGAGCGTGTTAACGCCGACACAGTCTATAGACTTCATCGGTATAATGCTGGACTCGATTTCTTTCACGGCTCGTCCGAGCCAAGAAAGAATAGAGGCGATAATACAGTCCACGGCATCATTCAAAAGGGATCGCTCGATTCCTTTTCATGCATGCCTGCGGATGGCGGGGCTTATGGCCTCGGTGGTTTACATAATACGCCTAGCCAGGCTAAAATATGAGACCTTTTCAACAGTGGATGAATGCGTTACGCATACCCATGCACCGTCGCCGCCAGAGGGTAACAGTGACGTCACAATGCGTGCTAGCACTGAAATGGTGGGCGGGCAGATGAGCCCTCTCAGAAGGCGTCCCTATGGGCAGACCTCTGACCAGGAAAGTCGTCACCACAGACGCCAGCATGTCTGGCTGGGGAGCCACATTGGAGGGCACTACAGCCAGAGGACTGTGGACAGGACAACTACTGTGCTTTATAAATAAAGTTGAGTTGAGTCCTGCCACATCAATTATCTGGAGTTGATGGCGGTGTTCCTCGCACTGAGGTGCTTCGAACCGCGCATCCAAGGTTGCCACGTCCTGGTCAGGACAGACAACACGACAACGATGTGCTACATCAACAAGCAAGAGGGACTCAGGTCCCCCCGCTTGCACCAACTGGCTCAGAAACTCACGTTGCGGTGCAACGCTCGTCTCTTGTCCATTACAGCGTGCCACGTCCCGGGTGTTCTAAACACAGGAGCGGACCTGCTGTCCAGGGGAGACCTCCGATACGCAGACTGGTCACTACACCCCGAGGTAGCAAACCAGATCTGGGGCAGGTTCGGAGCGCCCGAGGTAGACTTGTTCGCCTCAGAGCAGGACACGGAATGTCCTCTCTTCTTCGCCATAAGAGGACCATCGACATTGGGACTAGACGCTCTAGCTCACCAATGGCCCAGGTCCCTTCTCTACGCCTTCCCTTCACTGAGTCTCGTTCTCCATACTCTGAACAGAGTGAGGACTCAGGGTCTGACGCTACTTCTAGTAGCACCAGCCTGGGGCGTGTGGAGGACGGAGATAGCTCCCCTCCTCTACAGCCGACCATGGAAGCTCCCTCTACGAGCGGATCTCCTCACGCAGGCGAAAGGAGAGATCTTCCACCCTTGCCCCAGGGACCTAGACCTATGGGTCTGGCCCGTGAGAGGGTGATGCTGACAGAAACCGGCCTCCCTCCGAATGTTATTGCAACAATTCAGAGAGCCAGAGCCCAGTCAACAGCAATACGCTGCGAAACAGCCTGGAGCGTGTTCGGGCGGTGGTGCTTCGAACGACCTAACCAGGTTATCCCCTTCCAAGCTTCAATAGTCGACATCCTGACATTCTTGCAGGAGTTCCTGGATAGAGGTCTAGGCCTCTCTTCAGTGAAAACCCACCTGGCAGCCATCTCGGCTTGCCACGTGGGCATTGACAACCAGACGGTATGGAAACATCTGCTGGTAAAACAGTTTGTGAAGGGCGTACGCAGGGACTGTAAGGTCAACAGGCCCCTGGCCCCCTCCTTGGATCTGTCACTAGTACTCAGGGCTCTAACCAATGAGCCCTTCGAGCCACTGCAGACGGCTGACTTAAAGTTTCTTACTCTTAAGACAGCCCTCCTAGTCGCTCTGACGACCGCTAAGAGGGTCAGCGATCTACATGCACTTTCGACCACTCCAGAGTGCATGAGATTTGACGACAGGTCAACCAAGGTCACCATCAAAGCAAACCCAGCCTTCTTACCA
The DNA here is from genome assembly GCF_963924005.1 of Protomyctophum bolini. Lineage (NCBI taxonomy): Eukaryota > Metazoa > Chordata > Actinopteri > Myctophiformes > Myctophidae > Protomyctophum > Protomyctophum bolini. Next base: position 17,169,302 of record NC_137869.1, on the reverse strand, counting down.
AAGAATGCTTTCTCGGTCTGCGTACCGGTGGACCTACAGGCTTTCCACCCTCCCCCCCTTCGCCACGGAAGAGGACAGGAGGCTGAACCGCCTTTGTCCAGTAAGAGCGCTCCGCGCCTACATGGACAGGACAGGCCCCTACAGGATAGGCCATCAATTGTTCGTATCCTGGGGTGAAAGAACCAGGGGAAAACCTGTCACCAAGGTCACTATCTCCAACTGGATAGTGCAGGCCATTCATCTGGCCTATACCACTCAAGGAATAGAGCCTCCGCTTACGCTAAGGGCTCATTCCACGAGAGGCATGGCAGCATCCTGGGCGCTCCACAGGGGCATCTCGATCCAGGACGCCTGCACAGCAGCGAGCTGGTCCTCCTCCTCGACCTTCGCCACATACTATAACCTAGATGTGGCGGTGCCTTCTATAGCGCACGCGGTCTTGGGAGCAGCCGCACCATAGGTGGACTATAATAAAGTCCACCTTACAGAGCCCCGAAGGGAAGGGGACAAAGTCCCCTCCTCCCTCTATAAACCCAGGCTACCTGGGGTAGTCTGGGACCGGGCCACAAACCTGAGGTTTGTCCCCAGCCCTTAAATTATCCCAAAGTCCTAGGACTCACTGGCTAGTTCTGGATACGGGAGTTCATAAGGTCCCATAAGCGAAGTATTTCGCGAACACAACTTAAAAGAACATGAAGGTTACTTTAGTAACCATGGTTCTTTAAGTAAGTGAGCGAAATACTTCGCTGAACACCCTTCTGTCATGCTCTGTGGCAGAAGGAAATTGTTCGAGTGGCCTGTGACGCAGCAGCTAGGCCTTATATACGCCTAAGGCGCTGGGTGCCTGCGTCACGAGCCTTAAACCCACAGTGCATATAAAATGCCTGTGTGAGTTCATAAATGAATATCTGCACCTCGCTTTCTCAGATCGAAACCTCCCATAAGCGAAGTATTTCGCTCACTTACTTAAAGAACCATGGTTACTAAAGTAACCTTCATGTTTTTGTCATTTCGTCATTTTTTTCAAATCTTCAAAAATGATGAAAAACGGCGCGCTATAGTATGCCGTACGATATGGGCTATAGCCCATGGTCCAAAATGATGAGAAACGAGGCTAACTTTTTTTTTCAAAATTTCAAAAAACATGGGCTATAACCTTTCGTTTTTGTCATTTCGTCATTTTTTTCAAATCTTCAAAAATGATGTAAAACGGCCCGCTATAGTATGCCGTACGATATGGGCTATAGCCCATGGTCCAAAATGATGAGAAACGAGGCTAACTTTTTTTTTCAAAATTTCAAAAACATGGGCTATAACCTTTCGTTTTTGTCATTTTGTCATTTTTTTTAAATCTTCAAAAATGATGAAAAACGGCGCGCTATAGTATGCCGTACGATATGGGCTATAGCCCATGGTCCAAAATGATGAGAAACGAGGCTAACTTTTTTTTTCAAAATTTCAAAAAACATGGGCTATAACCTTTCGTTTTTGTCATTTTGTCATTTTTTCAAATCTTCAAAAATGATGAAAAACGGCGCGCTATAGTATGCCGTACGATATGGGCTTTAGCCCATGGTCCAAAATGATGAGAAACGAGGCTAACTTTTTTTTTCGAAATTTCAAAAAACATGGGCTATAACCTTTCGTTTTTGTCATTTCGTCATTTTTTTCAAATCTTCAAAAATGATGAAAAACGGCGCGCTATAGTATGCCGTACGATATGGGCTATAGCCCATGGTCCAAAATGATGAGAAACGAGGCTAACTTTTTTTTTCAAAATTTCAAAAAACATGGGCTATAACCTTTCGTTTTTGTCATTTCGTCATTTTTTTCAAATCTTCAAAAATGATGTAAAACGGCCCGCTATAGTATGCCGTACGATATGGGCTATAGCCCATGGTCCAAAATGATGAGAAACGAGGCTAACTTTTTTTTTCAAAATTTCAAAAACATGGGCTATAACCTTTCGTTTTTGTCATTTTGTCATTTTTTTTAAATCTTCAAAAATGATGAAAAACGGCGCGCTATAGTATGCCGTACGATATGGGCTATAGCCCATGGTCCAAAATGATGAGAAACGAGGCTAACTTTTTTTTTCAAAATTTCAAAAAACATGGGCTATAACCTTTCGTTTTTGTCATTTCGTAATTTTTTTCAAATCTTTAAAAATGATGAAAAACGGCGCGCTATAGAATGCCGTACGATATGGGCTATAGCCCATGGTCCAAAATGATGAGAAACGAGGCTAACTTTTTTTTTCAAAATTTCAAAAAACATGGGCTATAACCTTTCGTTTTTGTCATTTTGTCATTTTTTCAAATCTTCAAAAATGATGAAAAACGGCGCGCTATAGTATGCCGTACGATATGGGCTTTAGCCCATGGTCCAAAATGATGAGAAACGAGGCTAACTTTTTTTTTCGAAATTTCAAAAAACATGGGCTATAACCTTTCGTTTTTGTCATTTCGTCATTTTTTTCAAATCTTCAAAAATGATGAAAAACGGCGCGCTATAGTATGCCGTACGATATGGGCTATAGCCCATGGTCCAAAATGATGAGAAACGAGGCTAACTTTTTTTTTCAAAATTTCAAAAAACATGGGCTATAACCTTTCGTTTTTGTCATTTCGTAATTTTTTTCAAATCTTTAAAAATGATGAAAAACGGCGCGCTATAGAATGCCGTACGATATGGGCTATAGCCCATGGTCCAAAATGATGAGAAACGAGGCTAACTTTTTTTTTCAAAATTTCAAAAAACATGGGCTATAACCTTTCGTTTTTGTCATTTTGTCATTTTTTCAAATCTTCAAAAATGATGAAAAACGGCGCGCTATAGTATGCCGTACGATATGGGCTTTAGCCCATGGTCCAAAATGATGAGAAACGAGGCTAACTTTTTTTTTTGAAATTTCAAAAAACATGGGCTATAACCTTTCGTTTTTGTCATTTTGTCATTTTTTTCAAATCTTCAAAAATGATGAAAAACGGCGCGCTATAGTATGCCGTACGATATGGGCTATAGCCCATGGTCCAAAATGATGAGAAACGAGGCTAACTTTTTTTTTCAAAATTTCAAAAAACATGGGCTATAACCTTTCGTTTTTGTCATTTCGTCATTTTTTTCAAATCTTCAAAAATGATGAAAAACGGCGCGCTATAGTATGCCGTACGATATGGGCTATAGCCCATGGTCCAAAATGATGAGAAACGAGGCTAACTTTTTTTTTCAAAATTTCAAAAAACATGGGCTATAACCTTTCGTTTTTGTCATTTCGTAATTTTTTTCAAATCTTTAAAAATGATGAAAAACGGCGCGCTATAGAATGCCGTACGATATGGGCTATAGCCCATGGTCCAAAATGATGAGAAACGAGGCTAACTTTTTTTTTCAAAATTTCAAAAAACATGGGCTATAACCTTTCGTTTTTGTCATTTCGTAATTTTTTTCAAATCTTTAAAAATGATGAAAAACGGCGCGCTATAGAATGCCGTACGATATGGGCTATAGCCCATGGTCCAAAATGATGAGAAACGAGGCTAACTTTTTTTTTCAAAATTTCAAAAAACATGGGCTATAACCTTTCGTTTTTGTCATTTTGTCATTTTTTCAAATCTTCAAAAATGATGAAAAACGGCGCGCTATAGTATGCCGTACGATATGGGCTTTAGCCCATGGTCCAAAATGATGAGAAACGAGGCTAACTTTTTTTTTTGAAATTTCAAAAAACATGGGCTATAACCTTTCGTTTTTGTCATTTCGTCATTTTTTTCAAATCTTCAAAAATGATGAAAAACGGCGCGCTATAGTATGCCGTACGATATGGGCTATAGCCCATGGTCCAAAATGATGAGAAACGAGGCTAACTTTTTTTTTCAAAATTTCAAAAAACATGGGCTATAACCTTTCGTTTTTGTCATTTCGTAATTTTTTTCAAATCTTTAAAAATGATGAAAAACGGCGCGCTATAGAATGCCGTACGATATGGGCTATAGCCCATGGTCCAAAATGATGAGAAACGAGGCTAACTTTTTTTTTCAAAATTTCAAAAAACATGGGCTATAACCTTTCGTTTTTGTCATTTTGTCATTTTTTCAAATCTTCAAAAATGATGAAAAACGGCGCGCTATAGTATGCCGTACGATATGGGCTTTAGCCCATGGTCCAAAATGATGAGAAACGAGGCTAACTTTTTTTTTTGAAATTTCAAAAAACATGGGCTATAACCTTTCGTTTTTGTCATTTTGTCATTTTTTTCAAATCTTCAAAAATGATGAAAAACGGCGCGCTATAGTATGCCGTACGATATGGGCTATAGCCCATGGTCCAAAATGATGAGAAACGAGGCTAACTTTTTTTTTCAAAATTTCAAAAAACATGGGCAATAACCTTTCGTTTTTGTCATTTCGTCATTTTTTTCAAATCTTCAAAAATGATGAAAAACGGCGCGCTATAGTATGCCGTACGATATGGGCTATAGCCCATGGTCCAAAATGATGAGAAACGAGGCTAACTTTTTTTTTTAAATTTCAAAAAACATGGGCTATAACCTTTCGTTTTTGTCATTTCGTCATTTTTTTCAAATCTTCAAAAATGATGAAAAACGGCGCGCTATAGTATGCCGTACGATATGGGCTATAGCCCATGGTCCAAAATGATGAGAAACGAGGCTAACTTTTTTTTTCAAAATTTCAAAAAACATGGGCTATAACCTTTCGTTTTTGTCATTTCGTCATTTTTTTCAAATCTTCAAAAATGATGAAAAACGGCGCGCTATAGTATGCCGTACGATATGGGCTATAGCCCATGGTCCAAAATGATGAGAAACGAGGCTAACTTTTTTTTTCAAAATTTCAAAAAACATGGGCTATAACCTTTCGTTTTTGTCATTTCGTCATTTTTTTCAAATCTTCAAAAATGATGAAAAACGGCGCGCTATAGTATGCCGTACAATATGGGCTATAGCCCATGGTCCAAAATGATGAGAAACGAGGCTAACTTTTTTTTTCAAAATTTCAAAAAACATGGGCTATAACCCATCGTTTTTGTCATTTCGTAAATTTTTTCAAATCTTTAAAAATGATGAAAAACGGCGCGCTATAGTATGCCGTACGATATGGGCTATAGCCCATGGTCCAAAATGATGAGAAACGAGGCTAACCTTTTTTTTCAAAATTTCAAAAAACATGGGCTATAACCTTTCGTTTTTGTCATTTCGTAATTTTTTTCAAATCTTTAAAAATGATGAAAAACGGCGCGCTATAGAATGCCGTACGATATGGGCTATAGCCCATGGTCCAAAATGATGAGAAACGAGGCTAACTTTTTTTTTCAAAATTTCAAAAAAACATGGGCTATAACCTTTCGTTTTTGTCATTTTGTCATTTTTTTCAAATCTTCAAAAATGATGAAAAACGGCGCGCTATAGTATGCCGTACGATATGGGCTATAGCCCATGGTCCAAAATGATGAGAAACGAGGCTAACTCTTTTTTTCAAAATTTCAAAAAACATGGGCTATAACCTTTCGTTTTTGTCATTTCGTCATTTTTTTCAGATCTTCAAAAATGATGAAAAACGGCGCGCTATAGTATGCCGTACAATATGGGCTATAGCCCATGGTCCAAAATTATGAGAAACGAGGCTAACTTTTTTTTTCAAAATTTCAAAAAACATGGGCTATAACCCATCGTTTTTGTCATTTCGTAAATTTTTTCAAATCTTTAAAAATGATGAAAAACGGCGCGCTATAGTATGCCGTACGATATGGGCTATAGCCCATGGTCCAAAATGATGAGAAACGAGGCTAACCTTTTTTTTCAAAATTTCAAAAAACATGGGCTATAACCTTTCGTTTTTGTCATTTCGTAATTTTTTTCAAATCTTCAAAAATGATGAAAAACGGCGCGCTATAGTATGCCGTACGATATGGGCTATAGCCCATGGTCCAAAATGATGAGAAACGAGGCTAACTTTTTTTTTCAAAATTTCAAAAAACATGGGCTATAACCTTTCGTTTTTGTCATTTTGTCATTTTTTTCAAATCTTCAAAAATGATGAAAAACGGCGCGCTATAGTATGCCGTACGATATGGGCTATAGCCCATGGTCCAAAATGATGAGAAACGAGGCTAACTTTTTTTTTTTTAATTTCAAAAAACATGGGCTATAACCTTTCGTTTTTGTCATTTCGTCATTTTTTCAAATCTTCAAAAATGATGAAAAACGGCGCGCTATAGTATGCCGTACGATATGGGCTATAGCCCATGGTCCAAAATGATGAGAAACGAGGCTAACTTTTTTTTTCAAAATTTCAAAAAACATGGGCTATAACCTTTCGTTTTTGTCATTTCGTAATTTTTTTCAAATCTTTAAAAATGATGAAAAACCGCGCGCTATAGAATGCCGTACGATATGGGCTATAGCCCATGGTCCAAAATGATGAGAAACGAGGCTAACTTTTTTTTTCAAAATTTCAAAAAACATGGGCTATAACCTTTCGTTTTTGTCATTTTGTCATTTTTTTCAAATCTTCAAAAATGATGAAAAACGGCGCGCTATAGTATGCCGTACGATATGGGCTATAGCCCATGGTCCAAAATGATGAGAAGCGAGGCTAACTTTTTTTTTCAAAATTTCAAAAAACATGGGCTATAACCTTTCGTTTTTGTCATTTCGTCATTTTTTCAAATCTTCAAAAATGATGAAAAACGGCGCGCTATAGTATGCCGTACGATATGGGCTATAGCCCATGGTCCAAAATGATAAGAAACGAGGCTAACTTTTTTTTTCAAAATTTCAAAAAACATGGGCTATAACCTTTCGTTTTTGTCATTTCGTCATTTTTTCAAATCTTTAAAAATGATGAAAAACGGCGCGCTATAGAATGCCGTATGATATGGGCTATAGCCCATGGTCCAAAATAGCCCATAACTTTTTTTTTCAAAATTTCAAAAAACATGGGCTATAACCTTTCGTTTTTGTCATTTCGTCATTTTTTTCAAATCTTCAAAAATGATGAAAAACGGCGCGCTATAATATGCCGTACGATATGGGCTATAGCCCATGGTCCAAAATGATAAGAAACGAGGCTAACTTTTTTTTTCAAAATTTCAAAAAACATGGGCTATAACCTTTCGTTTTTGTCATTTTGTCATTTTTTAAAATCTTCAAAAATGATGAAAAACGGCGCGCTATAGTATGCCGTACGATATGGGCTTTAGCCCATGGTCCAAAATGATGAGAAACGAGGCTAACTTTTTTTTTTGAAATTTCAAAAAACATGGGCTATAACCTTTCGTTTTTGTCATTTTGTCATTTTTTTCAAATCTTCAAAAATGATGAAAAACGGCGCGCTATAGTATGCCGTACGATATGGGCTATAGCCCATGGTCCAAAATGATGAGAAACGAGGCTAACTTTTTTTTTCAACATTTCAAAAAACATGGGCTATAACCTTTCGTTTTTGTCATTTCGTCATTTTTTTAAAATCTTCAAAAATGATGAAAAACGGCGCGCTATAGTATGCCGTACGATATGGGCTATAGCCCATGGTCCAAAATGATGAGAAACGAGGCTAACTTTTTTTTTCAAAATTTCAAAAAACATGGGCTATAACCTTTCGTTTTTGTCATTTTGTCATTTTTTCAAATCTTCAAAAATGATGAAAAACGGCGCGCTATAGTATGCCGTACGATATGGGCTTTAGCCCATGGTCCAAAATGATGAGAAACGAGGCTAACTTTTTTTTTCAAAATTTCAAAAAACATGGGCTATAACCTTTCGTTTTTGTCATTTCGTCATTTTTTTCAAATCTTCAAAAATGATGAAAAACGGCGCGCTATAGTATGCCGTACGATATGGGCTATAGCCCATGGTCCAAAATGATGAGAAACGAGGCTAACTTTTTTTTTCAAAATTTCAAAAAACATGGGCTATAACCTTTCGTTTTTGTCATTTCGTCATTTTTTTCAAATCTTCAAAAATGATGAAAAACGGCGCGCTATAGTATGCCGTACGATATGGGCTATAGCCCATGGTCCAAAATTATGAGAAACGAGGCTAACTTTTTTTTTCAAAATTTCAAAAAACATGGGCTATAACCTTTCGTTTTTGTCATTTCGTCATTTTTTTCAAATCTTCAAAAATGATGAAAAACGGCGCGCTATAGTATGCCGTACGATATGGGCTATAGCCCATGGTCCAAAATGATGAGAAACGAGGCTAACTTTTTTTTTCAAAATTTCAAAAAACATGGGCTATAACCTTTCGTTTTTGTCATTTCGTCATTTTTTTCAAATCTTCAAAAATGATGAAAAACGGCGCGCTATAGTATGCCGTACGATATGGGCTATAGCCCATGGTCCAAAATGATGAGAAACGAGGCTAACTTTTTTTTTCAAAATTTCAAAAAACATGGGCTATAACCTTTCGTTTTTGTCATTTCGTAATTTTTTTCAAATCTTTAAAAATGATGAAAAACGGCGCGCTATAGAATGCCGTACGATATGGGCTATAGCCCATGGTCCAAAATGATGAGAAACGAGGCTAACTTTTTTCTTCAAAATTTCAAAAAACATGGGCTATAACCTTTCGTTTTTGTCATTTTGTCATTTTTTCAAATCTTCAAAAATGATGAAAAACGGCGTGCTATAGTATGCCGTACGATATGGGCTTTAGCCCATGGTCCAAAATGATGAGAAACGAGGCTAACTTTTTTTTTCGAAATTTCAAAAAACATGGGCTATAACCTGTCGTTTTTGTCATTTCGTCATTTTTTTCAAATCTTCAAAAATGATGAAAAACGGCGCGCTATAGTATGCCGTACGATATGGGCTATAGCCCATGGTCCAAAATGATGAGAAACGAGGCTAACTTTTTTTTTCAAAATTTCAAAAAACATGGGCTATAACCTTTCGTTTTTGTCATTTCGTCATTTTTTTCAAATCTTCAAAAATGATGAAAAACGGCGCGCTATAGTATGCCGTACGATATGGGCTATAGCCCATGGTCCAAAATGATGAGAAATGAGGCTAACTTTTTTTTTCAAAATTTCAAAAAACATGGGCTATAACCTTTCGTTTTTGTCATTTCGTCATTTTTTTCAAATCTTCAAAAATGATGAAAAACGGCGCGCTATAGTATGCCGTACGATATGGGCTATAGCCCATGGTCCAAAATGATGAGAAACGAGGCTAACTTTTTTTTTCAAAATTTCAAAAAACATGGGCTATAACCTTTCGTTTTTGTCATTTCGTAATTTTTTTTAAATCTTTAAAAATGATGAAAAACGGCGCGCTATAGAATGCCGTACGATATGGGCTATAGCCCATGGTCCAAAATGATGAGAAACGAGGCTAACTTTTTTTTTCAAAATTTCAAAAAACATGGGCTATAACCTTTCGTTTTTGTCATTTTGTCATTTTTTCAAATCTTCAAAAATGATGAAAAACGGCGCGCTATAGTATGCCGTACGATATGGGCTTTAGCCCATGGTCCAAAATGATGAGAAACGAGGCTAACTTTTTTTTTTGAAATTTCAAAAAACATGGGCTATAACCTTTCGTTTTTGTCATTTTGTCATTTTTTTCAAATCTTCAAAAATGATGAAAAACGGCGCGCTATAGTATGCCGTACGATATGGGCTATAGCCCATGGTCCAAAATGATGAGAAACGAGGCTAACTTTTTTTTTCAAAATTTCAAAAAACATGGGCTATAACCTTTCGTTTTTGTCATTTCGTCATTTTTTTCAAATCTTCAAAAATGATGAAAAACGGCGCGCTATAGTATGCCGTACGATATGGGCTATAGCCCATGGTCCAAAATGATGAGAAACGAGGCTAACTTTTTTTTTCAAAATTTCAAAAAACATGGGCTATAACCTTTCGTTTTTGTCATTTCGTCATTTTTTTCAAATCTTCAAAAATGATGAAAAACGGCGCGCTATAGTATGCCGTACGATATGGGCTATAGCCCATGGTCCAAAATGATGAGAAACGAGGCTAACTTTTTTTTTCAAAATTTCAAAAAACATGGGCTATAACCTTTCGTTTTTGTCATTTCGTAATTTTTTTCAAATCTTTAAAAATGATGAAAAACGGCGCGCTATAGAATGCCGTACGATATGGGCTATAGCCCATGGTCCAAAATGATGAGAAACGAGGCTAACTTTTTTTTTCAAAATTTCAAAAAACATGGGCTATAACCTTTCGTTTTTGTCATTTTGTCATTTTTTCAAATCTTCAAAAATGATGAAAAACGGCGCGCTATAGTATGCCGTACGATATGGGCTTTAGCCCATGGTCCAAAATGATGAGAAACGAGGCTAACTTTTTTTTTTGAAATTTCAAAAAACATGGGCTATAACCTTTCGTTTTTGTCATTTTGTAATTTCTTTCAAATCTTCAAAAATGATGAAAAACGGCGCGCTATAGTATGCCGTACGATATGGGCTATAGCCCATGGTCCAAAATGATGAGAAACGAGGCTAACTTTTTTTTTCAAAATTTCAAAAAACATGGGCTATAACCTTTCGTTTTTGTCATTTCGTCATTCTTTTCAAATCTTCAAAAATGATGAAAAACGGCGCGCTATAGTATGCCGTACGATATGGGCTATAGCCCATGGTCCAAAATGATGAGAAACGAGGCTAACTTTTTTTTTCAAAATTTCAAAAAACATGGGCTATAACCTTTCGTTTTTGTCATTTCGTAATTTTTTTCAAATCTTCAAAAATGATGAAAAACGGCGCGCTATAGTATGCCGTACGATATGGGCTATAGCCCATGGTCCAAAATGATGAGAAACGAGGCTAACTTTTTTTTTCAAAATTTCAAAAAACATGGGCTATAACCTTTCGTTTTTGTCATTTCGTCATTTTTTTCAAATCTTCAAAAATGATGAAAAACGGCGCGCTATAGTATGCCGTACGATATGGGCTATAGCCCATGGTCCAAAATGATGAGAAACGAGGCTAACTTTTTTTTTCAAAATTTCAAAAAACATGGGCTATAACCTTTCGTTTTTGTCATTTCGTAATTTTTTTCAAATCTTTAAAAATGATGAAAAACGGCGCGCTATAGAATGCCGTACGATATGGGCTATAGCCCATGGTCCAAAATGATGAGAAACGAGGCTAACTTTTTTTTTCAAAATTTCAAAAAACATGGGCTATAACCTTTCGTTTTTGTCATTTCGTCATTTTTTTCAAATCTTCAAAAATGATGAAAAACGGCGCGCTATAGTATGCCGTACGATATGGGCTATAGCCCATGGTCCAAAATGATGAGAAACGAGGCTAACTTTTTTTTTCAAAATTTCAAAAAACATGGGCTATAACCTTTCGTTTTTGTCATTTCGTCATTTTTTTAAAATCTTCAAAAATGATGAAAAACGGCGCGCTATAGTATGCCGTACGATATGGGCTATAGCCCATGGTCCAAAATGATGAGAAACGAGGCTAACTTTTTTTTTCAAAATTTCAAAAAACATGGGCTATAACCTTTCGTTTTTGTCATTTCGTAATTTTTTTCAAATCTTTAAAAATGATGAAAAACGGCGCGCTATAGAATGCCGTACGATATGGGCTATAGCCCATGGTCCAAAATGATGAGAAACGAGGCTAACTTTTTTTTTCAAAATTTCAAAAAACATGGGCTATAACCTTTCGTTTTTGTCATTTTGTCATTTTTTCAAATCTTCAAAAATGATGAAAAACGGCGCGCTATAGTATGCCGTACGATATGGGCTTTAGCCCATGGTCCAAAATGATGAGAAACGAGGCTAACTTTTTTTTTTGAAATTTCAAAAAACATGGGCTATAACCTTTCGTTTTTGTCATTTTGTAATTTCTTTCAAATCTTCAAAAATGATGAAAAACGGCGCGCTATAGTATGCCGTACGATATGGGCTATAGCCCATGGTCCAAAATGATGAGAAACGAGGCTAACTTTTTTTTTCAAAATTTCAAAAAACATGGGCTATAACCTTTCGTTTTTGTCATTTCGTCATTCTTTTCAAATCTTCAAAAATGATGAAAAACGGCGCGCTATAGTATGCCGTACGATATGGGCTATAGCCCATGGTCCAAAATGATGAGAAACGAGGCTAACTTTTTTTTTCAAAATTTCAAAAAACATGGGCTATAACCTTTCGTTTTTGTCATTTCGTAATTTTTTTCAAATCTTCAAAAATGATGAAAAACGGCGCGCTATAGTATGCCGTACGATATGGGCTATAGCCCATGGTCCAAAATGATGAGAAACGAGGCTAACTTTTTTTTTCAAAATTTCAAAAAACATGGGCTATAACCTTTCGTTTTTGTCATTTTGTCATTTTTTCAAATCTTCAAAAATGATGAAAAACGGCGCGCTATAGTATGCCGTACGATATGGGCTTTAGCCCATGGTCCAAAATGATGAGAAACGAGGCTAACTTTTTTTTTTGAAATTTCAAAAAACATGGGCTATAACCTTTCGTTTTTGTCATTTTGTCATTTCTTTCAAATCTTCAAAAATGATGAAAAACGGCGCGCTATAGTATGCCGTACGATATGGGCTATAGCCCATGGTCCAAAATGATGAGAAACGAGGCTAACTTTTTTTTTCAAAATTTCAAAAAACATGGGCTATAACCTTTCGTTTTTGTCATTTCGTCATTTTTTTCAAATCTTCAAAAATGATGAAAAACGGCGCGCTATAGTATGCCGTACGATATGGGCTATAGCCCATGGTCCAAAATGATGAGAAACGAGGCTAACTTTTTTTTTCAAAATTTCAAAAAACATGGGCTATAACCTTTCGTTTTTGTCATTTCGTCATTTTTTTCAAATCTTCAAAAATGATGAAAAACGGCGCGCTATAGTATGCCGTACGATATGGGCTATAGCCCATGGTCCAAAATGATGAGAAACGAGGCTAACTTTTTTTTTCAAAATTTCAAAAAACATGGGCTATAACCTTTCGTTTTTGTCATTTCGTAATTTTTTTCAAATCTTCAAAAATGATGAAAAACGGCGCGCTATAGTATGCCGTACGATATGGGCTATAGCCCATGGTCCAAAATGATGAGAAACGAGGCTAACTTTTTTTTTCAAAATTTCAAAAAACATGGGCTATAACCTTTCGTTTTTGTCATTTCGTCATTTTTTTCAAATCTTCAAAAATGATGAAAAACGGCGCGCTATAGTATGCCGTACGATATGGGCTATAGCCCATGGTCCAAAATGATGAGAAACGAGGCTAACTTTTTTTTTCAAAATTTCAAAAAACATGGGCTATAACCTTTCGTTTTTGTCATTTCGTAATTTTTTTCAAATCTTTAAAAATGATGAAAAACGGCGCGCTATAGAATGCCGTACGATATGGGCTATAGCCCATGGTCCAAAATGATGAGAAACGAGGCTAACTTTTTTTTTCAAATTTTCAAAAAACATGGGCTATAACCTTTCGTTTTTGTCATTTTGTCATTTTTTCAAATCTTCAAAAATGATGAAAAACGGCGCGCTATAGTATGCCGTACGATATGGGCTTTAGCCCATGGTCCAAAATGATGAGAAACGAGGCTAACTTTTTTTTTCGAAATTTCAAAAAACATGGGCTATAACCTTTCGTTTTTGTCATTTCGTCATTTTTTTCAAATCTTCAAAAATGATGAAAAACGGCGCGCTATAGTATGCTGTACGATATGGGCTATAGCCCATGGTCCAAAATGATGAGAAACGAGGCTAACTTTTTTTTTCAAAATTTCAAAAAACATGGGCTATAACCTTTCGTTTTTGTCATTTCGTCATTTTTTTCAAATCTTCAAAAATGATGAAAAACGGCGCGCTATAGTATGCCGTACGATATGGGCTATAGCCCATGGTCCAAAATGATGAGAAACGAGGCTAACTTTTTTTTTCAAAATTTCAAAAAACATGGGCTATAACCTTTCGTTTTTGTCATTTCGTCATTTTTTTCAAATCTTCAAAAATGATGAAAAACGGCGCGCTATAGTATGCCGTACGATATGGGCTATAGCCCATGGTCCAAAATGATGAGAAACGAGGCTAACTTTTTTTTTCAAAATTTCAAAAAACATGGGCTATAACCTTTCGTTTTTGTCATTTCGTAATTTTTTTCAAATCTTTAAAAATGATGAAAAACGGCGCGCTATAGAATGCCGTACGATATGGGCTATAGCCCATGGTCCAAAATGATGAGAAACGAGGCTAACTTTTTTTTTCAAAATTTCAAAAAACATGGGCTATAACCTTTCGTTTTTGTCATTTTGTCATTTTTTCAAATCTTCAAAAATGATGAAAAACGGCGCGCTATAGTATGCCGTACGATATGGGCTTTAGCCCATGGTCCAAAATGATGAGAAACGAGGCTAACTTTTTTTTTCGAAATTTCAAAAAACATGGGCTATAACCTTTCGTTTTTGTCATTTCGTCATTTTTTTCAAATCTTCAAAAATGATGAAAAACGGCGCGCTATAGTATGCCGTACGATATGGGCTATAGCCCATGGTCCAAAATGATGAGAAACGAGGCTAACTTTTTTTTTCAAAATTTCAAAAAACATGGGCTATAACCTTTCGTTTTTGTCATTTCGTCATTTTTTTCAAATCTTCAAAAATGATGTAAAACGGCCCGCTATAGTATGCCGTACGATATGGGCTATAGCCCATGGTCCAAAATGATGAGAAACGAGGCTAACTTTTTTTTTCAAAATTTCAAAAACATGGGCTATAACCTTTCGTTTTTGTCATTTTGTCATTTTTTTTAAATCTTCAAAAATGATGAAAAACGGCGCGCTATAGTATGCCGTACGATATGGGCTATAGCCCATGGTCCAAAATGATGAGAAACGAGGCTAACTTTTTTTTTCAAATTTTCAAAAAACATGGGCTATAACCTTTCGTTTTTGTCATTTTGTCATTTTTTCAAATCTTCAAAAATGATGAAAAACGGCGCGCTATAGTATGCCGTACGATATGGGCTTTAGCCCATGGTCCAAAATGATGAGAAACGAGGCTAACTTTTTTTTTTGAAATTTCAAAAAACATGGGCTATAACCTTTCGTTTTTGTCATTTTGTCATTTCTTTCAAATCTTCAAAAATGATGAAAAACGGCGCACTATAGTATGCCGTACGATATGGGCTATAGCCCATGGTCCAAAATGATGAGAAACGAGGCTAACTTTTTTTTTCAAAATTTCAAAAAACATGGGCTATAACCTTTCGTTTTTGTCATTTCGTCATTTTTTTCAAATCTTCAAAAATGATGAAAAACGGCGCGCTATAGTATGCCGTACGATATGGGCTATAGCCCATGGTCCAAAATGATGAGAAACGAGGCTAACTTTTTTTTTCAAAATTTCAAAAAACATGGGCTATAACCTTTCGTTTTTGTCATTTCGTCATTTTTTTCAAATCTTCAAAAATGATGAAAAACGGCGCGCTATAGTATGCCGTACGATATGGGCTATAGCCCATGGTCCAAAATGATGAGAAACGAGGCTAACTTTTTTTTTCAAAATTTCAAAAAACATGGGCTATAACCTTTCGTTTTTGTCATTTCGTAATTTTTTTCAAATCTTCAAAAATGATGAAAAACGGCGCGCTATAGTATGCCGTACGATATGGGCTATAGCCCATGGTCCAAAATGATGAGAAACGAGGCTAACTTTTTTTTTCAAAATTTCAAAAAACATGGGCTATAACCTTTCGTTTTTGTCATTTCGTCATTTTTTTCAAATCTTCAAAAATGATGAAAAACGGCGCGCTATAGTATGCCGTACGATATGGGCTATAGCCCATGGTCCAAAATGATGAGAAACGAGGCTAACTTTTTTTTTCAAAATTTCAAAAAACATGGGCTATAACCTTTCGTTTTTGTCATTTCGTAATTTTTTTCAAATCTTTAAAAATGATGAAAAACGGCGCGCTATAGAATGCCGTACGATATGGGCTATAGCCCATGGTCCAAAATGATGAGAAACGAGGCTAACTTTTTTTTCAAATTTTCAAAAAACATGGGCTATAACCTTTCGTTTTTGTCATTTTGTCATTTTTTCAAATCTTCAAAAATGATGAAAAACGGCGCGCTATAGTATGCCGTACGATATGGGCTTTAGCCCATGGTCCAAAATGATGAGAAACGAGGCTAACTTTTTTTTTCGAAATTTCAAAAAACATGGGCTATAACCTTTCGTTTTTGTCATTTCGTCATTTTTTTCAAATCTTCAAAAATGATGAAAAACGGCGCGCTATAGTATGCTGTACGATATGGGCTATAGCCCATGGTCCAAAATGATGAGAAACGAGGCTAACTTTTTTTTTCAAAATTTCAAAAAACATGGGCAATAACCTTTCGTTTTTGTCATTTCGTCATTTTTTTCAAATCTTCAAAAATGATGAAAAACGGCGCGCTATAGTATGCCGTACGATATGGGCTATAGCCCATGGTCCAAAATGATGAGAAACGAGGCTAACTTTTTTTTTCAAAATTTCAAAAAACATGGGCTATAACCTTTCGTTTTTGTCATTTCGTCATTTTTTTCAAATCTTCAAAAATGATGAAAAACGGCGCGCTATAGTATGCCGTACGATATGGGCTATAGCCCATGGTCCAAAATGATGAGAAACGAGGCTAACTTTTTTTTTCAAAATTTCAAAAAACATGGGCTATAACCTTTCGTTTTTGTCATTTCGTAATTTTTTTCAAATCTTTAAAAATGATGAAAAACGGCGCGCTATAGAATGCCGTACGATATGGGCTATAGCCCATGGTCCAAAATGATGAGAAACGAGGCTAACTTTTTTTTTCAAAATTTCAAAAAACATGGGCTATAACCTTTCGTTTTTGTCATTTTGTCATTTTTTCAAATCTTCAAAAATGATGAAAAACGGCGCGCTATAGTATGCCGTACGATATGGGCTTTAGCCCATGGTCCAAAATGATGAGAAACGAGGCTAACTTTTTTTTTCGAAATTTCAAAAAACATGGGCTATAACCTTTCGTTTTTGTCATTTCGTCATTTTTTTCAAATCTTCAAAAATGATGAAAAACGGCGCGCTATAGTATGCCGTACGATATGGGCTATAGCCCATGGTCCAAAATGATGAGAAACGAGGCTAACTTTTTTTTTCAAAATTTCAAAAAACATGGGCTATAACCTTTCGTTTTTGTCATTTCGTCATTTTTTTCAAATCTTCAAAAATGATGTAAAACGGCCCGCTATAGTATGCCGTACGATATGGGCTATAGCCCATGGTCCAAAATGATGAGAAACGAGGCTAACTTTTTTTTTCAAAATTTCAAAAACATGGGCTATAACCTTTCGTTTTTGTCATTTTGTCATTTTTTTTAAATCTTCAAAAATGATGAAAAACGGCGCGCTATAGTATGCCGTACGATATGGGCTATAGCCCATGGTCCAAAATGATGAGAAACGAGGCTAACTTTTTTTTTCAAAATTTCAAAAAACATGGGCTATAACCTTTCGTTTTTGTCATTTCGTAATTTTTTTCAAATCTTTAAAAATGATGAAAAACGGCGCGCTATAGAATGCCGTACGATATGGGCTATAGCCCATGGTCCAAAATGATGAGAAACGAGGCTAACTTTTTTTTTCAAAATTTCAAAAAACATGGGCTATAACCTTTCGTTTTTGTCATTTTGTCATTTTTTCAAATCTTCAAAAATGATGAAAAACGGCGCGCTATAGTATGCCGTACGATATGGGCTTTAGCCCATGGTCCAAAATGATGAGAAACGAGGCTAACTTTTTTTTTCGAAATTTCAAAAAACATGGGCTATAACCTTTCGTTTTTGTCATTTCGTCATTTTTTTCAAATCTTCAAAAATGATGAAAAACGGCGCGCTATAGTATGCCGTACGATATGGGCTATAGCCCATGGTCCAAAATGATGAGAAACGAGGCTAACTTTTTTTTTCAAAATTTCAAAAAACATGGGCTATAACCTTTCGTTTTTGTCATTTCGTAATTTTTTTCAAATCTTTAAAAATGATGAAAAACGGCGCGCTATAGAATGCCGTACGATATGGGCTATAGCCCATGGTCCAAAATGATGAGAAACGAGGCTAACTTTTTTTTTCAAAATTTCAAAAAACATGGGCTATAACCTTTCGTTTTTGTCATTTTGTCATTTTTTCAAATCTTCAAAAATGATGAAAAACGGCGCGCTATAGTATGCCGTACGATATGGGCTTTAGCCCATGGTCCAAAATGATGAGAAACGAGGCTAACTTTTTTTTTTGAAATTTCAAAAAACATGGGCTATAACCTTTCGTTTTTGTCATTTTGTCATTTTTTTCAAATCTTCAAAAATGATGAAAAACGGCGCGCTATAGTATGCCGTACGATATGGGCTATAGCCCATGGTCCAAAATGATGAGAAACGAGGCTAACTTTTTTTTTCAAAATTTCAAAAAACATGGGCTATAACCTTTCGTTTTTGTCATTTCGTCATTTTTTTCAAATCTTCAAAAATGATGAAAAACGGCGCGCTATAGTATGCCGTACGATATGGGCTATAGCCCATGGTCCAAAATGATGAGAAACGAGGCTAACTTTTTTTTTCAAAATTTCAAAAAACATGGGCTATAACCTTTCGTTTTTGTCATTTCGTAATTTTTTTCAAATCTTTAAAAATGATGAAAAACGGCGCGCTATAGAATGCCGTACGATATGGGCTATAGCCCATGGTCCAAAATGATGAGAAACGAGGCTAACTTTTTTTTTCAAAATTTCAAAAAACATGGGCTATAACCTTTCGTTTTTGTCATTTCGTAATTTTTTTCAAATCTTTAAAAATGATGAAAAACGGCGCGCTATAGAATGCCGTACGATATGGGCTATAGCCCATGGTCCAAAATGATGAGAAACGAGGCTAACTTTTTTTTTCAAAATTTCAAAAAACATGGGCTATAACCTTTCGTTTTTGTCATTTTGTCATTTTTTCAAATCTTCAAAAATGATGAAAAACGGCGCGCTATAGTATGCCGTACGATATGGGCTTTAGCCCATGGTCCAAAATGATGAGAAACGAGGCTAACTTTTTTTTTTGAAATTTCAAAAAACATGGGCTATAACCTTTCGTTTTTGTCATTTCGTCATTTTTTTCAAATCTTCAAAAATGATGAAAAACGGCGCGCTATAGTATGCCGTACGATATGGGCTATAGCCCATGGTCCAAAATGATGAGAAACGAGGCTAACTTTTTTTTTCAAAATTTCAAAAAACATGGGCTATAACCTTTCGTTTTTGTCATTTCGTAATTTTTTTCAAATCTTTAAAAATGATGAAAAACGGCGCGCTATAGAATGCCGTACGATATGGGCTATAGCCCATGGTCCAAAATGATGAGAAACGAGGCTAACTTTTTTTTTCAAAATTTCAAAAAACATGGGCTATAACCTTTCGTTTTTGTCATTTTGTCATTTTTTCAAATCTTCAAAAATGATGAAAAACGGCGCGCTATAGTATGCCGTACGATATGGGCTTTAGCCCATGGTCCAAAATGATGAGAAACGAGGCTAACTTTTTTTTTTGAAATTTCAAAAAACATGGGCTATAACCTTTCGTTTTTGTCATTTTGTCATTTTTTTCAAATCTTCAAAAATGATGAAAAACGGCGCGCTATAGTATGCCGTACGATATGGGCTTTAGCCCATGGTCCAAAATGATGAGAAACGAGGCTAACTTTTTTTTTCGAAATTTCAAAAAACATGGGCTATAACCTTTCGTTTTTGTCATTTCGTCATTTTTTTCAAATCTTCAAAAATGATGAAAAACGGCGCGCTATAGTATGCCGTACGATATGGGCTATAGCCCATGGTCCAAAATGATGAGAAACGAGGCTAACTTTTTTTTTCAAAATTTCAAAAAACATGGGCTATAACCTTTCGTTTTTGTCATTTCGTCATTTTTTTCAAATCTTCAAAAATGATGTAAAACGGCCCGCTATAGTATGCCGTACGATATGGGCTATAGCCCATGGTCCAAAATGATGAGAAACGAGGCTAACTTTTTTTTTCAAAATTTCAAAAACATGGGCTATAACCTTTCGTTTTTGTCATTTTGTCATTTTTTTTAAATCTTCAAAAATGATGAAAAACGGCGCGCTATAGTATGCCGTACGATATGGGCTATAGCCCATGGTCCAAAATGATGAGAAACGAGGCTAACTTTTTTTTTCAAAATTTCAAAAAACATGGGCTATAACCTTTCGTTTTTGTCATTTCGTAATTTTTTTCAAATCTTTAAAAATGATGAAAAACGGCGCGCTATAGAATGCCGTACGATATGGGCTATAGCCCATGGTCCAAAATGATGAGAAACGAGGCTAACTTTTTTTTTCAAAATTTCAAAAAACATGGGCTATAACCTTTCGTTTTTGTCATTTTGTCATTTTTTCAAATCTTCAAAAATGATGAAAAACGGCGCGCTATAGTATGCCGTACGATATGGGCTTTAGCCCATGGTCCAAAATGATGAGAAACGAGGCTAACTTTTTTTTTCGAAATTTCAAAAAACATGGGCTATAACCTTTCGTTTTTGTCATTTCGTCATTTTTTTCAAATCTTCAAAAATGATGAAAAACGGCGCGCTATAGTATGCCGTACGATATGGGCTATAGCCCATGGTCCAAAATGATGAGAAACGAGGCTAACTTTTTTTTTCAAAATTTCAAAAAACATGGGCTATAACCTTTCGTTTTTGTCATTTCGTAATTTTTTTCAAATCTTTAAAAATGATGAAAAACGGCGCGCTATAGAATGCCGTACGATATGGGCTATAGCCCATGGTCCAAAATGATGAGAAACGAGGCTAACTTTTTTTTTCAAAATTTCAAAAAACATGGGCTATAACCTTTCGTTTTTGTCATTTTGTCATTTTTTCAAATCTTCAAAAATGATGAAAAACGGCGCGCTATAGTATGCCGTACGATATGGGCTTTAGCCCATGGTCCAAAATGATGAGAAACGAGGCTAACTTTTTTTTTTGAAATTTCAAAAAACATGGGCTATAACCTTTCGTTTTTGTCATTTTGTCATTTTTTTCAAATCTTCAAAAATGATGAAAAACGGCGCGCTATAGTATGCCGTACGATATGGGCTATAGCCCATGGTCCAAAATGATGAGAAACGAGGCTAACTTTTTTTTTCAAAATTTCAAAAAACATGGGCTATAACCTTTCGTTTTTGTCATTTCGTCATTTTTTTCAAATCTTCAAAAATGATGAAAAACGGCGCGCTATAGTATGCCGTACGATATGGGCTATAGCCCATGGTCCAAAATGATGAGAAACGAGGCTAACTTTTTTTTTCAAAATTTCAAAAAACATGGGCTATAACCTTTCGTTTTTGTCATTTCGTAATTTTTTTCAAATCTTTAAAAATGATGAAAAACGGCGCGCTATAGAATGCCGTACGATATGGGCTATAGCCCATGGTCCAAAATGATGAGAAACGAGGCTAACTTTTTTTTTCAAAATTTCAAAAAACATGGGCTATAACCTTTCGTTTTTGTCATTTCGTAATTTTTTTCAAATCTTTAAAAATGATGAAAAACGGCGCGCTATAGAATGCCGTACGATATGGGCTATAGCCCATGGTCCAAAATGATGAGAAACGAGGCTAACTTTTTTTTTCAAAATTTCAAAAAACATGGGCTATAACCTTTCGTTTTTGTCATTTTGTCATTTTTTCAAATCTTCAAAAATGATGAAAAACGGCGCGCTATAGTATGCCGTACGATATGGGCTTTAGCCCATGGTCCAAAATGATGAGAAACGAGGCTAACTTTTTTTTTTGAAATTTCAAAAAACATGGGCTATAACCTTTCGTTTTTGTCATTTCGTCATTTTTTTCAAATCTTCAAAAATGATGAAAAACGGCGCGCTATAGTATGCCGTACGATATGGGCTATAGCCCATGGTCCAAAATGATGAGAAACGAGGCTAACTTTTTTTTTCAAAATTTCAAAAAACATGGGCTATAACCTTTCGTTTTTGTCATTTCGTAATTTTTTTCAAATCTTTAAAAATGATGAAAAACGGCGCGCTATAGAATGCCGTACGATATGGGCTATAGCCCATGGTCCAAAATGATGAGAAACGAGGCTAACTTTTTTTTTCAAAATTTCAAAAAACATGGGCTATAACCTTTCGTTTTTGTCATTTTGTCATTTTTTCAAATCTTCAAAAATGATGAAAAACGGCGCGCTATAGTATGCCGTACGATATGGGCTTTAGCCCATGGTCCAAAATGATGAGAAACGAGGCTAACTTTTTTTTTTGAAATTTCAAAAAACATGGGCTATAACCTTTCGTTTTTGTCATTTTGTCATTTTTTTCAAATCTTCAAAAATGATGAAAAACGGCGCGCTATAGTATGCCGTACGATATGGGCTATAGCCCATGGTCCAAAATGATGAGAAACGAGGCTAACTTTTTTTTTCAAAATTTCAAAAAACATGGGCTATAACCTTTCGTTTTTGTCATTTCGTCATTTTTTTCAAATCTTCAAAAATGATGAAAAACGGCGCGCTATAGTATGCCGTACGATATGGGCTATAGCCCATGGTCCAAAATGATGAGAAACGAGGCTAACTTTTTTTTTAAAATTTCAAAAAACATGGGCTATAACCTTTCGTTTTTGTCATTTCGTCATTTTTTTCAAATCTTCAAAAATGATGAAAAACGGCGCGCTATAGTATGCCGTACGATATGGGCTATAGCCCATGGTCCAAAATGATGAGAAACGAGGCTAACTTTTTTTTTCAAAATTTCAAAAAACATGGGCTATAACCTTTCGTTTTTGTCATTTCGTCATTTTTTTCAAATCTTCAAAAATGATGAAAAACGGCGCGCTATAGTATGCCGTACGATATGGGCTATAGCCCATGGTCCAAAATGATGAGAAACGAGGCTAACTTTTTTTTTCAAAATTTCAAAAAACATGGGCTATAACCTTTCGTTTTTGTCATTTCGTCATTTTTTTCAAATCTTCAAAAATGATGAAAAACGGCGCGCTATAGTATGCCGTACGATATGGGCTATAGCCCATGGTCCAAAATGATGAGAAACGAGGCTAACTTTTTTTTTCAAAATTTCAAAAAACATGGGCTATAACCTTTCGTTTTTGTCATTTCGTAATTTTTTTCAAATCTTTAAAAATGATGAAAAACGGCGCGCTATAGTATGCCGTACGATATGGGCTATAGCCCATGGTCCAAAATGATGAGAAACGAGGCTAACTTTTTTTTTCAAAATTTCAAAAAACATGGGCTATAACCTTTCGTTTTTGTCATTTCGTAATTTTTTTCAAATCTTTAAAAATGATGAAAAACGGCGCGCTATAGTATGCCGTACGATATGGGCTATAGCCCATGGTCCAAAATGATGAGAAACGAGGCTAACTTTTTTTTTCAAAATTTCAAAAAACATGGGCTATAACCTTTCGTTTTTGTCATTTCGTCATTTTTTTCAAATCGTCAAAAATGATGAAAAACGGCGCGCTATAGTATGCCGTACAATATGGGCTATAGCCCATGGTCCAAAATGATGAGAAACGAGGCTAACTTTTTTTTTCGAAATTTCAAAAAACATGGGCTATAACCTTTCGTTTTTGTCATTTCGTCATTTTTTTCAAATCTTCAAAAATGATGAAAAACGGCGCGCTATAGTATGCCGTACGATATGGGCTATAGCCCATGGTCCAAAATGATGAGAAACGAGGCTAACTTTTTTTTTCAAAATTTCAAAAAACATGGGCTATAACCCATCGTTTTTGTCATTTCGTCATTTTTTTCAAATCCTCAAAAATGATGAAAAACGGCGCGCTATAGTATGCCGTACGATATGGGCTATAGCCCATGGTCCAAAATGATGAGAAACGAGGCTAACTTTTTTTTCCAAAATTTCAAAAAACATGGGCTATAACCCATCGTTTTTGTCATTTCGTCATTTTTTTCAAATCCTCAAAAATTATGAAAAACGGCGCGCTATAGTATGCCGTACAATATGGGCTATAGCCCATGGTCCAAAATGATGAGAAACGAGGCTAACTTTTTTTTTCAAAATTTCAAAAACATGGGCTATAACCCATCGTTTTTGTCATTTCGTCATTTTTTTCAAATCTTCAAAAATGATGAAAAACGGTGCGCTATAGTATGCCGTACGATATGGGCTATAGCCCATGGTCCAAAATGATGAGAAACGAGGCTAACTCTTTTTTTCAAAATTTCAAAAAACATGGGCTATAACCCATCGTTTTTGTCATTTCGTCATTTTTTTCAAATCGTCAAAAATGATGAAAAACGGCGCGCTATAGTATGCCGTACGATATGGGCTATAGCCCATGGTCCAAAATGATGAGAAACGAGGCTAACTTTTTTTTTCAAAATTTCAAAAAACATGGGCTATAACCTTTCGTTTTTGTCATTTCGTAATTTTTTTCAAATCTTTAAAAATGATGAAAAACGGCGCGCTATAGAATGCCGTACGATATGGGCTATAGCCCATGGTCCAAAATGATGAGAAACGAGGCTAACTTTTTTTTTCAAAATTTCAAAAAACATGGGCTATAACCTTTCGTTTTTGTCATTTTTTCAAATCTTCAAAAATGATGAAAAACGGCGCGCTATAGTATGCCGTACGATATGGGCTTTAGCCCATGGTCCAAAATGATGAGAAACAAGGCTAACTTTTTTTTTCGAAATTTCAAAAAACATGGGCTATAACCTTTCGTTTTTGTCATTTCGTCATTTTTTTCAAATTGTCAAAAATGATGAAAAACGGCGCGCTATAGTATGCCGTACGATATGGGCTATAGCCCATGGTCCAAAATGATGAGAAACGAGGCTAACTTTTTTTTTCAAAATTTCAAAAAACATGGGCTATAACCCATCGTTTTTGTCATTTCGTCATTTTTTTCAAATCGTCAAAAATGATGAAAAACGGCGCGCTATAGTATGCCGTACGATATGGGCTATAGCCCATGGTCCAAAATGATGAGAAACGAGGCTAACTTTTTTTTTCAAAATTTCAAAAACATGGGCTATAACCCATCGTTTTTGTCATTTTGTCATTTTTTTCAAATCCTCAAAAATGATGAAAAACGGCGCGCTATAGTATGCCGTACGATATGGGCTATAGCCCATGGTCCAAAATGATGAGAAACGAGGCTAACTTTTTTTTTCAAAATTTCAAAAAACATGGGCTATAAGTCTATAACCCATCGTTTTTGTCATTTCGTCATTTTTTTCAAATCCTCAAAAATGATGAAAAACGGCGCGCTATAGTATGCCGTACGATATGGGCTATAGCCCATGGTCCAAAATGATGAGAAACGAGGCTAACTTTTTTTTTCAAAATTTCAAAAAACATGGGCTATAACCCATCGTTTTTGTCATTTCGTCATTTTTTTCAAATCGTCAAAAATGATGAAAAACGGCGCGCTATAGTATGCCGTACGATATGGGCTATAGCCCATGGTCCAAAATGATGAGAAACGAGGCTAACTTTTTTTTTCAAATTTTCAAAAACATGGGCTATAACCCATCGTTTTTGTCATTTTGTCATTTTTTTCAAATCCTCAAAAATGATGAAAAACGGCGCGCTATAGTATGCCGTACGATATGGGCTATAGCCCATGGTCCAAAATGATGAGAAACGAGGCTAACTTTTTTTTTCAAAATTTCAAAAAACATGGGCTATAACCCATCGTTTTTGTCATTTCGTCATTTTTTTCAAATCCTCAAAAATGATGAAAAACGGCGCGCTATAGTATGCCGTACGATATGGGCTATAGCCCATGGTCCAAAATGATGAGAAACGAGGCTAACTTTTTTTTTCAAAATTTCAAAAAACATGGGCTATAACCCATCGTTTTTGTCATTTCGTCATTTTTTTCAAATCGTCAAAAATGATGAAAAACGGCGCGCTATAGTATGCCGTACGATATGGGCTATAGCCCATGGTCCAAAATGATGAGAAACGAGGCTAACTTTTTTTTTCAAAATTTCAAAAACATGGGCTATAACCCATCGTTTTTGTCATTTCGTCATTTTTTTCAAATCCTCAAAAATGATGAAAAACGGCGCGCTATAGTATGCCGTACGATATGGGCTATAGCCCATGGTCCAAAATGATGAGAAACGAGGCTAACTTTTTTTTTCAAAATTTCAAAAACATGGGCTATAACCCATCGTTTTTGTCATTTCGTCATTTTTTTCAAATCCTCAAAAATGATGAAAAACGGCGCGCTATAGTATGCCGTACGATATGGGCTATAGCCCATGGTCCAAAATGATGAGAAACGAGGCTAACTTTTTTTTTCAAAATTTCAAAAAACATGGGCTATAACCCATCGTTTTTGTCATTTCGTCATTTTTTTCAAATCGTCAAAAATGATGAAAAACGGCGCGCTATAGTATGCCGTACGATATGGGCTATAGCCCATGGTCCAAAATGATGAGAAACGAGGCTAACTTTTTTTTTCAAAATTTCGTCATTTTTTTCAAATCCTCAAAAATGATGAAAAACGGCGCGCTATAGTATGCCGTACGATATGGGCTATAGCCCATGGTCCAAAATGATGAGAAACGAGGCTAACTTTTTTTTTCAAAATTTCAAAAACATGGGCTATAACCCATCGTTTTTGTCATTTCGTCATTTTTTTCAAATCCTCAAAAATGATGAAAAACGGCGCGCTATAGTATGCCGTACGATATGGGCTATAGCCCATGGTCCAAAATGATGAGAAACGAGGCTAACTTTTTTTTTCAAAATTTCAAAAACATGGGCTATAACCCATCGTTTTTGTCATTTCGTCATTTTTTTCAAATCCTCAAAAATGATGAAAAACGGCGCGCTATAGTATGCCGTACGATATGGGCTATAGCCCATGGTCCAAAATGATGAGAAACGAGGCTAACTTTTTTTTTCAAAATTTCAAAAAACATGGGCTATAACCCATCGTTTTTGTCATTTCGTCATTTTTTTCAAATCGTCAAAAATGATGAAAAACGGCGCGCTATAGTATGCCGTACGATATGGGCTATAGCCCATGGTCCAAAATGATGAGAAACGAGGCTAACTTTTTTTTTCAAAATTTCGTCATTTTTTTCAAATCCTCAAAAATGATGAAAAACGGCGCGCTATAGTATGCCGTACGATATGGGCTATAGCCCATGGTCCAAAATGATGAGAAACGAGGCTAACTTTTTTTTTCAAAATTTCAAAAAACATGGGCTATAACCCATCGTTTTTGTCATTTCGTCATTTTTTTAAAATCCTCAAAAATGATGAAAAACGGCGCGCTATAGTATGCCGTACGATATGGGCTATAGCCCATGGTCCAAAATGATGAGAAACGAGGCTAACTTTTTTTTTCAAAATTTCGTCATTTTTTTCAAATCCTCAAAAATGATGAAAAACGGCGCGCTATAGTATGCCGTACGATATGGGCTATAGCCCATGGTCCAAAATGATGAGAAACGAGGCTAACTTTTTTTTTCAAAATTTCAAAAAACATGGGCTATAACCCATCGTTTTTGTCATTTCGTCATTTTTTTAAAATCCTCAAAAATGATGAAAAACGGCGCGCTATAGTATGCCGTACGATATGGGCTATAGCCCATGGTCCAAAATGATGAGAAACGAGGCTAACTTTTTTTTTCAAAATTTCAAAAAACATGGGCTATAACCCATCGTTTTTGTCATTTCGTCATTTTTTTTCAAATCGTCAAAAATGATGAAAAACGGCGCGCTATAGTATGCCGTACGATATGGGCTATAGCCCATGGTCCAAAATGATGAGAAACGAGGCTAACTTTTTTTTTCAAATTTTCAAAAACATGGGCTATAACCCATCGTTTTTGTCAGTTCGTCATTTTTTTCAAATCCTCAAAAATGATGAAAAACGGCGCGCTATAGTATGCCGTACGATATGGGCTATAGCCCATGGTCCAAAATGATGAGAAACGAGGCTAACTTTTTTTTTCAAAATTTCAAAAAACATGGGCTATAACCCATCGTTTTTGTCATTTCGTCATTTTTTTCAAATCCTCAAAAATGATGAAAAACGGCGCGCTATAGTATGCCGTACGATATGGGCTATAGCCCATGGTCCAAAATGATGAGAAACGAGGCTAACTTTTTTTTTCAAAATTTCAAAAACATGGGCTATAACCCATCGTTTTTGTCATTTCGTCATTTTTTTCAAATCCTCAAAAATGATGAAAAACGGCGCGCTATAGTATGCCGTACGATATGGGCTATAGCCCATGGTCCAAAATGATGAGAAACGAGGCTAACTTTTTTTTTCAAAATTTCAAAAAACATGGGCTATAACCCATCGTTTTTGTCATTTCGTCATTTTTTTCAAATCCTCAAAAATGATGAAAAACGGCGCGCTATAGTATGCCGTACGATATGGGCTATAGCCCATGGTCCAAAATGATGAGAAACGAGGCTAACTTTTTTTTTCAAAATTTCAAAAACATGGGCTATAACCCATCGTTTTTGTCATTTCGTCATTTTTTTCAAATCCTCAAAAATGATGAAAAACGGCGCGCTATAGTATGCCGTACGATATGGGCTATAGCCCATGGTCCAAAATGATGAGAAACGAGGCTAACTTTTTTTTCCAAAATTTCAAAAACATGGGCTATAACCCATCGTTTTTGTCATTTTGTCATTTTTTTCAAATCCTCAAAAATGATGAAAAACAGCGCGCTATAGTATGCCGTACGATATGGGCTATAGCCCATGGTCCAAAATGATGAGAAACGAGGCTAACTTTTTTTTCAAAATTTCAAAAAACATGGGCTATAACCCATCGTTTTTGTCATTTCGTCATTTTTTTCAAATCGTCAAAAATGATGAAAAACGGCGCGCTATAGTATGCCGTACGATATGGGCTATAGCCCATGGTCCAAAATGATGAGAAACGAGGCTAACTTTTTTTTTCAAATTTTCAAAAACATGGGCTATAACCCATCGTTTTTGTCATTGTAATTTTTTTCAAATCCTCAAAAAGGATGAAAAACGGCGCGCTATAGTATGCCGTACGATATGGGCTATAGCCCATGGTCCAAAATGATGAGAAACGAGGCTAACTAATTTTTCCAAAAAACATGGGCTATAACCATCGTTTTTTTATTTTCTCATTTTTTTCAAATCCTCCAAAATGAAAAACGGCGTGCTATAGTATGCCGTACGATATGGGCTATAGCCCATGGTCCAAAATGATGAGAAACGAGGCTAACTTTTTTTTTCAAAATTTCAAAAAACATGGGCTATAACCCATCGTTTTTTTATTTTTTCATTTTTTTCAAATCCTCCAAAATGATGAAAAACGGCGTGCTATAGTATGCCGTACGATATGGGCTATAGCCCATACCCACCAGAATGAGAATTTGGGATGGCCAAATATCCAGTTTTGTTACCAATATATCTGTCAACTTCTGCCAAATTTGGCGCTTCCGTCATAAAATGAACGATAGGTTAGCTATGCCGCCTCACTATGGAACGAAAATCATTCCGAGACCATGGGCTATAGTCCATGATCTTGGAATGATTAGTCTATTTTTGCAAATCCTCAAAAATGAAAAACGGTATACTGAAAAACGAGGATTTGAAAAAAAGTTCCATGGACTTCTAATGGACCCCCAACCCCCAACTGACTGCCGAGTGTGACCGTGGACCACGCCTCTT
Organism: Protomyctophum bolini; assembly: GCF_963924005.1. NCBI lineage: Eukaryota > Metazoa > Chordata > Actinopteri > Myctophiformes > Myctophidae > Protomyctophum > Protomyctophum bolini. The sequence goes on along the minus strand of NC_137869.1, from coordinate 17,139,571 downwards.
CACGGAGGCCAATCAAAAGTGTGACCGTGGACCAGGCCTCTTCACGGGGGCCAAACAAACGTCTGATCGTGGACCCCGGCCTCCTGACAGAGAACGACCATGGATTATTACACCACTACACCATATCTTAATATTCTCATACATTATCCGACAACATTGCTATATCACATTATCTTACACCATTACATTAGTATTGCTAACAGTTGTATTTGCCTGCATCTTCTTCCCCGTCTCTCTCTTGTATTTCTTTCTATGCTTCTAACTGGAAGAAGCATTTCCTGTCTGTGCAAATACTGCATGTACAATACACTTTTCAGATGGTCGACATTTAGTTTAAAAAAAAAAAAAGAATACCGGTAGGACTTTGATTTCCTTGAGCTGTACGCCATCAAGATTTTTTTTTTTTTTAAGTTTAATACTTCACTTTAAGCACAATGAATTGAGAATGTATTAAAGTTTCATTAATTATATTACGGAAGAAACACTTTTACAAAATATTCTAAATACATGGGATGGACCTGTATAGTAAACCCACAAATATTACAGTAAGTCAGTGTTTGGGCATTTTGATCAAAGATACAATTCAACATAGCAGTTGATCTAAGGTCAGAGGTCAAAAGTCAGAACATGAAAGTGAGGCAAGAGGAGACACATTTTATTGCTCACGGTCAAACGGATCATGAGCTATGCCCGTTTAAAGTTAGCATTCTCAGTTGAGTGCTATAGGGCCACCCATATGGACAATGGTTGTGGGTTTCGCATCCTCACCGTTTAGCATTGCCCTCTAGAGGTTGTCACGATTGTCGTGTATTGTTTACTGAAGTCACATGACCAGGAAGCAGGTACCGACAGGTAACAGAAATGTATAGGGACACCAAAGGTGATGTAACAGGATGTTATGATTGAGACCGGCAAGTCGACAGGAGCGGTCATGGCAATAAAGAAACCAGAAAGACAATCTTGTGTATACGATTCAATTCAGTAAGGATATAAGAACACAACACCGATCAGATGGTGATCAGGGGTGATCAGAAATCAGGGCCAATCGTCATTCCAAAAATAAAATAAAAATAGGGGGCTACCATATTATTTCGCGAAAACCCGACAGAACGGTTCAGCCAGAACTACCATTTTTGGTGGAAGGAGAAGAGAAAACCAAGAGTACCTTCGGGCTTGTCCCTAAATAGACTTGTAACCCAACTGTGGAGAGTACAAACGCAGTAAAGAACCTGGGGGTTATAATCTCTGAAAAGGCAACAATGAGCAGAAAATGAACCATGTAAATACAACAAATTGAGGGCACCGCAGGGAGTTGAACCCCATTCTGGTAAACCAGTAGTACCACACCAGTGCCTTAGTTTGTTTTGTTGTAATTTACAGGTCCAAAAGCAATCACATTCATAATAATTTGAATCATAATGGACTATAAATGATAGCCATGATTATGTCTTACAATTGAAATCGAGAAGAAGACTAAGGAAAACTCCTCAGACATAAACTAAGAAAATATTTTATTTTTCCGTGCTCATAAAGAGCTGCAAAGTGCTAAAAGTGAAAAGTGCAGCAGAAAACCTTTGGGTCATAGGCCCATCGTCAATGCCTCGCCTACTGACCGGCATGAATTAAGTTTTAGCTGCAAATGGCAGCATAAATAAATCACATCAATACACACCACATAATGTGATGTGAACTGACACGATGAAGCTTCACTCGCACATTATAAAAGACATACATCACATCAATCCACATCACATACCTAACCCTAGCCCTAACCCTAAATTCATCATGTGATGTGGGGATGACGTGATGAAGCCTTACTCACCAATGTGAAATGATACGAGACATAAACACACATCACATACCGGGCCTGTGTTCATATGTGATGTGGGCTTAGATGAAGCTTTACTCACAAATTAGATCTGATAATATAGCACAAACAATGCTCTTATGACCTAGAGGTTTGCTGCTGGACTTCTCACTTCAAGCACTTTGAGCGCTTTATGAACATGAACAAAACAAAAAGATTCTTGGTCTCCGCCCAAGCAGTTGGCCTTAGGTTTGTGGCCAGTTTTTCTAGCCAGTTGTCCCACATTTCTATTTTAAAATCTACATGTTTTCAAAAGAATTGCCCACATTTAAATATACATTACAATTTATGCCATTTGTGGACGATTGACAAATTATACGAGGTGCAAATTATGCAATGGCAGAAGCATTCTTTGGACCCCAGTATTTGTCAGCAATACAGCAACACTATGAACATGAGAACACAACATACATACAACACTGAGGATGACATTAGAACACAAGAGCAATGAACAGAGTGCATGGCGTGCAACGAGCTATCCGCAATTTGTGAAATAATCACATAAAAATATCACATAAGTGGCCTGTGTTCATATCTGATGTGAACTGACGTGATGGCGCTTTACCGGCAAATGACACAACGCAAATGACGTGAAACGATACAGCTCCAATCAAATGATTAGAAACTGTATGAGAGACACGACCCGACACACGCACCACATACACTAGTGAAGAACTAGTGATAGATAGGAAAGAAGGAAAGAAAGAAATTATTTATGAAAAATAAAGCAAAATGCGATTAAAAACACTGAGACCAGAAAAAACAATAACTTTATTAAAGCAAAGAATAGAAGAGAAGATGAAAGGTCGGGGTAGAAACCGTGCATGTTCGATACTAATAGGTTATATTCAATAATGGATGATCTTTGCATCGTGAGCTTGTAGATCAGCTATTTGCTACTTTAGTGTGTGACACTGTAGCATGACCAAGTAAGGAAATTAATTTACAAAAGGTTGAACTATGGAGATACAAGGTTTCTGCCCGACATCAAAAGATAATAAACTACGCCCACTTACCTTCAATATCAGCACTAAACAAAACAAACTAACCAACGAAGAAAATCTGCCATAATTTTCTTCCTGTTAGTTTGGACAGATCTACAGCATAGAAGGCTGTAAACAGTGTTAAGCAGGCTACATGCTACCATAATGATACCGGAAATAAGTCACATGACGCCACATCACATTTTGTACACACAGTCCACTAGTGAAGAACTAGGGCAATAGATGGGCAAGTAAATAAATAAAACACTTTTTTTTATTAAAAGAGAAAGGAAATAGAAATTCTAATAACTCGACACAGAAAACAGCACAGAAAGACTACAACAGAACATACATAATGTGATGTGACGTGACGTGACGTGACAGCTTTACCCGTAAATTATGTTAAACAATACATAAATCACATTGCGGCATGTGATGTAGAGTGGCATTATACACAAATTACGTGAAACGATACACGGTGCGAATGACAACCTATGGTATGGTAGCATGTAGCATGTAGCCCACTTACACAAGCATCAGGAATCAAAAGGTTCATTACTAACCTTCACTGCCAACAGCACCCAGGAGTGGCAACAGCACTGTACCTTCAATACCGACGTCGCCTTGTCAGCTTCACGTTCTGAAATGACAAGAAAAAAATATATATATTTTAGTTGTCGGCCTACAGGATGACATTTTGGAAGTCATAACAGTCACTGAAAGCTCTGTCACCAATATCTTACTTTATTATTGTCGCAAATTGTGATACAATTGTGCTATAAGCAATAATGTCAATTTTAATGATTTTTATTTCATTCAGCAATGAGTAAAACACTCCCAAAAATGATTTAGTCTGAGATACATCTAGGGGCCACAATCTGCAGTCAAAGATGTTCCTAGAAGCTTTGTCATTGGTCAGAGAAAAACAAAAAGTAATCTATAAATTGGGTGCTTTTCTGAAAAATGTTCTTCCACTGTACAAATAGGGAAAGCCTTCCGATATGACTATGTATATCGTGTAATCTGTAATGTATTGTATACTTCCGATTGTATACTTTTATGAATCTGTGCTCCAAACCATGTGATCATGGTCGTGAGTTAAATAAATTATGAGAAAAAAAAAAGAACCCGGTCAAAATGACTGACCAATCAGGAAGTAGACAGGCAAATCGACCAATGACAAAGCTAGGAACATCTTTGAATGCAGATTGTGGCCCCAAGATGTGTCAGAGACAAAATATTGTTTTACCCATTGCTGGCAGTCTGAATACCAAAAAATAAAAAAGTAATTACATTTGACATATTGCTTATAGCAGCTTTAATGATTCAACCCATTAAACGGCGACTTCACCCCTTTTGCAACCAGAGCTTATTTTAATGATGTTTGGGAGACAAGAAACACTTTCCTGGGTTTTTTATGTGGGTAATCGTCGTTTTTAGATATGTAGTATTTCAAAAGTGTCCATGGGCTCCATGATGTCATGGACACTGGGCTCACTTCCTCCCTAGACTACATGTTGTCTCAGTAAGACCCCCCTATGCACAAGGAGCAGTGCACCAAAGCATTAAGGGAATTGTAGTCTGGGTAGGAAGTGTCCATGAAATCATGGACACATTGAAATACTAAAAACACATAAAAACCTCAGTAAGGTTTTTCACCCAAACATATGTAAAATCATATGTATGACAATGAATGGTCAACTTGACATGTAATGGTGACACAGCCCTTGTTTCTACTACAGCCACATGTAATCCAGGTACATACCGTGGCGGGGCTTCCGTCGCTCGGTTGAAGATAGCCGGTATTAATAGAGCCGCGTAGGTTGTATGGCACAATACGTCCCGAGCACCGTACGCCTCGTAATCTCAGGGAGCGTTCGTTGACACCGTTATACGTTTCAGCTCAGCCGAGTAGACACTCTATTATCAATACCAGCCATCTCCTGATGACCCCATCCAAGGTCACATGATTAACCTGTAAGACATAAATAAAAACAACATTACTCTTCATCCAGATTTCATACATTGTAAAATTCATATAATATTAAAAGGATATTTCACTTTATCGTCTACTCAGGCTTATGTGAACACTGCAGACAGCTTTTAAGTTGCTTGATTCAGTATTTAGATATTCGATATTCATTTTAGCTTTTTAACTTAAAAACTGTCTGTAGTGTTCACATAAACCCGAGTAGATAATACAATGACAAAAAGTTTGTTTTTTAAAGTGAATTGTCCCTTTAAGATATTGGTAAAAAAAATCTAAACTTCAAAATCTACATTATATAACTTGAGTCAAAGTAAAAAGGTTGGCATCAAAATGTACTTAAACATTTCAAATGGGACAATCTGCATACTTGGTCATTTTGAACAGAAAAAAACCTTGCATTGGGGCGGCCATTAAACAGACAAGACAAATTATTTTTTTGTGTGATCGAGGCCCAAGGGCAAGGCCTCAGTCACAAACATATGTTCTGTGCTCTGCCTGTGTTTGATGGCCACCTCAATGCTTTTCCAATGGAAGTCAAATGGTTTGACCAAACATTTGTGTTTGATGGAGGGGGGGGGGGGGGGGGGGGGGCAATCAAACACAAGTGTTCGGTCAAACCATGTGCCTCCCATTGGAAAAGCATTGAGGCGGCCAGCAAACACAGGCAGGGCAACAGAACATGTGTTCATGTGTGAATGAGGCCTAAAAGGACAAACATTGCTGACATTGTTGTCTATTTAGTGTCACAATAAACAACAGTCTTATAAATACTCTGTTTAAACAATAAACAGTCCTATAAATCCTCTTAATGTCTAAACAACAACAGTGCTCAAGGATAAAACCGTGTTTCTCAAACAAACGCTTCTTACCTTGGACCAAACAGCTCTGCTCGCAGACAGTTGCTGGTAAACAACATGGCCGCTCCTATTTAAATCCAAAGCCCCGCCCACTGGATCCGGTCACCTGTTCAACTAGTCCGTCCGTCATTGGTCCGTTGGTCAGAGTGATTTGTGTTTAGATCATCCACTGTTGATGTAACAGCTGTGTGCACCACACACACACACACACACACACACACACACACACACACACGCACACACACACACACACACACACACACGCACGCACGCACGCACGCACACACGCACTCACGCACGCACGTGCATTATTTCACCCTTTGGTTGGTTATAAACACTTATATTAATAAACACAAGGACGTGTGTGTCTGTGGCTGTCTGTATCAGCCTTTATAGGTTTGTTTATTCCGCCATCTTGGATCTCACGCATCAACTCAACTCCCGTCCCAAAGTCTCGAGGGACTATATGATCTGCGGAGTGTAACAGGTGGTCTGTTGCTACAGCGCCATCGTGTGGTGGTTTAGATACATGCAGTGGGTTACATCTCCCTTCTTAAAGGCAACTTGACTTGTATTGAGGCAATAAAGTCCAATAACAGGCACAATCATTGGCTGAAAAATATGTGTGCTCAAAATATCAAAGTGAAATAAAAAGAATAGGCACAAAGCATGAATCACTTGGACAGTGTATTATAACTTATAAGTAGCCTACTTAAACCTGTTGAGAAAATATGTGCAACATGTTGCATGTAAACGTGAGGATAGCTCATGTAAACAGGTGTAGGCTGAGGATAGCCATGCACACACACACACACACACACACACACACACACACACACACACACACACACACACACACACACACACACAGTTTTATGCTGCAGTTGAGCTGTTGAATAGATACTTTTTCAAAAGAACAGTAGCCTACTCATGTAAAAGTACTTAGTTACTTTCCACCACTGTGTCCCGACAGTATATATAAGCTTTGATCCAAATAAAAGATAAAGTCGCGTCACACTGCATGGTGTTGAAATACACATCCTTTAATCACAAAACAAGAGGAAAATAAATATACTGTGCGGTGAAGAAAAATATCGTAAATAAATAAATATAATCTCTCAAAAGATGCACATTTCTTTGCTGCTTTGCTGCTTCGGGTTCTCCCTTTTTTTATTTGTATTTTTTATATTCTTTTACAAGAAACCAGGAATGCGGGCAGATGCTCGACCCGACCGTCAATTTTTAAAAAATTGCGAAATTGCGGAAAAAAGGTTTTATTATAAAAAAATCGTTTTTTCCGCAATTTCCGCAATTTTTCAAAAAAATGAAAAAACATGGGCTATAACCCATCCTTTTTTTTCTAACATTCCGCAATTTGCTAATGTTTCCCATCCTTTCCGGTAAATACAACACATTGAGCAGGGCACTGCAGTTGAACCCCGTTCCGGTAAACCAGAAGTCCGACACCAGTGCATTAGTTTTTGTGTTGTTCATTTACAGGTCCAGGTGTGCATACTGTATGTATGTGTGTGTGTGTGTGTGTGTGTGTGTGTGTGTGTGTGTGTGTGTGTGTGTGTGTGTGTGTGTGTGTGTGTTGTCAAAACAAAAGTATTAACATTGATACTGGACAGGTGGCCTTAGCTCCTTCCACCTCCACAGTCCTACTTTGACTGCCAGGCAGTGGGAGGCCTCCCTACATATAAAGGCCCCTCCCACTGGAACACACCAGCCTGAATTTATTCCACAATTACACCAGTACTTCATAATGTCCAGGGACAACACATATTATTCATCACATATTATTATACATCACTTATTATTCAATCAATTAACCATATCATAAACAATGAGAAAGCAGGGTACTCTAAACAAACCCTCATACTGTTGGTATGTTCCCCACACCCCACAGCTGATAGTTGCTCCCTACCATGGAGACAACAATCAATTAACAATCAAGCATCAACCAATATACATACACAGCCCACAATAATTTAATTCTCTGCAACATACACAATAAATAATAATTCAAACTTTAGCCATTCAGTCTCAGTGGCATGCTGAACTGCCACACATTTTACCTTTGTACACTCTCAGTACAGCATTAATTTGGACCCTTGGTGGGCCACGGACAGACGTTGAGAAACAGTCATATAAATATTTCTATCAGATGTACTGTCATGCTGGTGACATCTGAATCCTTGGAACCCAATCATACGCACTGGGAGATCTATACTTGACAACATTGCATGCTGTTTATTAATTAACTTACTATTGATCAGTGACCTGACCTTGCCAATTCAGTGCATTTCCATTTCACAGATCCCGTTTCAACTGCGTTAATTTGGTCATTTAGTTTTGAACAGTACACAGGGATAAGGATATATGATGACAAGTGAAACTGAATGTAATACGACTATCATAAGAATAACCTAATAGCAGGTGGTCCAAGATGCTGAGGGATCACAAACTCAGTCTGACATGTGTATCGCCAAGGACCTGAGGGCGTGGGCTGTGCCCATAGAGTTCTAACATATCGGTTGTGTCAAGTGGGAAGTTGGTCAGACCAGCTGTGTCTGTGACTGTGTCCCTTTTATGCTCATATGAGATCTGTGTATGTACCTGTCTGTCTGTCTGTATAATAATGGTCTCTATGACCTTTTACACATATTTTCCAAACATCTTTTTACAACATTTCTGGCTGCTGTAGTGGTGTTTCAAATGGCACATTTAGGGTGAAGAAATAGGTAGTGTGTGTGTGTGTGTGTGTGTGTGTGTGTGTGTGTGTGTGTGTGTGTGTGTGTGTGTGTGTGTGTGTGTGCGTGTGCGTGTGTGTGTGTGTGTGTGTGAAATACATATGTGTGAAATAAACACAGGATAAGTTTTACGTAATAGAAGCAGTACCGTAGACCTGTGGTCTATAAAGGTACTGCCTCAGATATAATAATTCCTGTATGTGTGAGAAAACATGCAGTACTATCATCAGCAGACTTTAGAGAATGATTAATGTTCACAATGGTAGTAATGACTAAGGATTATATTTGACCAGTAATGCTTACGACATGAAAAAGGTAGATATCCTACTCTTATCAGTTGTGACTAATATAATGCCCAACTTTTTGATGTGTCAAGATTTTGTGTATCACTAAAGACTGCACACAACCTCAGAAAAATACCATTAAACTTATTCATAACAGCAGGATTCGATTATCTGGGCCATATAAAGGGAAAATAAAATACATGCCTCTCCTTTTGATATCCCCCTCGAATCTTGTATTTATTTTTTATTTTTTTAAATTTCGTAATCAATGGTGGGGATATGATTTATCCCTTATTGTCTCCACCAGCCAAAGGCATGGGGAGAGTATATTATGCACTCCATCCGCATGTGTATGTCCGTCCGTCCATGTACAGATAATCTAAGCCCAGTCGATGCCAAACTGTGCACACACACTCCCTGGATGCCAACGACAAACCTCTGTCCCAATCTTTCCACAGCAGCCTGTTATAGTGCCACCATGAGGCAGATTTTTGCAAAACATTTCTTTATATTACCATCTCTATAGTCATGTGATCAACACAGACCTGTCCACTTCCCCATATTCCATCCCCATTGGCTAAGATTGCCTTACAAAGTTTGCAAGATTGGTCCATTTTGAACAAAATGCCTCAAATCATGCCTCAAAATGCCTCAAACGCACAGTGCATTTTGTATTAGTCTGATACAGATATACTGTATCTGCACAAATAAAATAAATATCAATAACATGTTTGATGTATATTTTTTCAGTCTCAGTTGTTTCAAGATAAGTGAATCGTGCAAACATTTGTTTTGCAATGCCAAAAGAAAAGTGACAACGACCGGTGTTCTGTGGGTCTCATATTGCATAATGCATACCAAATACTCCTATGCAATATCCTGTATCTAGGATGGGGTTGTTCTAGGGGCTGTGGCAGGGATAGGAGGCTAATGGAAATAGTCACAGCTCCCAAGTCTTAATCCGGCCCAGCCCACACACACCTCAAAGTCAAACATCTTTGTTGGACAGACTGCATTGTGGTTGCAAGGATCATCCAGGAGAAGAACACACAGTTAGCCACGGCACTATGTTCCCCGGAAATTGCCTTCACCCAGCTGATGGCTGCTCAGAAGACTGATCAGGGGGAGCTCAGGGACACTTTACCCACTCGGTTATAGACACCCCACACTATATAAATTATTTCCTCACGTCCGAACAGAGGCGTTTCGGTTTAAAATGGGCAACGTTTCCCTTCAACACTGAGAGGATTTTACTGTGTAGCTGTAGCATTAGTATGCTTGTGGAGTCTTCCCCAGGTATTGTGACGGTTATGTCGTACAAAGGAAAATCCCATTCCAAGCTCGCCCCTCTCTCCTGGACATCTTGGACCATCTCCATCCAGCATTCCTCCTGGCTCCCGAGCCTCCAGCCACCTGCACAACTTGTAATAAACCCGTCACAAAATGACTGAAAGTTGGGAGGGGAGGGGGGGGGGGGGGGGGGGGTTACACAGATGTCCAAATAAAGTGTGAATGAATGATTAATTTTGCCAAGATTAGCGGCAGTCTCCGGCAGCAACTTTCCCATGGCAGAGGAGCTCTGTCGCTTTCATTACTGCCCTGCGGATTGTCATCATAAATTGATTTTCCCTCTGAAAGACAAATTAAATTGCATATGAAATACAACAGGGCGAACAACAAAGTGTCTGTCTCTCCATTTTCTCTCCGACAGTTCTCATTCCCTTCCCTCTCTTTTTCTACTCTCACCCTCCCCCCTTTTTTGTCATTTCCCCATGTCTCACACATCTAAGTGATCCAGAGTGTTCAAACTTAAATTAAGATCTGTGGCTAGATAAACAGTTAAAACCAGTTCCCATAGTTACGGCTCACACAGTGTGGTGATTGCATTATAATCCGACAGTAATCAACTCTAAATGAAACAGGGATGATAAGGGGGCTATTTCGTGCGTGCGTGCATGCTTGCGCGCATGCATGTGTGTGAATGTAGCCTATTTCTTTCCTTTGTTCAGCTGAGAATTTTATTACCTTCCAATCAGGTCAGCTCCACAGCAGTCCCTTTCATGACTTTAAGGCCATTCCTCCATTGTTTTGGACAAACATGACCATGATGAGAGTAGAATGAGGAAAGATTAAGTAACCACGACAAGGGTGTCTGGCTGAAGGACCACCTGCACAGCTGTACTGAATGTTTGGTGCCCCTTTGATAGCTGAGGGGAAAATAATTTGTAGTTCCCAAATTATAATAAGGCAATTATGAAACTGAAATTGCCTTAACCCTTAAATTGTGTTAACCCCGTTTCATCAGCTGGCCAACATGGACTGTCAAAAAGGCCACCCTCATGGGAGTGAAGGAAAGCTCTAGAACGTTCCCACAAACATCATTTCACAGTACCAGTCTAGATATTCAGAAGAATTCTGTGCAATAGAGCGTGATGGAACCAGTCAACAGTTACACATCTGAAGTTTATGACAATATTTTATGTCAAATGACTATTATTTGCAGTTATTTGCAGTTATTTCTGCTTTTTAGTGGTACACATTGACTTGGACTGCTGCAGTGAGACTGGACTGTAAAGTTGGCCGAGTAGCCAAGGCTCCAAAAAGTGACAGAATCCAGCAATACCTTTTAGGGTGTTTTATTTCTCCCGATGCAGGTTATTCACAGTGGAAACACAGGCCTGACAAACAAAAGAAACACTGAAGACTAAACTTACAAAAGACAGAAAATCACTTGAAAGCAAATAGGAAACCAAAGCCAGAACTTGAGAAACTCTATTAGGCTATAAAGTATAAACCCTTCCAAAAGGGACCCCTAGCAGCTCTCCCTGGATGTTACCTGCTTGTTGCCCAAGCCACTACTCAACCTCGGCATCCTGCAGCCTCCCTTTTATACTAGGTGAGACCATACCAAGAACACAGAATTAATTGGTAACCACTTAACTCAAATAAGGCAAACCATGGCCCATGAGTTGATTTACACAATTATATGGTTTAACTAAACCAATTCAAATACCTTTCAGATACATTACCCAACATCAAGATAAATAGAAAACATAACACAAGAGCTCTTGTAACCCAGACACCCCTCCTGCTCTATAGTACTTGGTAGTTGGTACCTTCCTCCACTGTCAATAGTACTGCAGGAGAGCCAGGTGCCACACAATCATCATTAAACACAAATGACACCAAACATATATGCTGTGACAATATTTGCAAAGTTCTCTTTTACAATTCACTGTGAGCTACAATAATAAAAATGATGCACTCATGTCCATTAACAGTCTTCCAAGCCAGCCGGCAACGTTAGTTAATTGGATGCAACTGTGTAGTTTAGGCATTGTTCTCCATCAATGTATGTGTATAGGGCACGGGTTGCCCCGTGACATTGCCTAACTTGTGACTTGACTGCTTTAAGAATCAACTTGACCCAAGACTTGATGAGATTTGACACCGTAAAACCAACCATCAGTTTTAATAGTAGTAAGTGGCATACTGTATCTGCTGGAATCTTCAGAACCATGGTTCAGGCTACAATGACTAACATCTCTAAATGCTATTAGAGAAAAAAAAAAGATGTGCTGAAAGGAGTCTTCTCAATGAGCAATAAAATGGGCTTCCTAATCCCAAACCCATGGCCTTAGAGACCCTCTTTCAAGCATCCACAGATTCTCATGGTCTCAAAGGGGGAGCGACACTGAACAGAGAGGCTTTCCTGTTCATTCTTCCATGTCTTAGACTTGGTGTCTCTGTGGGAAGAATGCAGCTCATCTGAGATGTCTGCAGGTTGTCAGAGAGAGAGAGAGAGAGAGGTGCAGGGCAAGACAAACCCCGAGGCAGACCCAGGACAAACAAGAGAGGCATCTGTGAACGGAACCCATCGTCAGACAGTCATCCTAAAAAAATATCCCTTCTGCCCTGTGCCACTAGGACCAGCATGCACAGTGCATAGCCTTTTCACAAAAAGACAATACCCCCTTTCATTCATGACTTGTTAAGCCTAATTTTTACTCCAAAGTGTGACCAAGTCATTTGCGTTAAATATGTGATACAGTGAGTGGTTCGACGAGGTGTAATTAGGAGCTGTTAATTCTAGACTAAAGGGAGAATCGCTATGGCAAATCGAAGCTAGAAATCTCCCAAAATACTTTTCTTCTAATAAACAACACTAGTCAAACAAGTGGATCTTTTTCATGCAGACTTTACTGTATAATAGGCATTGTATGGGTACGATAAATGGTGAAGAGCATGCTACTGTAAATACACAGGAAAAGAGCAGTCATTCACTAAAGTGGGGTTACAGCCAAATGAAATATGCTCCCAATTATAGCAATGGGTGTAAGGGGCTAATAAAGTGAGTGTCCCTACAAGACACCACACCCTAATGGATCCCAGCTAATTTGCTTTGACTGATGAATTTCCCAACGCAGTAGTGTGGGGTTGAATAATTATGAAATTTATCACAAGACATTGAGACTCATTAAGGATTCACAAGGTTTCATTAAAGCAGTGTTGTTCAGGAGGCAGCACATGGTGTTCTATTTGTGTCTGTGTGTGTGTGTGTGTGTGTGTGTGTGTGTGTGTGTGTGTGTGCGCGCGCGCACGTGCGTGCGCACATGCGTGCAAGCATGCATGCAGAGAAAGACTGAAATAATGTGTGTACAAGTAATTATCCAGTGATTTAGCAACTGTAGCACTGAGAATGTGATTTAGTACCACTGTTTTGGCGTGTGACTCCTATATGTCATTTTTATCTTCATGTCTGATTTATACTTCATCACATCATGACGCATTGTGAGATTCATGATATCAGTGTCCATGATATCATGGACACTGAACATCTAAAATATCTAAAACCACATATTAGACACATAAAGACCCCAGGAAAGTGTCCCTGTAACTTTTGTGTGTGTTTGTTGAATTGACCTTGCAATTTTTTCATCATCCATGAAGGTGCTCCTATTAGGAAACAATGTATGTACCCCTCAAAACCGCAAATGTATTGCATTTTGTGGGATTATGTCTCTGACAATATCTCATAAAATGAGCACCTCTGAAGAATAGCCTCCACTTACTCCTGCATTGGCGGTGGATTAAGGTAGTAATATGTGTAGCGTGGCGGTGGTTCATTTCATTCACTGAGGATCAATTTGTGGGTCTTGTTAATTTGTTTTTTCAATTCCCAATTTGAATTCTCCCAGTCCCAAGTAATCCCTATCATTGCTGACTACTACTTGGTCTTGTGAAGGTTGTATCTCCTCCAATACATCAGCTTTTTCTTTTCACCGGACAGTGAGGACGTCTTTCACACTGGGAGAGTATCAGGAGGAACCTTATTCCTAGCAACCTGGAGGTTGATAGGATGGAGATCACCCTCCCCACCCGGCCTTGGAGCGTCCAGCCAAGTTTGATGCACCATGGAGGAATCAAACCCCAGTTCAGGCCTTGACTGACCGTGTGACACACCGGGCATATGCTTGGTGGGCCGACCAATGAATGGGTCAGTGGCTCTGTTTTAGGATCATTACAGTAATTATCAGAACATGGATCTTATCTAGGAAAATATCTAAAAGGGTGGCAGCATCACACAGTAAAATCCTGGGTCCTCACACGGTCTCTAAAACTGTACTAAAATGGGGTCCATGTTTACACTTTCACTGTGCAACTTTTAAGAAACAGTATGTGAATTTAATTCTTGTCAGAAGTGATTGTATTCTACTCTGCCTCTATTTAAAAAGTTGAGGCCCGGGCCGGGATGCACACGCAGATTAAACACACCAACGGACCGGCATGCGGAAACAACGGTCGAACATGCGCTGCTCCCATGCTTGCGGTTAGTTTGACTTGAGGTAGGTTGTCGGTCTAATGACAGTCAGACCAATAGTATGCCTAAACTAAAGCCTGTACTGGGCCGGCTTAGTGGTCCAGGCACCTTGGCTGGTAAGCCAGCATGACAGTGTGTCGTGGGTTCGAGTTCTGATTCTGACGAACTTTGCTGTGTGTCTTCCCGTTTCCTGTCAACTTACTTTGTATCTATCAATAAAGGCAGAAAAAGCCCCCCCAAAAAAGAACCACAAATATTGCACTGCATTTTTATACTTTCAGAGTTAAATGAACACACACAGATTTCACTGTGTCTCTGTTCAATATAAAACATAATAGTGCTTAATTTTTCAGACTTTATTTATCCTACCACGGGTTTGCCAGTTGTTACGCTCTGTGGAAGGAATCAACTTAGCTGCAAAGGCTTTGTGGGAATCCATTGATATATATGGTGGTGGTTCTTATGGGGAGTTATTGATTTGTATTTAATTAAGCTCACTTATTTGCTTTTGAATGACAAACAATTGATGAGCAAGCTCAATAGCTGTGTATAAATGGAGGGAGAAACAGAGGAAGCAGCCAATCTATCCTGAAATGGACTTGTTTCACTGTGTCATGACCCAAACGTCAGCGGAGCTGAAAATACACAGGAACGAGGGAGGAGGAAGTACACAGTGTTCATTTAACTCATGAGAGTGTACAAATGGGGCAGTCGCTTTGGTTCTATTTGTACACTCTTGACGTTACAAGTTGGTAAGGGTCCATTGGGTTTAATTTGTATGCTCTCTGATTAAATTAACTCTGGATTGTATGGAGATCAGGAGAAAGAGCTGGATTTTGAATGCATAAATTCAAAGTCATTCCATGTGTTTACTTCAAGGTCTCTCCTCTCTAAACAGAGAATATTGTACTATTGCCTCTGCAGGCTGTATTGATCTGTAATGTATTGATTGTGTTCATACAGAGTATTCATCACAGAAATGAATGGGAAAATAAATTGCAAGTCTAGTTATATTTAGCTGTAGGGTTAGGGTTCAAAAAAAGAACGAAACAAAAACTAATTGTGATGCAGGAAATTAGGAAACGCCATCACACTGTGTCCATGTGATCTGAGGTGATTTGACGTGTGTTGAGGTAAAGGAATTGGGGTTGAGGATGGTGGTCAACGGAACCACAGAACCACTTACTCATTTAGTTTAGAAGATCTCATTTGGAGATGTTTCTGTGGAGCCTCCCATCATGTAGCAGGAGCACAGAGTGGTTCCTCTCTATCACTAGATCATCTGGACTCTAATCTCCCCTCATCAATTGGCTCAGCTAACCGAATATTATTCTCTCCAAAAGACAGCCCGCGCGAGCACACACACACACACACACACACACACACACACACACACACACACACACACACACACACACCTTTTGCAATACAGTCAGATATATTCCAGCAAATTGATGGTAGAAATATGTATATCACATGGAAGTGTGTGTGTGTGTGTGTGTGTATGTACACGTGCGCTTGTTTGTTGGTATTTATTCAAGCTACTGCAGCTTGTGATATATGGCCATCTTGATAGCACAAGACCCCTCCGTGGCAGCTTGCCATGTTAACAGATTATAATGAAGTGTGAATTCCAATCCAAAGTTTACCATCACACGGAATGTCTCTTTCAGAAGCTCTCGTACGAGCCCCCCCCCCCCTCCCAGGACACAAGAAACTTCATTATGAAGTAGTCACCCTGTCTTCAGTTCTGTAGACAAACCCCTGTGGGGAGTATCAACATCTGACTCTATCTCTTGCTCCTGTTTAAACATTGAAACAGCGTTGCACCATATTGTTGTGCCACTGTTTTCATCTGGTCCACCTAATAATGGGGGCTGCTTAGAAACTGCCACAGGATTGAAAGATCTCAGGAGAAAAGAGGGAAGACCAATTTCTGAGGAATGCCCCCCTCCATCTCCATCCCTCTGCATCCACCCCTATCCCCTTTAAGCCTGATTTATACTTGGTTTTGTCGTGGTGTCTCACACCATAAATAGCCGATCTACAAGCTTACCACGTGTTGCACTGCAATGTGCTGGGAACTTGTAAATTGTCTATTTCCGGTGTGTGTGTGAGACACTCTGGCAGGATTTATGAAGCTATCTCTGATGCCGCCCTCCTCCTCACTAGCCACAATCATTTTTGTAAAAGAACTGCAGAAAAAGGAACACGCAGAATATAATTTGTCGTGCCCAGTTATGAATAGCTCATTAAAATAGGTCTGGAACAAACAAAGCTTTTCCTGTGAGGCCTCCTTTTCAAATTCATCTCCTAATTTCGCTCTGTTTTTAATCATTTAGATCAATTAATCATTCCTTGGTGGAAACAACATTCTTTGCCGTCTTCTGTGTTTTTTGTTCAACAGAGTGAGGGGCTTGATGAGATCGTCAAGAGAATGCAGCTCAAACCCAGGTGGGAGGGGGGGGTGGCTTTGCCAATGGGAAATCAACTTGATGAAGTGCAATCTCTTTGGAGCACCAGGAATAATTAAACAATTAAAGTCAAGAATAAGATCATCTTTACACATCTGATGTCTTTCTAATGAAGCTGGGGCAGCTCATAATAAAACTGTTTTGTCATGTAAAACCCATTCTACCCACTGAATCACAAATAACTTCTAAGGTAACTTTTGGTTCAAAAGCTGTCATCGTCACTGAAAAAGTCACTTGCCTTTTTTTAGAAGCTGCATCATAGAAACTTTGTGCTTCAAGGGTTTTATGAACATATTGATTTTTGGGAAAGAGGATGGAATATGTTATTAATCTGTTATTATAGTGGTTCATATGCCTAGAAAGACAAATTGTTCTTGAAAAATATAATATACACAATGTACATTTGTAGAAGAAACGTGGTTACCATTTAAAAAATATATATTTGCTAATTTTGTGGAAACTTAAAAGAAATTGTCAAAATATGAATGACAATATGAGTTTCGGCAGCTCAGTCAAGCTTGTGCAGATACAAGTGCGCCTTCTTGTAATTACTCTTAACGACAGACGATGGCGCCATTACGCTTTTCGATATTTTTCCGAGGTTGGAGGAGTAATCCAACAGTACATTATGAAGTTATTGAGTGCCACTGGCAACCAATTAAACTTCTGTTATATTTTGGATTTTTACTGTGATATGCAAATGGATGGATGACAATCATGACATTCAAAACGGTTACCTTAAAAGTGTGGCCGTGAAGGAAATAATGCTCTTGTTACGAGTGCGACACAAGGAATAAAAATAAAACCTTTTAGACCTAACGCAGCGGGGGTCTCCCCTGGAATTTGTTGGTTCGTCCCTTCCTTGTCACTGACACACGTCGGTTGCTTATACATCTGATGATCTGAGTGTGACACGCCGCGCGTCTCTCACAAATCACAGTTCCATGTCGCGAACCATTCGGAAGCGGCCCGGCCATTCCTGTCCCAACTTATTTTCTCGTTATTTATTATAATTATTATTTTGTGTTCTTTTTTTTCCTCCTTTTTTGCAGCCTTTCTTTCCTGTCCTCATCGGCGTGTCCAAGTCCATCTCGCATTCTTCTGATTGGGTGGATTTGTTATTCCGCTTAAATGGACTGCGTGGAGATTGGCTGCAAAGAGGCTGACGTCATCCGCCTAAAAGGGGTTTACTGGAGATTTCTTCTCTGTCAGCGACACATGTAGAACAACCAAGCAAGCATCCATCCATCCAGAGAGAGCTGATGATCAGCGGACGAACAGTCACACTGTGTGCGTGTGTAGTGTGCGTGTTGTGCGTGTGTCGCAGCCTCATCTTCTCCTGCCGTCCAGGGCCCGATCACTTCTCGATCCGAGGAGGACATTACAGCATGCACAGACCTGTCATTACGCCTTGTAATGGACTCTTTCCACTCCAGAGAGAAAAGCCCGGCCAGCCACGAGCAACAGTAAAACGGGACGGATCCGTTGGAAATACTATCTGATAACTCCATTTGCTGTACTTCCATGGTTTTCCAGCAGCAGTCAAGGCAGCTGAAGTCCTGAGGTTTTTTTCTCCGCTGTTCATACAGAAGGACTTAAAGATCGTTTTGTGGCGACAGAGACTGTGCGTACTACCAGAGTTCACGGACTAAATAACCAGCCTGCTGCTAAACATAATATTAATATAAATTTACATTCAGCAGCCTGTTCAAGATTCAACTGATTAACTTCACAATCAGATTCAGCCATTACACTTAAAAGGGACAAACGAGGTGGGTGTCTTGACTGTCCATAATTCTTCTAACATTAGATGTTGCATGATGACTCCTTGTAATGAATTCTAATTATAGACAGATTACATTGGAGGGAAGCTATGCGCTGCTTAGTTGGTTCCGACTTGGTCGCGTAAAAAGCTGGCGTTTTTCTTTAAGAATGCTAGCGGTGATATTTGATAGCCTGTGTTATTCTTGCTACATTATCCCCCCTCCTCGTCTCTATTCATGCTTTTACCCAACGATAAGACCAGTGTGTGATATACCACGGGGGCTCACGGGCACTAGATCTCTTAGCCTACTTTTATTTTCCATTAAAACGGAGCGGCTAGCGGACAGGCTCTTTTAGCGTTTGGCCGCCTGATATGTTTTCTATTTCCGCGGCTCCGACATCTCGGTGCCCAAATTGCCTGTCCGTGTAATTACTTGAGTTGGCCCATTTAAGTTAAAAGCCTCCCCGCTCCCCCTCCCCTCCGCGAAAAGTCCTCTCTCACTCTGAATGAAACTTGACGATGGTCCGTCTTATTTATCTAGGGGAGTCACTTTCAGGTCGGCTTTTTGATTCATCTGCTTTTAGATTTAATCAGCACTAAGATACGCTATAGCTTGTCCCTAAGAGCCTTCGCTAATGGGGTTACTGAATGCTTTTGTACCCCCCTCCCCCCTCACTACCTCCCTCCTCCCCTCTCTAATTAGCCTACCTGCCTTTCAACAAAGATTTGGCTTAGCCAGCCATGAAGTCTGCCTGACAAAATTGGGGAGGATTAGAATAGAAACAGCCTATACCTACCGGTACATTCATTTGTGGGGGAAACAAATGCCTGCATTGCATTAATAGATTATAACTAGGCTAGGTGTGGGTAACCTACCATACTACAGGATTACAGCAGGCCTATAGTATATCATGGCTATCTGTCCCATAAATCCACATGGATATTGCGTTGTGGAGGATAGATCCTATCCCCACATTGTTATTGCAATTTATTATAAGGATGCCATGAAGTGGTGCAACATTGAGTGACTGAGTGTTGGTAAACACTGAACCAACAATCCAACTTTTGGGCAACATCTTTTAATGTATGGCTGCTCTTTTGTGGCTACATTTCAAAATGTTTTCTACCTGTACAGACTGGGAAGAAGTGAGGCATAGTGTGTCAAAGTATTGTTGTGCTATTTAGACATTCTAAAGACATGCTCAACAAAAGGCAATCCTGCTGCATAATTGTTCCTGTGGCCTCTAGTGTTATCAGTTAACAGACATTCATCATGAGACATCCAATCAAGCAACAGCATGAGGATGAGGCTGAGATCAAGGGCAGATTAGTTCACTAAATGACCCGTGGTTCTCTTGTACCAGGACAGCACATGGAACTGGGCTGGCCCCCTAATGAGATCAACTATTGTTGCCGTTGTGGAATCTGCAGTCTGCAGCCACTGAAGAAGAGTAAAATGTAATGTCACTCAATGCTCGAGAGCATATGATGAAGCCCAATAGTTTCATGTTGAGGATAGAATAGATAACAAGTACAATAGATTCTGCCAGGTTGTGTTAATACAGTATCACTGTCGTCATGTTGGGAATCAGAACACACAGGGTCACGACCCATTGCTGGTTCTGAGCCATTGTGTACCAAACAAGGCCTTAACCACTTACGCCCTATTAAAAATAAAATAAATAGACAATCTATAAGCTCGCAATGTGTTGCATGGTGACACGCTGTGAGCTTGTAGATCAGATATTTTTTCCAAGGAACGCCAGGTTGAAACTGAAAGTGGTACAACTACCAAGTAGCAGGTAGAACTTTTGGACTGTACGATGTGCAATAAACATGGCTTCTAGCCTTCTACAGTAGATGTAATATTTATTTTCATTCTGTTTTTCAGGGACAATGGTGAATCCCGGAGGCAGCAGCCAGCCACCACCGGTGGGAACAGGCTCTCTCTCCTGGAAGCGGTGTGCAGGCTGTGGGGGCAAAATCGCAGACCGTTTCCTTCTTTACACCATGGACAGTTACTGGCACAGCCGTTGCCTCAAGTGTTCATGCTGCCAGGCCCAGCTGGGCGAAATAGGCACATCGTGCTACACGAAAAGCGGCATGATCCTTTGCAGAAACGACTATATCAGGTAAAGAAATTACTGTTTCTCACTGCGGTAACTCCACGGTGTGAACTAAAACAAATGTATTTTCTATTTTTTTCTGTCTATGATATTTTGTTGAAAGTATTGTGTTTCGTTATTCGTTTATAGCCTACCACAAAAACAAATGTTCTGAAAAGAAATTATACTTTTTCTTTCATTAATTCATCCAAAATAGTTGCAAATACATTTATTGGAATTGGCCATATAGTATGAGGTTGGATGTTTTTCTTTTCTTTTTTTCATTGTTATTTTTGCAACATGTATCTCATCATTCGGGGCCCGGGCTCATTAAAACGCTCTGGTTGAAGTGTCCCTGGACTCTGCCTAAAAGAGGTCACAGACATGCATGTTGACAGAGCTGAGGAGTTGTTCTGCACACCATCTGCACGTCTGTTTGTCATTCATGGCTAGCTGAAGGAGAGGGGCAGGGTCTTGCACGCTTGTCGTTTGCTCTACCGACATGCTCGGGACACATGAACTCTCGGGGGCTCTTGTGGAATTGGAGGGGGTCCCTCTCCTTTTTTGTTGAGTTTGTGGATCAGAAAGGGAGCATTTAATTAGCGAAAAGGGGCTTTTAAAATATTTATGCGAGCGTGTCGGACCTTGAACCAGAGCTGGGTGACGACACTCTCATTCTGATAATGTGGAATAGTCTGAAGTGACAACTTGACCATTCAACAGTTTGACCCCTGAGAAGGACAAGCAGCAGCCTTCATTGAGCAGCAAACACAAGCACACTTCAATATGATTATTCATTGCAACACTGAACTTATACAGTCACTTAGTATTTAACTCCGAAGACTGTGGTTCCATTTGTACACATTTTGGAGATACATTTACAGTAGATTTTACTGTGCACACACATTTCAGCCTATATTTGCTCTTTCAAATATAGTATAGTATTTCCTTTCTTCCTCTTTGAAGATCTTTAAAAAGATGAACCTGTGTTCCTTGCTGTAGTAGATGTTTGTGGGTGTGTGTGCAGCTGTAGTTTTACTTACATTAACGGCCACTGACTTTGCCAGTGAATTTTTCCACCAGCTGCACTCCAAACAATTCAGGAGGTGAAAATGAACATGGCACACAGTTATTAAACCCTGCGCAGACGAGTCGAAATCTAAAGTGTGCCTGTGTGTGGTGCGCTCTCACCCCCCCCCCCCCCCCCGTAGAAAGGCTGAGGAAAGTCAATGGGGTACTTCATTCATAATGGGAATATAACCTAATTAAAATCGGAAGGGGTAAAATGTGGGTACACCTTTTCCACTTGTAAATGAGACCATGGCGCCTGCTGGAGAGAGAACACATCTTATATGGAAGCACGAGATGTCTGCGGAGATAAGCGGGGGCGGGGGCTGCCAGGGGGAGGGGAGGGGGGCAATCTGACAGTGAGTCCACACAATTAAATGCTTTAATTATTCTCCCCCTCCATTTCCTTTAGTCCTGATGGGTTTTATCTAATGAGATCTGGTCTCTGGCTTGTATCCGCTCCCAATGACGTGTCCGAAATGAATGAGAGCCACATTGCAAACAAAACATTTAATTAACCAAATTGGCTTTTGAGAGAGAGCAAGAGAGAAAGACGGAGCGAGATGGGGGATTATTGCGAAGGCCAGTTGCCTGTGTGTGTGTGTGTGTGTGTGTGTGTGTGTGTGTGTGTGTGTTTTCTTCTTTTTTTCATCTTAAAGGGCCAGGCCAGCCTCTTTTTGTTTTTGTGATGGATTACAAAGCCGGCGTCTACTTTACAGCATACATTTGGGAGTGATATATTTCTTTAATGTTTATTAATACGAGCGATATGATAATGCTCAATCCGATTGATCAGGATGCTTGAGTGGAAATGCATCACATTATGGCTAATGGGATATTCGCCTGGCGTAGGATGATACCCATCTCTCATCAATCACGCAGGGGATGCACAGATGCCACAAATGCCACAGGACTAGCATGCATCTCTGCACTGCATGGTACAGCCTCTTCCATGGCGCTACACAATACATAGGCCTATTAACCCTGGTGTTCCTATTTTGGGCAGTTTAAAAATATATATATTTCTTTGATTGAAAGAATAGCACATCTACAGGCTCACAATGCGCCGAGGGCTTATAGATCAGTCATTTTCACTATTTGTTGTACAACAAAGTATATAGGGTTTGTTTTACCTCAAAGTTAGTGTTTGCTCTCCTGGATGGTGTTGTTTTGAAGCTGGAGGTTGGTATTATTTGTGCCTGCTGCTAGTGGAGAGAGAATTAATATACATGTGGCTGCTGGATTCAGGGAAAATGCTGTCCCCCTTAATTGAATAAGCCTAGGTAATTAAATGGCACTTTTCCAATGGAACGTGTGAGGTAAATCTAATACTTGGTTATTTAATATCACTTTGAAGTCTGCCCACTCAAGCACTATGACAGCACCAGAGAATGTGAACTATTAGGGCAGGGAAGAGGAAAAAAGGGGGATCTCAGAAATTAATTAAATCGCATGCAATTTAGGGGAAACGTTTATCTTGATTTGTCATAACAGAATTAATTCAAGGCCTTCAATTCACTTGGGGCCAGATCTGTTACTCTGAATTAACCAAGTGTAATTTGGCTGATCCCCCCCCACACCTCTACCCTCACCACCAACCTCACCACAAACCCCCCCCCCCACACACACACACACACTCCACCCTCCTCTCCCACCCTTCCTCTAATGCAGCTCTTGCCATTATGCAAAGCCTCGCTCAGTATCAATATGGCCGAGTGCTTTTAAGGTGCTTTGGCTGCTGATGTAGGGAGTCATTTTTAATGGACTGTGTTGCAGAAATCATTGTTGTGGGGGTAATTTTACCCCGCTCTGAGGCCTTGGTGAATGAGCTCTACATTTACCAGACAGCCCCTAACAGCAAGCCATGCTATATTTCACCTGGCAAGGCTTTGCCGAAATGAAATCCAATAGTCATCGCCCATAGACAGCGAGGACGGCTCCAAATTTGTTTTTTATTTAATGAAAGACGTCGCTCGTGGTGGTAGTGGGCTATTTCAAAGTCAGATCCCCGGTGTGAGTGGTTGAGGGGGGAACAAATAAATCAACGTGGCGCTCTCTTTACGTTGCTCTTGACAAAGCCATCCTCCCGCGTCTGTAAATGATCTCACAAGGCTCAGGCCTGGAAACTACGCGGCTGATTTGGAGTAGGGTGGGGGCGTGTGGGGGATGAAACCAGATGTGTCACTGCAATTAAAGAGTCCCCTGGCTTTAATTACACTGACCCGAGGTTTCTTCTTCACCCCTTTACAGGAGTTCAATGGAAGACGAGGCCATTAGAGTCCAAGTGCAAACTGATAGCAACTTAATTGAGCACCTGAAGGCTTCAGGCCTTTAAATCAACTCGTATCAGGAGCCGTCGCCTTGTCAAATAATTAACCTGGTATGAGTGGTGCCCAGTGGTAAAGAACGAGGGCTGCGGCAGAAATCTCCCATAGCCTTTTCCTTTGTTGTAAGAAGCCCACACACACACACACACACACACACATACATTTGGTATTACTATACTTGTGAGGACATCAAAACTTTAGGATGGAAATGTATAAAAAGAAATATTGTTGCCAATCCTAAAAACCTGAGTTATACTTGGTTGCATGACAGTGTCGCACCAAAAATAGCTATACTATACATTTGGCCCTCAGTATAGTAATACAAGTACACAGAAGCATGCACGCACACACACACACACACACACACAAAGGGAAATATAGAACACATTCCATTTTGTTCAGTTTGCATCATGGGCATATCAGAAAATGAAATTGACAAAAGTTTAAACTTTTGCATGTCCAAGTCAAGAACAGATTATTATTGTTTGGAATGATGCCTCTTGATTTCGTAAGTGTGATTGCTTGTGAACCCCGTCCCCCCACCCTCCTTCCAAACAAACGAACACAGACAAGTGTTTTTAAAACAAAGGCTTTGTGCTCGTCACCGACGTCGTGTTTGTCCCGGCAAAGGCACAATATTGGCAATGTTGTGACAACAGTCTCCAGTTAATTAGTTTCTGAAATTGAGTTTTGATGGAGGCCTTCCAATCGATGCCAAGACGAAATTTGCTTCTTCCAGGGGCCTTGCCTATTGAAAGCTATTTTAGTGTCCCTTTTACAAAGAACTCCCCCATGCCGTTTTGTCAATATGTTTTAACAATTACGTGCGGGCCTCGCAGTTTTATTCTTGGTAGTTATTTGCATGCAGCATATATCTTAAAGAGTTCTCCTTGAACTCCTTTGTGAAGTATCGTTGCTGTCCGGCAGAAATCTTGTATCTCCATATTTCATCCTTTTTCTTTTCTTAAATTCATGCCCTATCTTATACTTTGTACGACATGTCATGCAAAAGTAGCGAGAATGGAAGCGCTACAACAAGCTAACAACACATCAAGTGTTGTGAGCTTTTAGTTTATTTAAGAAATGTTATTTTTAAGAAATGTTCACTTGACTGACAATCAATCACATCCTCAAAATAGGGATGCGAGGTTGAAAGGAGTTAAGCCTGTCTGTGGGTTTTTATAAATAATAATAACTACAGTACATTTCGTTGTCTTTTTTTCTTCTTCCTTGCTTTTTTTTCCTTTTGGCCAAAACATCTTTATCAGATTCACACACACCGATGTTAACCACTCCCCCCTATCCCTTTCTCTTTCCATCCTCCCCCCAGCCCCCCCCCCCTCTCCTGAGCATGTCAGATGCCGTGGTCTTATTTGATTGCTTAGGAAAAGTGCAGTGATAGAGCAAACACCCAGTGAGATATGATGACAAATGGGTCCAGATCCCAGTAAATTACTTTCTGCTCAAATCGAAATTTCATTCAGTTTGCTGCTCACCAAGATGAAGTAATCTAAATTGTGGACTCAGAAGGAAGATAGAAGGGAAGCTGGAGCAAGCATTTCATTATCAAGAGGCAGCGAGAGAGAGAGAGAGAGGGAGAGAGAAGGTTACGGACGAAAGAGATGAGCAGAAGCAAATCTAAAGTGTTGACACCATGATTGAAAAGGTTAACCCATGCACATTATATATCAACCCGAGTAGCTGCGGGTTTCTAATGGAAACGCGGCACTGACAGAGCATTCACAGAGGTCCTAATGGCAAAAGCACTATGTCTCCGCCTCGATGTACAATCAAATCCTCTTAGGCCCTGATTGCTTATGTTCCAGGTTATTATTACGTTGCAAAAAAAAAAGTGCACCAAAAGTAATGTGCCGTTTGGCGTGCTGTAGCTGCAGTGCAGTGGTGGGTATAGTTGCTGTGATTTTTGTATATGACTGTGTCAAGTCTAACTGCATTCCTCATTGTGGATTTATATTTCCTTTTAGGTGAAGGACTGAGCTCGTCCTTTAGTTTGGTGGATACCAAACTCAGCCAACATATGTTGAGTACATTTTACATGACTGAACGCCGGCTTGCAGTTCTATACAATGTTGCTGTAACGCTTGCTTTTCTTTTGTTCATTTTGTAGGTTATTCGGTAACAGCGGAGCTTGCAGTGCGTGTGGTCAATCCATTCCAGCCAGTGAATTGGTGATGAGGGCACAGGGCAATGTGTACCACCTTAAGGTAATGTCCATGATGATGTCCATAATGTATGGGCTAATCCTTGTTCATTTCAATGACCAGACCCACAGTTTGATATGCATCTGGTCACAGACCCCCTGAAACCCTAATCTACACTGTAAAATCAAATTTAACTCTGAGAGCATACAAATGGAACCATTTGTACACTCTCAGAGTTATAGACCCGAAAGGGTCTATTTGATTCCCAACTATCAATCATTTAACTGGGGTCCCTCTTGGAATTCCCTCAAGGACCCCTGGGCCCCCACACCAAGAACCAGACTTTATACGGTAACGGTACATTGTTGCGGGACACTTTTTGCTCTACAAGTGACTTCTTTCTTGGCGGGTGACAATGGTCGAAAGAGGCGTGCGGCAAAGTATTCATTAGCCTTAAATGTTCAGACTAAGAATGATAAGAATGATTATGATAAGACGACAAAGCACGATAAGGGGGACTGATTAGCATTCATACATTGAAGGCCTTCAAGGTCAAGCATGTAGTCGATGTTTAAAGCTGAGTCAACAAACCTGGTTTGTTGATTGTTAAGGTTTTCCAAAAAATACATACTGTTATAAACCTGCATGTCAAATACCTCAAGGAACAACACGTACTGTCCTAGTCAAGTAACATGATCCTTATAATAACCACATGAACCTATTCTGGGCAGTCGAAAATACACAAACATTTGGTGGAAATACACAAACATTCAGCAAAAATATGCAAAACATTCGGAAGGAAGACTATGGTTAACTGCTTGCCTCTCACTCATTGTGTCTGTATTTCCGTACACACACACACACACACACACACACACACACACACACACACACGTGTGCATGCTCATGCACATTCACTAAAAAGCCAAAGGTATCATCACATAACTGGATGGAGTGCTCTTGCCTCATGGTCCGAGGGGCTGTGTCTGTGAGTGTGTGCGATAGAGATGGATAGAATAGATTCTCTTCATTGTGTCTCTCTATCCCCCCGCTACAGTGTTTCACGTGTTCCACCTGCCGGAACCGTCTGGTCCCAGGGGACCGGTTCCACTACATCAACGGAAGCCTGTTCTGCGAACACGACAGACCCACAGCTCTCATCAATGGCCACTTGAGTTCACTGCAGACAAACCCCCTACTGCCCGACCAGAAGGTAAGAGCCATCCCTGTTATCAATGGAAAATGAAAGCTGTGCTGCCCTGGTGGAGCTAGAGCAGCCTTTCCCAACCTGTGGGCAGTGAGGACATTGCAAGTGAGCCCCCAAATAATTGGCAAGATACTAAGATGTTAATGACAATGTAAATATGTTAATATTATTAATAATACTTTAATGCCTTGAAAGAATGTGTTTCAATTGATTCGATTGATTGATACTGATAAATGCGTATTTAAAGTATACTACGTCGGTTCCATTGATCCAAGCCGGAACACAATTGATTGATTAAAATAAACATGCTCTGAAAATGCACACCCATCTGACCACCCGCCCTTTGGCTGCCATGTTAAGTGGTTAGATGGGTGAGCCGCGAACGCCTCCGAGATGTTCAAGTGGGCCCTGATCCAGAAAAGTTTGAGAACCGCTGATCTAGAGGTATCTCCGCTCGCTTCCTGTCTGCGGCCTCATTTCAAAGGGTCAGGCGGTAACTCCCGAAAAAAGGCCAGTCAGTGCAAGGTTATCATCAGTCAACAGGAGTAGTTGACAGAGGGAGAGAGAGGAAGGGGGGATTCTGTTATTTCTCAACGCCCACATTTTTCACTCTGATTATATTGATGACATTGATTTCGTCTTTACTGCGAGGCAAGGAATAGATATTAAATGTTATTGACCGAAGATGAATTTAAATTTTTTTTAGACCGGCGATGGATTTTTCCATCATTCTCTGTGCAGTGGACAGAAGGCATGGGGTGGGGTGGGGAGCCACATAGAATCTGTGAGAGTGATTCAGAGTGCCTTACTCGTGTGTACACAAACACTCCACTATAAGCACAAGCGTTTTTTTGTTCCTCACGCATTAACCACATTAATCCTGCCATCCCTATTTTGGTGATATTTTCCTCTTTTTTATTTTATTGTTCACATTTTCAAAAATCACCAATTTGCAAACTCACAACATGTCACCATGCGATGTGCTGTGAACTTGCAGATCAGCTACTTCAGATATTCATCATACAATGAGCCTAAAATTCGTTAGAAGTGTCACGTTCTCTGTCTCCCTCCAACAAATCACACAGTAGTCGATCAACAATGTTGCAGAGCAACGACATAAAGCCTGTCTCTATTAGCAGCTACTTTTGTGTTCTTTCCTTTCTGCTTTAAAGGACGCATTCATCAACCGTATCAATGTGAGTGTTACCACCTGCTCGGAGATATTACGTGCAGGGCCGAAAATATGTATCCAAGGCCTGAGGTTCATCACAGACACCCAGCCACAGCTAGTATATCATGCAACATGTCATCACGGCTCACCCTGATTTGATCTGGATGCCTCCGGTGAAAGCAGAAACAGAGGGACTAATCATATATGGAGGATAACTTCATTCTTCAGGATAGCTCCCATTCTGCCAGCAGGGTGATAGAATCATTGCGGCTCTCACAACAAGCAGCTTTATTGATACCTTGTCTGCACACACTGTATTGTGTGTGTGTGTGTGTGTGTGTGTGTGTGTGTGTGTGTGTGTCAGAGTTGGACTGAAGGAGGAATTATATTGTTGGAAGCATGCATTTCACCTTGAGTGGATATGTGAGTGGTGGAGAGGTGGAACTCCATTAAACCCCCCCCCCCCCATACACACACTCTCCCTCAACCCCTCCCTTCCTCCACATTACAGGCCTTTTAAGGGCTTGTCACTTTTACAAATCAGCTCTTAAGAGTGCCTCACATTCAAATTGAAAGCCGTTGCATTATCTAGCTTAATTTTAAATGTCTGTTTAAGTCCTTTGCTCTCCGCCGCCCCCCCCCTCCCACAGTGTCTGCTGTACCATGGCTGGTGCAGTAAATATGAGGCCTCATTGTTTATTTATGGACTAACATCAATTGTAGTGAAAACTACTGAATTATTGATGCTAAAATGCAATCTGAATATTGGCCCTGGTGCTTTAATTATAGCGGAGAGGGAATTATTAAATAAACAGAGACACCTCCCTCCCTAGCACAGCGGGTTGAGAGGCCTCGTGTCGTCTCTGTGAAACCAGTAGAATTATGTTCCTGGTGAGGACCTTCATCAGACATAGGTTGTGTTTCTTTGAGTCTGTGTAAACAGCAGCTGTGTGCGGATGCATGTGCAGTATGAGTGCACCGTACATTCCTAGTAGAATAACTGCTGGTGCTGAGAGGGGCTTTCAAAGCCAATACAACTTACATATCTCCAGCAGTGCAACATAACAAGCAAATAGAGGCAGTGAGAGAGAGAGGGAGGAAGCAATGGAAAGCAGTGTGGAAAGCAAATGAATCAGTCTTTGCCCGCATGGACACGCAGGCTCATCTATTGGCCATCATTTTGATAATGTGCGATTTCACAGTGACACAATTGGTGTCGTCTGTGTGCTCGTCGTGGCACACAGGACATTTGATGCTCATTTATTAAGTAGGCCTCCCCGGCTCTCCCTAATCTCCTTCTTCAGGACAGACAAATTACCTTTCTCATACGGAGCAGCCATGACCCAGGGGAACGAGACCCTCCCAGCGTCAGTCACTTTAATTAGCCCCCAAGTAGGAGTTTGCAATTACTAATAGACTTGACGCCCTCCTAGTGGATTGAGGGATGAAGGGAAAAGTAAATTGCCCCTTAGAAATCGTAAAGGAAAGAAGCAAAGGGAGCGAGGGGGGGGGGGGATAGAGAGATGAAAAAGTTGGCCTGAATGTTTGTGGAAGCGAGACAGATAATTGCCTTTATTCTGCCGCATTTTTAGAGTTTTCACAGGAACTCGGTCGCCTCCTGTGGTTACGTTGGAGCATTGTTAAAATGATACCAAAGAGAATCACTTCATGCGTGCACCTTTAAAGTTAATGCAAAGGAAATGGGGCAGCAGATGGTTTCCAAAGCCTCACTGATCAATAAATTAAATGAGGGCTTTACTGGATCTGATGAGGAAAGGGGGAATAAAAACCCGTTGATGGAATATTCCGCAGCTCACAGGAATGCTGTGGAATATTGTGGGAGTGTTTTAGTGCGTGAATGCTTCAGGGAGGAGGACCCCGACTCTTCTCTTGTTACTGTCATCTCACCTTTTGTCTCTCTCTCCAACCCACATTGACTCACCTTTTGATCTTTTTGTTTTTCCCACTTTTATCTTCCATCCCTTTAGGTGTGTTAGGCCGGGTGGGGGGAGAGAGAGAGAGAGAGAGAGAGAGAACGAGCGCCGTGCAGGAAGCAGGATGCGTGCCTTCATTTAAACCCTTAACTCATTGTCACCCGAGACGACGTGGATCAGCACCCCAAGCCTGTTTTTCTTTAGCTGAGCTCCCAGGCTCCTTGTGTCCATCAACCCTGAGTACCCAGGAGCACCACCTCCATCCTACCTTACCTATACTCTGATATTATTTCTGAAGTCCATAAACCCACAGACACTTTCAGTCTTTGGCTTTCCCCAAGGTTATGGGTGGATTCTCGGCGGCCACAAATGCCCCAAAACTGGGATACCGAGGACTCGGTGGCCCTGGAATTTAAAAAAAGATAAATAAATAAATAAAAGAGACTGGTCAGAGCCGAGCCGCCTGAGGGACTCTTCAGGAAGACAAAATGAGATGCCACGCGGTGGATGTTCTGGGTGAAGTGAGGGGAGCGAGAGCGGAGAACTAAAAAAAGAGACACAAAGGGTACTCGAACGCAGGGCTTTTGAAATCTGCGTTTGTGCATTTGTTTAAAGACAATTTTGGGGGGAGGGCGGGAGGGAAGTGACCGGGACCTTAAAAAAAATCTTTTCCTTTTCTATCCTCCATTTCCCTCGAATCAACATGGTGTTTCCACTTTCTATATTTTAAATGTTGTAAAGGGAGGGATGTGTTTTCTTTGGTGGTGTATAATGAAAAGTTGGGGTTTAGAGACAGAGAGAGACGGGGGGAAAAGAATCTGTGGCTTTTTGTGGAAAACAAATCATGAACACTCGCGTTGTATTTGTATAACTACCATGTATGTACAGTATGCATGTAAATGTCGTTGTCAAGGCGTGGCTACAGTACATTCTACCCTCAACACACAGTCCAGTCTTTACCCCCTCCCCCGAACCCATGGCAAACTAAAGCCTGAGTTATACTTATAGCTGTGCGTAGGTGTCACGCACAGGAAATGGGGGATGTACAAGCTCTGTGATGTGCTTGTGAGGTTGTAGATCGGCTATCTTCGGCGCGCGACACCCACGTGCAACGAAGTATAAATCAGCCGTAAGGAAACATGCTCCTAGTCAGTAATGTAGAGATTTTCACCAACATATAAAATGCTGAATGAAAGATAAATTTATTTGTGATATTTTCCGAGACATTTGCTCCAGTATGGTGTATTTAATTAATAAAAAAAAATCATCAAGATTTCAAAAATAAGACGTTTCCTGGTGATTGCTTGACATAATGATCCTAACAGACAGGAGATTATAACTGCGTTCCAGTAGGTTTGCATAAGTTTTGTTTTGTAATTATGTGTGTGCTAAATATTGCCATCTCATGCAATTAGATCTTTTTTTTTATCCTTGCAGTACATCAGTGTAGTAGAACAATGCCTTGTTTTTTTTTACTAATGAAACGATTCCTGACTTCTCGTGAATGGTATATACAATAATCGGTACAAGTGTCAAGCATTTGCTTTTCATGCAACCTTTTGATAACAGTTTGTGTGACCAGTATCTGTGTTTAATATTCCAAATGCAGTAGCGTTGCCTTTCAATTTCCTGCATGGCAATTAACAATGGTCATAACGGGCGTCTAAAAGGAAAAATGGATAAACATGTATCACTCTCTTTCTGTTCAAATGGGCGTTTGCTATTCATCACCATAATGCCTGACAGAAATAGAGGAAAATGTCCCTTTGAAGATTCAATTACTGCAGAGAGGGAGAGAGGTGTCTCTCTTTGGCGGTCACAAATTGAATAGGCTATTTGCAGAACAAATTGGTGTTTGAAGTCTTCGCAAGTCCTAATGGGCCTGATGGAGGAACCCAGGAACTGTTGATGCTCTTATATCTGGGTGTCTGTACTTGTACTTGTGCATGTTCACCGAAACCATGTTGGTCTGTAGGATATGACGAAAAAGATAACTCATGCCAGATATTATATCCAGTATAGATCAGTGATTCTCAACCTGTGGGCTGTGAGGATACTACAAGTGGGCCCCCAAATAATTGGCAAAACACGATCTACACAAAACGCCAATCTACAAGCTCAAAACATGTTGCAAGGCGGTGTGAGCATATGGATCTGCTATTTTCTGAGTAGTTAAATCTTCAATTTATTTTGATAATGGTACTACTGGTACCATTATCAGAGATGCTCGTCATACTCTTGAGATTCTGGGTTGTCAGGTCACACCTTTCCTGAAGTGCTGGCAGTAACTTCAGTTACTGTGAGACTAACGTAACGCCAGTTACTGTGAGACTAACGTCATCATTTTATCATGATATTAACAATATCATCAATATAATTTATCATCAGTAATTTAATTAGTATACATAATATTCATAATACTGTAGGTTACCTGGTCTGTCAGTGCCATCCACACTCTGCTGGAGAACCACAGCAAAATCTTATTTTAGGCCTTATTTTAAATCTTAATAGAACCAAATAGAACCATGTGTACACTCGGAGTCAAGATACACAACATTTTAACTGAGAATTAAATTAACACTCAAGAGTTTGCAGTGTTGATATGAACCACGAAAGCGTGACAGTAGATGGTCTTTACTGTAAGAAACACGGTTTCACTCAGAGAAAAATCTTGCAAAGCTGAAGAAAATGCTACTTTTGCGGGGGGCTGCCCATTAGTCTGACGGCCCATTATTCCGACATCCCAATAGTCTGAAAAATGTTAGGTTAGTGTGAGGTTATGGGTCTTTACTGTAAGAAACACAGTTTCACTCAGAAAAACCGTACTACATGCCACACAACTGGATTTGTTCTCAGCCTTTTAAATCATACCACGAACATGGCATTTCTCATTTAATGTGATAGTGTTCACAATTACATGAGAGAAACGTTTAAAAAAAATTGCTATGACCCCAACTCCTGTAAATGTGAAATTATGAGGTACTGTGTACTGGGAGGTTCAAACTCCACTCTGCTCCAGCATTACAGAATATTATTACCGTTTTGTAAAAACGTATGTGCATATTGCCACAATGCACTTACATATATGCATAAAAGTGATATCACACTTAACAGAAAATGGAATGACTGTGGTAATTGCATTTTTATTCATGTGTAATTCATAGGGTGCTTGGCCTCCAAGAACCCATTCAACCTGAAATGGAAATTACTTTATAGTAATAACCATGTACACATGAGTTAAAATATCAGCCTCACCAAAATGTAAGTAAAGGGGAGTCGTGGCTCGTGGGGAAGCTGCACAGTAAAATCTAGCATCTCAATTTAACTTTCAGAGTTTAACCACTTTTAGTACAATTTAAGTATTATTATGACCAGAGTCCAGTGGTGGACAAGTACAACAAAGTCCATTTTCTTATGCATATCAATGCATTTCTGTATTGAAAATCAGGACATTTAAAGAAAATAAATGAAAAAACAATTGCAAAAAATATTGAAAATAGCAAATCTACAAGTTCACGATGCACAAATTGTGAGCTTGTAGATCGGCTATTTCCACTATATTTGATATACTTTCTTCGATTACTCACCCCATGGAGACTTGAATTCATGGATATTTCTTTTGTTTTTGCCACAATCCTATAGCCAATAACTTGATGACCAGCAGTGGTTCCCTATGGAGACACAAAGCGTCTAATTCAGTGTCTCCTCAGGAAGTATAGGGAGCTGGTCATGCGACAAAAACCCAAACATATCCATGAATTCAAGTCTCCATGGGGTGAGTAATCAATAGAAAGATGGCTTTTTGGGGGTGAACTACCCCTTTAAGTTCCTTCCTACAAATCAAGTCAAAAGTGTTTTTTTAAGTCATGTGCATTTGAATGAATGTGACTGGGGAAGCAGGAATGATCCTATAAGTTGATTTGGGGTTCTAGTTTGCTTTAAAGCAACCTCAGTAATCCAAATCTTAGCTGCGCTATGCCATGCAACAGTATGGTGGCCTTTTCCATTATGAAATCCTCTTAAGCTGTTCATTCTCTCTCTCTCTGCACGCACGCACGCACGCACACACAGTCTATACAGTAATATTTGTCCCCTACACACAGATGCACATGGCTCCCGTTTCAAACGCAAGTCACGGGACAATCTGAAAATTGCTCAGTTTTTCTAAACTCCCTCAAATTCTTTTCGGTCCAAATACCATTTTACACATAATCCATATGTGAGGAGTGACTTTGATGTGCCACAGCAGAATGAGGCCTAATGGATCTCACCCACTACAATGGAGCACTCTTAAATGGCATGTCTGCCTGAGGGAAATCACTTTACTTCAACTTGAGCTTCTTCCTTCCCCACCAGGGACCCTGTGGATGTACCACAACCAGATTACTTAGGAGCAGTCGCCCACTCTCCGTATATTTATTTGTGGACCGTTTATGTTTATTTGTAGATAATTCCATTCTGCTGTAACTTTTTCTTTTCTTTTTTCTTTTAATCAATATTCATCTCCATAATAATTATAAAGGCGTACGCTTGACTATCAGAGCAGAACAGAAAAGTATCTTTCTTTGTTTGTGAAAAGGGACCATTTTCACGCTTCTGTTTCACTCATTTATTTGTTGCCGTTACTTCATAAATGTGTTGTCAGTCTGCAAAACGAATTCTATTTATAGTTGTTTTGTTTTTAGGAAATGTCTAATAACCTTTTTTCACAGCTGTATTTTTCTCATATTTGTAACTGTGAGGGTGTACAAATGGATACATTTGTACGCTCTCAAAGTTAAATGAACACTGAGGATTTTATAGTGTAGTCATTGCCCAACAAAAAGCGTCTTTTCCCCAGTGACCTTTCTACTCCTCTATGATACAAGCATTTACCATTACCACCAATACAGGAGAACTCAACTTTGCATTGTCGTTAATACGTTAAAAGCTGGTTGACTCGAGACCTCTGGAAAGTATTACTGCCCCCCACGTTGGCCCCGGTTTGTGTGGTATTATAGATATACATTATTAAAGCCTGTGTTTCTTTGTCACTTACAGTAAGTACTGTCAGTCCTGGTATCATAAGCCCAGTCCATTGTCAAAATGACCAATGGCTGCATTGGTGCAGTGATGGAAGAAGTAATCTGCTTTTTTTTAACTTGAGTAAAAGTAGCAATACCACATTGCACAAATCATAAAATGTTCTGTATTCAAAATTGGACTTGTATAATATGAAAATGAATTGGCATGAACATATACTTTCAGCACCAAACATAAAACTACTGAATTGCCCATTTCACAATCATGTTATTGAATTGTAATTAGTAATGCATTAACCTCACTTTAATTTTTCAGCTGGGAAAGGTGGGTCTGATTTGAATGTGCTGCTAGGTAGTTTAACAATACATATAATCTATAACTTATGTAAGTAATTAGTTTCTGTAGTAAATGTCAAATAATTGTAGTGGAGTATGTTGTTGTATTTAAGTATGTTTTCCTCTGAGATATAATAGTCGAGTAGATAAAGTACTGTATAAAATATATAGGTTTAAACACTCAGATAAAGTAAAAATGTAAGTACAGTACTGTACTTAGTTACTTTCCAGCACAGGACATAAACATTAGCGGATTTTGTGGGGCCGTCTTCACACCACAGGCGTCTTCTGCACTACGGGCCTTGTAAGCAATTGTTCAATAATTAAAACGCTCCTTTCACTCTTCCTTGAACCACATCATCAATTAGCGGTGGTGTAATAGAACGATGTTATTGGGTCAGCATTGATCAAGGTCACGGCAGGACGTTAGAGGAATGCAGCCAGGAGGATGAGCTGGGAGTGAGACAGGCCCCCGGTGAAACCGAGAGGCCCTTAAAGACCATTATGGAGTGAAATCTGGTTAGTAGTTGTACCGTTTCAACGGCCCTTCAAGGCATCTGCAAACAACTTAAAATAGTGCTTCTGCCTGGGTGCTCAGTTACTTAGCAGGGTGTTCAATAACATGGAGAGGGACATGCAAATATTGGTAAGGCAATTAAGGGCAGTCTTGTTTGCCCTGAAGTAGCAGGTAACACTATCCCCCCCATTATGGGTGCCGTGAACTCTAGTGCGGGGAGCACAGAGGAGGCATCGCTTTTTACTGTTAAAAGGGTATACCTTCTGATGACAAGAGGCTCACTTTACGCTTAGGTGTCCTTCGTTGTGGAAATGTACTTGTAATGAAACCCAGGAGTCTGTCATTCTCCTCCTGTGCCTTGGTTGACGAAAAGTGAAACACATTTACAGGATGTATTGTTTTTGTTTTGTTCCTTTTCTTGTTTTTTAAGGTTTCTTCCTGGAAAACTGGATCTCATATTGCCCGAATACATTTACTACAAAAAAAGAAAAAGGAAAATCAATTTTTGCATTTCTGTGAATTTATGGAGTGGAAAATATGGGCTTTCTAACAACAAAACATAATTAGGTTTAGATTAATTACAGTTAAATTCAATATGTGTTTGCAATTTTACATGCTTAAGCCCGATATTATTATTTATACAAAAAACACGGTTTTAATTGATAATTTGACAAACACACAAACAAACAAACAAAAACCCAAATAGGAATGACCAAATGGCAGGCATCGACGTTATATTTAGCCCTACACATTTTTACCAGTTGGACTCCTGAAAAGAAATTCTTGTTCCATGTCCCCCCCCGCCCCCTTCAGAGCATTCTCTTCAAGAATGTAGTAACAATAATAATGCATTAAGAGTGCTGCAGCACTCAAAACACTCAGTGCTTCCTCTCACAGTAAGTGCAGAACCCGTTTGCCTGCTGTTGAAAGCATCTTACGCAGTGTCCTATGGAGAATAGCTGCCCTCCCACCCCACCACTCCCATCCACCTACACACTGGCGTGCACAGCACAGTGAGTTTCAATTCTAACCCTGAGAGAGTGAGAATGGACCTGTACGGGTCCATTCTTACTCTAATCGGTGTTGGAACTAACATGGGTTTTGTGGGGGGCACATTCACGCATGTTCTCTCGTAACGCGCACAGGCTGTTTCTTTATTAGACGTCTAAACTACGTCCAAATGGCTGTCTAAAAATGGGTTACAATTGGTCTAAAAATGTAAGTTTTTTAGTGATCTAGGTCGTTTCAACAGATGTATATTATAAACGGTCTATATAGACGTTTAAAAAACTGCTAATCAACATCTACAAGCTCACAACGTGTCGCATCATGATTAATCATAGTAATATTGAAAAATGTGTGTACTTTTAATTGGTACTGTGAGATTTTGATGCCAATAATAGAGGCTATGCTCATGCATAAAGTGAGTGGGAAAGTGAGTTTAACGTCGTTTACTTCAATCAGACAAGACTTTTCTGTTTGGATACATTGGCTGTCATGGCCAGAAAGTATTTTTTTTACCGCTCAATAGGCGTTCCAGCATAACTTCCAAGTATGATGATGATGTCATGCGCATACCATATATATATCAAGGACATTTTTGATTACAGGCCTTTTACTTACAGAATATATATATATATATATATAGATAGATAGTTGCTAGTGTAGAATGACAGGAAAGAGGGAGAGAGAGAAGGGGAGAGACAGGCAGCAAAGGTCGTCATGAACAGGGCTCGAATACACAACGCAGGCATGTGCCTGGACCACTAGGCCAGCGGGCGCCCATAACAGAATATCTTTACATTGTGTTATTGCTACTTTTACCAATTAAAACTGGGAAAGCATGATCTACGTAATTTTTGATATTTGCATTGGCTATTCAAAAATAGAAGATATGCAAGCACACAGCTCACATTGCTATTTTTGAACATTTTTGAAAAGGAGAAAGTGTGAGAAGTACTGATTTAGAAGGGAGAGTACGTCTTCCACCATTGTACAAAGTCCCAACTCCGGACCACAACACATGACGCCATGGCTTCCTGGAGCCGGTCCCATCTGAGATCCACACACTGTCATTGTGAGCCTGCATGTCTGCTGGAGACGCCAGCATGGGGCAGCTCTGAGCAGGGGGCTAAATCCTCCCTAAGAACACCAAAAGGTCACCAAATGCTGTTTGTTTGTCATCCGTTTCGACAACGACACACTCCAAAGCGAGAATAGCCTGCGTATTAATCGTGATTTCTGCTGTGCGCCCTGCAATCATCCAAAACACTGTGTGTGCGTGCGTGTATATATATATATATATATACAGTATATATATATATATATATATATATATATATATATATATATATATATATATATACCTGCCCCTTCCATCTAGGCTTGTTCCTGTCTGGATTTCTTGACTCAATTAAAGGATAAAACACAAAACAGATATCTCATTATCTTTCCGTAATATAACCAGTCAAGATAAAGTGTGCAGCCGGCGATAAGTACAAACATTAAGAATTTCTCTCAGAAAGTATTTAAAGTTGGAACCATTAAAGCGCAGTAAATCAAGTTGCCAGTTGTCTGGGGAGAGGCCTGTATGACTTGGCGTTATCTCTGCAATTACATGGAAGGGAGGAGGATCTGTGAACGATCTCTCTGTCCATTCCCTCTCCCAAAACACATGCACGCACACGCCCGCGTGCGCGCACACACACACACACACACACACACACACACACACACACACACACACACACACAGGATAGTGAGACAGCGAAAGGATAGTGAGAGAGAAAGAGAATAATGAGAGAGAGAGAAAGTCAAGGAAAGAGAGAATGTACATAAATGTCGTCACTGTTTGGATTTCATAACTGGACAAGAGCCTTTAAGCCTGATATATGTTTTGTATGATGGTGTCGTACGCTGAGAATAGCAGATCTACAAGCTCACAAAGCATTGTGGATGTGACACGTGAGCTTGTAGATCGGCCATTTCCGGCAATCTTTGGTTATGTTCGCCGCACAAACCCATCGTCGACAGAGCATAAATTAGGCATTACCCAAACATAGCTACCTACCTTTTGATGAATTGAAAATGGTGGGCCCTATTGTAAACAAGTGTAATGCTTTATGGTGTCGTCCACTCAAAGTTAACAGTTGTTGTATTGAGTTGTACTTGAAATGTACTGTAATTCTGCAAACTGTTAATAAATCAATCAATCTACGTAACTCGAGAACCGTTCGCACCACCGACTTCAAATTCGACACACAAGTTCCACACCCCCACAGGGAGTGCAGTGCCTGGTGTCGAGTCAGTCGGACCCACGGTTGTCCAGAACCACCACGAAAGGCCTCTGCCCGGGCTCTGCATGGACAGGGCCCCTGCCCAGGGTCCATATACTGTATGGAGCTGGCCTGTTCTGACATAATTCCGGGGTCTGCATAGACTCCATATTTGGGCATGCCTGACAAAGAACTCAATATATGTGCATAAAAGGGACACAGACATAATAACTGGGTGGGGCATGCATTTCCAACTTGCATCGTTCCAAGTAGGCCAGTGCCCAACGGGCATCGCTGTAGAGGCCCCATGGGAACCGCTCTAGTATAGGCATTTAAAAACAAACTGAAATAGAATAATACTCAATGTCACACAGTCTATGAAAATATTTTCATAGCACAAGCTCTGTTTATTTGAGAAGGTGGGTATTTTGTCCAAGTGTCGCAATTTCATCCTCAGCATTCTACCATCAAGTCCAACACAACTGTTGCAAGTTGCGACAGCTATTACTGTGATTGGTCGAGTGCTGTTCCCTTCTGACTCAGTTGTCAACGGCATTACCCACAGTGCACTCTGGTATAGCAAATACACTGGATTTCACCACTGCACACGGACAAGAGAATTCCATCCGCTAGTGCCATTTCATTCCTCCCCAGTATCCTATGACCTATACATGTAATTATGGGACCAGTTCAAGCAGCTTCAAATGGACCCTGAAGATTGTCCCACGTTGTCCCCTCAGAACCCATTTTCTGTTTGAGCATTTCAGTCCACTGTTTCTTCATATGTCACAAAGACTCAGAGTCTGTGACCTGAAACAGCCTGAGGAATGCGACTTCACAGGCAGTTTCCTCGGGGACTAATGCGTTTTTGGAGCGGCGACCATCTTTTTTCTCTGTTTAATGAGCTCAGTCATAAATAAATGCATGGCCTTAATTAGCCTGCATGTGGTGGGGGCAATGGAATTAGTGCAGTGCAGGGATGGAAGGCTCCATGCCCGAGTTCTTCTGGAGCTGGTGATCTGGGCGTGGGGAGGTGGCCTTTGAGCAGATGCTCTCCTCGCTGAAGAACTCTGTGTCTCCCTCCTGTTACCTAATCTATTAAGCTGCTCCTCACTGAGTACCCCCTAGCCTGGGTTAGGAGGCTCCTCACTGAGTACCCCCTAGCCTGGGTTAGGAGTTTAGAATGGACAAGAAGCTAAATAATTATCTCTGAAAGATATACATCAAGCGAGAAAAGACATTTTAGAAATTCAGCTTGGGAGGTGGGACAAGGTATTGAAAGCTTGTTAGCTTCTGGCACCTATGCCACACCTATCAGCTACTGTACTTAGTCACATGACTGTATCACGGCTCACGGGACGCCATTGTTTAAAAAACCTTGATAACAACACAAACATCCATTTTACTGAATGTACAGCATCTCAGATCAGTACTACATTCTAAACAACTTAATTTCTAGGGCGGAGATTATGTATGGCTTCCTGAATTTAAATTGTTTTTGTTCATAGCTATTGACTCAGCTATACAACAGAACAGGACAATATGTATCTATCTATAGTTGTATTTATTTATCTACCCTATGTACGTATATCTCAGCCTTCCCCCTTTATTTACCCAGGGTAGTAGCTGAGCACAATTGCTCATTTCTCGTTTCTGCACATAGAAACACACACATACATTAAAACCTGGGAGCTGACCAGTACAACCACAATCTTATACTGTTGGCCACTAAGCAGCAGTTGGGGGTTCAGTGCCTTGCTCAAGGGCACTTCAGTGGTGTTGGGTGAGTGATGACCAATCACTTCCCCACCCAGATCTTTCCTGCCTGAATCTAACCGGTAACCTTTCGGCAACAAGGGCGCTCCTCTAACCTTTAGGCCACCGCCCAAATGTGATGTGCTGTTACCAGACACTCATTGCATTTATTGACACTGCCTAGGTGATCACACAAACAATTAACCTAACCTGGTGCATGCTTGGTGACGATTGGGTGACTAATTGCCATCCCATCTCATATTGCTTTCTAAATTACAGCGATATGAGAATGCTGCAGGCTCTTCAGACAACTGGCCACTACACTGTCTGATGAAAGCAAAGAGACCTCTTTTGACCGGGGACTACTACCAATCGTCCTGAGCGTTACTGCTCTTGTCCATTCCGTCTTCCTATACACTTCACCCTCTCGCGACAAATCAACATTCGTCAAAAACAATTTACTGAGAGTGGTCCTAGATGAGGATTGTGGGAAATACATTAGTGGCGGACATTAATAATATTGCTGTTACTGCTGCCGTTGGGACCATGTGCGCGGCTGGCTGCTGGGGTCACCTGAAACCGAAGGTCACCTTTTTATTTATTTTTTTCAGTTCAAATTATTAAGTGCTTCCCCTCTAATCAGATGAGACATCGCACATACTGCCCATGCACATAGCAACCCAGTTTATTTATAGGCTCCAAACTGAAATGACCAGTTGGTTTAATTTAATAGTGAGCAATAGGATTATACACAGAAACAAATTACCTAAGTGGGGGTACTCAGATACCAAAATCTTTTAACAATGATGGAAACCACGGACATGATGTCTCGCGGTATTATTTCATTATTGGGTTTAGCCCCTGCATCTGTCAGCTAGGCCTGGTTCCTGGACGGGCCCAGCCTGTGTCCAGACTGCACAGCTGCTAGTGGCTCACGCAGCCCAGCGGCCCGGCCCTCCCACACTCTGAGGTCGACGGGAGGAGAGGCAGCGTTTCCAGTCCATAGCAACTATACAGGCGCTTTCCCATTACCCAATTACAGTTCGATTTCATACCCCCGTTCAGTAGAAACTAAGTCAGACGTGAAGGTTTCAAGTGTTTTTTATGAATGTCAGGAGACATTCAGCAAACGGATGTTTATTGAACCGACAGTTAATACACGATTGTCTGTTGTCTGTTATTGCATCTGCTGCAAAAGGACAGCACATTTAACCATTTAAGTGCTATTTCTTAAAAAATAGACTCGCTGTGAGCTTGTAGTTCGGCTATTTAAAAAATATATATAATTTTGGGACATTCCTTTCCAATTCTGTTGCCTATAATGAAAACATTGGGGTACAGTGAGGTGTGAGGTCTGTGAGTAAGCCAGTGCACCATTTAATCTGACGGAGCCCTCCACCAGCATACAAGTGGAATACGTAAAGAGGTTGCAGTAAACCATTTCTCCAATAAAGAACTTGGGTGGTTGGTGACATGGTTTATTTTTTTTATCCATCAAGAAATGCAATTAGACTTCAGCCTTAATATCTTAGAGGCTGTCACATTCCCAAACTACTCTGCTATGCTTGCCAACTGCAATCAGAAATAACTCTGTCCCTTCAACTTAATGAAAAACAAGTACTTGGCTATAAACTTGTAGTCATCCTCCATCCAATCACATTGTCTTGAGTAATTAAAATGATTAGCTTAATTAGCTTAATTAACTAAATTTGACTACAGGACATGGCCATATGGTGAAGAAAAACAAAGATGGGAGCTAATTAAAGTTAAAATAATGCAGGTTTTAATTAACTCAACCCTTAGGCATCAACATTTTCAAATTTATCCAAGCTGATAATTAAAAAGTCCTCTTGCCCAAGCAACATTTCTTCTCTGAGCTAATTAAATCTGGAAATAAATTAGCAACATGACGCTCCAAATATTAATTCCTGCTAGAAGATGACTTCACTTTCTAATGAAATTAATTAGCTGCACTGGACCTTCAATCAGATTCCAGGGGCTGTCCGTGAGCATAGACCTCATGTAATCTAGCGCCGGGCTAAGGGCCCTAGGGCAGAAATTTACAATTGTAATGAACACTCTTTAGCTGTGTGACTCTCTTAATATACCGAAAATGAACATGTAGATCTATTTATGCCAAGAGCTTCCTCATTTATAAAGGAGTGGCAAGGGTAGCTAGTTAAAACTTTATTTTATTTTATTTATTATTTTCCTCATGAAAGAATGTGCACATAACCACAGAGCTGCCAGAAGCACGGCCAAGCCGGGCTTCACCAGTGTGCAAGGTTCCACAGGCTGTGCCTGTGTGTGTGCCAGCCTATTACAGTAGACCCTTGTGAATTCACCCCCGTACACTCTCTTGGCAGCTTAAGGGGGGTGCAGTAAAACGGATCTGTATACATTTTCAAAGTACATCCTTATTGTCCTTATTGCCTGTGCATATCTAATTTATATACTGGGGCGGCACTGTAAAACACACTACATTATCAACGATTAAGAGACTGTTTAAACACGCAGACCTGCATTTCTCTGGGTTATCTTGTCCCTGGTGGAGTTTAAGAGACTGTAATAACATGGTCTTATTGGAGGTTGGCATATGTTTAGCATATGTTTTTCAGTGGTCGTAAGCAGCGTCAGGAATAAAAGAGAACTGCATGGGATTGAAAAAGCATTTTATATTTGTATTTTTTTTTTCAGCTTTAGGCATTTGGTCAAGGAAAATAATTACATTTGCACTGCAGATTTCCATGGCCGTGGATGGTCAGGTAGTCTAGTTTCTACTTTCTAGGATTCAGCAAGTGTGAGTGTGAGTACAGCACATGTATATTTTGCATGTTTTTCAGCCAGAGTGAAAACGTAGCCATAATGCCATTTGATCACTATAGATTTAGTTTACCACCAGGGCTCTATAGAGCGTCGCAGTCCCTCCCCCTTTCAGAACAACGAGTGGCCCAATGCATTTGTCCCATAGGCATTTCTTAAAGTATTTATTTAAAGACGGTTACGCCGCGGACAAAGCCAACTCGGATCGTGACAAATCATGACAATGACCACAATGTTTTGGGCCGATCAAATAATTTATAAGAAGAAAAACAAAACAAATAGTGTTGTCTCCTGCCTTTATTTTCTTCTTTCTAATGATTTGATCGGCCCAAAATATTGTGTTCATTGTCATGATTTGTCACGATCCGAGTTGGCTTTGTCCGCGGCGTAACAGTCTTTAAATAAATACTTTAAGAAATGCCTATGCC
The DNA here is from genome assembly GCF_963924005.1 of Protomyctophum bolini. NCBI lineage: Eukaryota > Metazoa > Chordata > Actinopteri > Myctophiformes > Myctophidae > Protomyctophum > Protomyctophum bolini. The sequence goes on along the minus strand of NC_137869.1, from coordinate 17,094,648 downwards.
GACGCTCTATAGCTCCGCTCCTTTTTTCCCCTCTATAACAGTGGTTTTCAACCAGTGGTACAGGGACCAGCAGTGGTCCTTGAGGGGGTTCCAGGTGGTCCCCAACTAAATGATAGCGTTTCTAACCAAGACCTTTATAAATGTAACTCTTGACAGACAGAGACAGAGTAAAATTATTGTTAAATACCTGCATTAGGCAATTTAGGCTACTTAATTTACAAGAAGTCTACACAATTAGAGCATGTACAGTACAATAATGTTTCCCTAATCTCCTATGTGTCAGGATGTAATCCACGTAGGACACAAATGTGAGGAAGTGAGAATCAAGTGGAAGTTTATTTTAACAGAGGCTTGCAGGAGAGCAACACCATCAAACAAACAGACTTGGAACTCAGGTTTACATGACAATAATCCAACAGAGAAAACAACCAAACACAGGGCTTAAATAGGCACAAGATGAACAGGACACAGGTGAGCTCAAATCAAATCAACACAAGGATTGGCTGGGGGAAAACAAGACACACTGGTAAAAGAAAGGACCAAAAATCAGTGAGACAAGGCATCACTTCAAAATAAGATTCAAGAACACCATGGCATAACTTCAGAATAAGTTTCAAGAACAACAAAAACAACACACAGAAGGCAAATCCTGACACTACCCCCCATCAAAGGGGCGGATCCCCAGACGCCCCACAAAAACAACAAACGGAAAGTGGTCCGGCGGAGGGACCAAGACACAGCACCGAGGGACAGGACTGAACTGGAGGGACAGGGCAGAGGGGGCAGGGCGAAAACAGAACTGGACTAGAGTAAAGATCCAGGGGCTGGGGACTAAGGCAGGATGGAGAGGGGCTGGGGATGACTGACAGAACAGGGAGCGGACAGAGGACACCGGCAAGGAAAATTTGACTAGAAATGGGCAGAAAAGAGACAAGACAGAGAATAGGAATCACGCACACAAGCAATCAAGAAGACACACACAGACAGGGACAAAGACATCCAAACAGGCATCACACAACTAGCTGAAAAACTACAAGAAACCAGAAAAACACTGCAGGCTACAGACCATAGACTGTAAAAAATACCGGGTCTAACATGGACGTAAAATGAAGCCTGTAATTCCTTGCATTGTAAATCGCCATCTTTCTAGATCCGTTTTGGCCCAGCTGGCCATTGGCTGGCCCAGACAACGAGGCGGGACTTCCCCAGTTACTCTTTGTTGGTTTTTATTTTGACTGAACGGGGGGTGGCTCCCGTTCATAGACTGTAACGGTAGCCACGCCCTTCAGAACATACGCGACTTTATGGTAATGTTTTTAATAAATGGGACCATAATGAGAAATGAGACTTTAAACTAGTGACTGGAAGCAGAAAGTAATACTATTCATGACCATGTTTATTAAGGTAATACAGTCGGTGAAGTTGGGCCCAAATACACGGGCCTCTATGGAGCTATGGATTTTTTGGGCCCAATGACAGCGCCACAACAGGCCATTATATGAACTTTCAGGAAGTCCCGATTTCCTTAGTGGCTTCACAAAATATCTGTCTGACTTCCCCCCTGCTACAGACACAGGACAGACAAGGAGAGACAGCGAAAAGCACAACCATACAACCGGAACCAGTGTGTCACACTGACAGGCAAGCGGACAAACAGCGTGATCTCACACAACATCTGGCGGGAAAGAAAGTCAGAAGGTAGACTGGAGGACTGGGGGCCGGGTAGACAGACGGACTAAAAGACTAGCAGACAAACTAGCAGACACGCAGAGAGGGCAACAAAATATTCTTTAGTTTTAGGCTAAATCTCATCAAATGGTGGTCCGTGGCTTAAATGCTGCATAAGAAATTGAGCCTAAATGAAAAGGGTTGCAAACCACTGCTCTACACCAAATCTGTTTGCTGAAAGAAGCCAATCTACAAGCTCACAACACATTGTGGTGGGACACGTTGATGCACACATTGTGCATCATTATGCCCTCACTGAGCTGCATTCAAGACACTTGCCTTGTGTCTGACACCTGACTTGTGTCTGAACACAGCTTTGATGGATGTGTTCTGCCCCCCTCCCCCCATCAAACTAAATGTTTGGTCAAACCATTAGGGCTTCCATTGGAAATGCATTGGAGCGGCCATTAAACACAGAAAAGACAGACACAAGACAGGTGTCTTGAATGTGTGAACGCAGCCCAGTAAAGGCATATGTCAACCCCACCCGCTCACCTCCGCCCCAACCCCTCCTGGTGCTGCGGCCATCTTGGAAACTAAACACAATATAAACAATTGGAGAGGGGTGGGGCTGAGAAAGGCCCTTATTAGGATGGAATATGAAATATCGGACAGATCCGGCTTGAACACATGACTATAGAGAGTATAGAGTATAATGTGTAACGATTTGCGGATCTTTTTGGACAGAATCTGGAAGAGTAATAGGCCTATAACTTTTTTTTTTTTTTTCAAAGGTCGGCCTCCTGGTGGTGCTATAACAGGCCGTTCTGGAAGATGTGGTAGTCTTACCAACTCAGTAGCCTTGTAGTTAGAGTGTCCGCCCTGAAACTGGGAGGTCGGGGTTCGATCCCCGGCCGGGTCATACCAAAGACTGTAAAAATGGGACCCAGTGCCTCCCTGCTTGGCACTCAGCATCAAAGGGTTGGATTGGGGGTCAAATCTACTAATCAAATGATTCCCGAGCGCAGCACGGCTGCAGCTCACCGCTCCTTGGCTGCGGTTCACCGCTCCAAGAGATGGGTCAAATGCGGAGAACAAATTTCACTGCGGTAACGTGTGTGACAAATCGTATGACTTTGACTCTACTTGACAGAATTTGAACCCGGACATTTTGAGTACCCTAAAGTTTTATGTTAGAAATGTTGAGTATGGGTCCCCAGCATTTAGAAACTGCCGGATGCCAACTTGCATTATGTTGGGCATTTTTTATAATTAGCATAATACGCTGGGGTACCATTAACATCCTATATAAGGCAACTTTTTTTCTTTTCGATCGGGCCTACGGTTCCGGAAATTAGCTGCTCTCAGACGGACGGACAGACACAATGATACACGGATGGACAGGGGGCTAAAACATAGTCTTGGCCACGCCTTCGGACTGGGAGACAATGAATACAGCATTTGTTGGGAGGATCAAATGTTCTCCCCATCTCTACAGCTCCTTAGTAAACAGAAAATAAAAAAAAATTCTTCCCTTGTTTATCCTGTATCCTGTAAGAGTTCTCTCTCCTAATTGGATGTACAGTAATTGGTATCCTGATCCAACATGCTATTGTCTGATTACTAAAGAGTTGGAGCGACGCAGAGACTCCTGTTACAGAACAAACACTCAATAGCAATAATCGCTATCGAGTATATCTCATAATATAGACATACACACACACCCTAAATAGCATCATGTGTACACAATCAAATATTCAGTGTTCATTTATCCATGTATAACTCTGAGAAGAGCCATATGGGTCCATTTGGTTCAATTTGCTCTCTTTGAGTTAAACAATATCAAAAGGACACATGCACTTACTATCGTCATGCAAGAATCAGGATTAAAAAAACCTTTAACACCATAAATACTCCCAGATCTCCCAGGCTATAGGTCTCAGAAATTTTAGAGAGTTCACTCTTCAGACATATACTCCTCCCCATCTTAGAGAAAGGCCATACGCATACTACAAAGAAGAATCTCTCTCTCTCTCTCTCTCTCTCTCTCTCTCAACATATGATGGCCATGCATTATATGGACCACATCTTCTCCAAAAGGGGGAGAAAAGAAGAGGCTGCAATGCCTTTAAAATTGTGATAATTATGTTTACTTGGCATAGAGGGGTTTTCAGTCAGTGCAGACATCAAACTATGAAACAGGGGAAAAGCCGCTCTTTTGATTTTGTCAGCATTTCAATAATTAATGCTCTCCTCTGGCAATTTTGATCCGATATGTAAATAATTTCCCATCCCATTATGTGGTGCATTGATGAATATGACAACATTCCAAGAGATGACAGTCCAGCTTGCGTACTGAAAAAAAAAAAAAAAACTACTACAATACACTAATGACCCCGGTCTTTAATGTTACCCCCAGCTCAGCTGTCGCAGAATTTCAAATTAAAGGTATAGCTGGCTGGAACGGCAAAGTGTCTGTGGTCTAAATGGAAGACTCACATCAGTCAGGCTGTAGCCGTGATGCACTGGAACTGAGCTTTAAGCTAGTTATGGTTCACATCAAAGGGGCATCATGCTCGTAACAGCTACCCTTGCCATTTGGATCCCAGTGAGGCCCATGCTTTAGTTACATATTTCAAGAAGCCTGCTCTTGCAGCCTCCACACTTAAACACCATTAAAATGGAAAATAGAATGTGTTTTCCACATCAGCAGGGCCTTCGTTATTCCAGAGACGTACCCTTGTTATTGTGATGCTAGTAAACAAGTGGCGTGTGCAGTAATGTAGTGTTGTGTGCACTCCTGGCTCTAGTGCAGAACTATGTCTGACAGAGTGGTCAAGAATGTAGGCCAGTGGCAACCAAGTACATTTACATGAGTACTGTACATTACATTTTTTACTTAGATAACTGGATATTTCAAAGACAAATATTGTACTTTTGACTCCCAGGAAGTAGGAAGGGAATTACTTCAAATATAGTGAAGATAACCGATGTGTTAATTGTGATCTTGAAGATCACAGATTTGTTTGGAAAATGTCGAAATTTCAATAACGCAATGCATTGATATTAAAAAGGAAAATGTACTTTGTAATTTGTTCTTTTAAAAGCTTGTACTTTGCATACAATTTAAAAGCAAATAGTCCAGTTGTTGTAGATGAATATTACTTAACCAGCTATATCTATACTTTGTTGCGTAGTTTGTCCACCACTGGCTGTCATGCAAAATTGTCTGACAAAATTGTCAAGAATGTGAACGCAATTAGTGCTAGAAAAGCGGCAGATGTGGATGAGCTTTTTTGTCATCCGAATCCGAGTGTGCATATTTATAATCTGCCCGTTATCCGACCGCATTAATTAATTCATCCAATTTATATATCCGCAACCACCTGAAATCCGCTGCAGGGAAGCAAAAGTGTATACTGTATACAATAGTACAGCCAATCTACAAGCTCGCTTAGGAGCCCTCGTACAAGGTTTCTTTGACTATGCATCCACCTCTTGGTACCACAGCACCTCAAAGGCCCTTAAAACAAGGCTCCAGACCTCCCAAAACAAACTGGTCAGGCTCCTACTTGGCCTCACCCCCCGAACCCACCTCACCCCTGCCCACTTTGACAGGCTGGGATGGCTTAGGGTCGACGACAGAGTACAGCATCTTGCAATGGGTGTGGTCCACAAGATTCGATACACCACTAAGATACCCATGTACCTGTCTAAATACTTCCTTAATGTAAACGAAGTCCACACCCACAACACCAGAGGGAGTGCAACAAACCATGTACAACCCAGATTCGGCACAAACAAGGGACTAAATTATTTTCGCTCCTATGCCACCAAAATGTGGAACGCCCTACCAACAGTCATTAAGACATGTGAATCCCTTGACTCCTTCAAAACCGCTCTCTTTGTATTGAGTTTGTGCTTGAAATGTACTGTAATTCTACAAACTGTTAATAAATATTTCAATCAATCAATCAATCGCTGTGACGCATTGTGAGCTTGTAGATCGGCTATATAAGTTGTGTCACTCACCACTGCCGACAGTATACGGTTGTATATTCCCATTTCCATGGCAACAAGCATGCCGTCCGTTCAGTCATTCACGTTCGCACATTGCAACGAACGTCTTTTCATGTGGCATATATCCAGCCCTCGCTCCCATGCAGTCCCATGGCACCGAGTCCCACGCCAAACTTATATTCTTCCCTTCTGTTTCAGTTAGTTGTAAGTTTCTTTCATACTCTCAGCTGCATGTTAGCCTAGCAGCTAGCAGACCACTCGTTGTTGTCAGTCCTGCAATGGAAGTCGCCATCTTTCTAGATCCGTTTTGGATCCGTCATTGGCTGGCCCAGACAACGAGGCGGGACTTCCCCCTTCTTCTTCGTTGGTTTTTATTTTGACTCGAGGGGGTGGGGGATCCCGTTCATAGACTGTAACGGTAGCCACCCTAACCCTAACCCTAACCCAAATAAAATATCCAACAATGAACTGTACAAACAAACAGGGAGCCGGAGCATTACCAAGGACATTACACACAGACGACTGAGATGGCTAGGGCATGTACTGAGAATGGAGCAGGACTGCATCACAAAGGTGGCTTTAAGATGGACACCACCAGGAAAAAGAAAACCTGGGAGGCCCAAGACCACCTGGCGCAGAACTGTGACGCAGGAGCTGGAACAGATGAACCTGTCCTGGGGAGAGGCGCAACATGCTGCCAGGGATCGAATGAAATGGAGAGCGCTCATTGAAGCCTTATGTCCCATTGGGGACGAAGAGGAGTAAGTATTAAGTAACGGTAGCCACGCCCCTCAGAACATGCGCGACTTTATGGTCATTTTTCTTATAAATGGGACCATCATTTTCCAAAAAGAATATTATGACATTAGAAATGAGACTTTAAACTAATGACTGGAAGCAAAAAGTATTCATGACCATGTTTATTAAGGTAATACAGTCTAGGTGAAGTTGGGCCAAAATACATGGACTTCTATGGGGCTATGGGTTTTTCTGGGTCCAGTGACAGCGCCACAACAGGCCATTATATGAACTTTCATTTCCTTAGTGGCTTCACAAAATGGTGTGCTGTGACTGGCCAGTCGCTGTGATTGACAGCCTACACCTAAACCTAACCCTAACCCTAACCTCAGTAAAACTATACCTAAACCTAACCCTAACCCTAACCCTATAACCTCAGTAAAACTATACCTAAACCTAACCCTAACCCTAACCTGCTATAAAGCACGCACGCCGAGATTTTGTGCCTTTTAAAAACTATTATAAGCCTAGTATATAATATAGATAGATGTCATTAATTTATTTCCGTTTTAAAAGTTATAAAACCTATAGATGGATGCCATTAATTTATTTCCAGCATTATTTCACCCGCGGTTTATCCGATATTAATTAATAATATATTCCATTGACCCTAAACTGCAGTTAACTGCGGCATCCAGAGCTAAATCCGCCATCCGCTTGTCTCTCTGGTGGTACAGTGACCTTCCAGACAAAGGACCATTTAAACACGGGGATCACAGAACTGATAAGGACGTGCTTTATGTCCTGCTTATATGTTTTTATACTGTGTTATGCTTAAAGTAATAATGAATGTTAGCATTCTACACATGCTGGTGTGAGGCTGTGATACACAATAAACCCCAGAGTGTTTATCTCAAGAAAATGGAACCAAACAGACCCATTTGAGTTACAGATGGATACATTAACATTTTTTTTATTTTTTGGAGGATCATACTGTGAAGGCTACTGCCCTTAAATAATAATTCTAGGCGAGAAATATAGATTATCAGGAAACTACTGCACCAAGGATGGCTAATTAACGTACATTGCTTCAAGTTATGTCATTTAGGTTAAATAATTTATGATGATGAATTAAAATAAGGAAAAAAACACATGATTGATCTGCAGGGTTTAATGGTTATGTTATTTAATGTTCAGGAGGAGAAAATCCTGTTAATGAGAGTAATATCATTAATCACGCTATTATCCTAACATGCATACCTGCAGAAAAGAAGAAAAAAGAAAGACTCAGACTGACAGTGGTTCTGTATTGTATTTTTTCCACCCTCTTTTTTCCCTCGACACAGATTGTTCAGCAGAGCATGACAGTGATGAACTTTAAAAGGTCATTTAAAAAGGCTTTCATCGGCCCCCGTGATGAAACCTTGTTGAATATTTTCCAAATCATGTTGAAACCGAACCAGTCTTTGCTCGCTGACCCCAAACATATATATTTCACGATGCTTTAATGACCTCCTGGCGCCATAAAAGTGCTCATTTCGAGACCATTCTGCAAATGTACCTGTGACAAAATAACCTGATTTTGAAGTGTGAGCATATCAAGACTCCCCTTAAATGAGTCTTTACATGTCTCCAACTGCACCTTCGGTGACCTACCTTAGACACAGAAGGTTAATCCATGACAGGGTTAAAAATCCTATCTGGACTTTCTGGTCACATAACGTCCCAATTACTTTAACCATCCTCACAGAGAATGGGGTGAGGGGAAGGGAAGAGATGGGAGAGAGGAGAAATACAATAGATAAAAGTCTGTCCCAAAGTAAAAGATAAGTTCTTATCTTAATCTAATGAATCCACAGGCTTAATTTGTCAGACCTGGCTTGCCTGGAAGAGGGGCTAAAAAAGAAGAGAGTTTCTGGTACACAGTGTTAATAGGGACATCTCTCAAGTCTAGCAGAGAGGCATCCTTGGAACACTGGGTGACAACAAGGAGATATGTTTCATTCTGTGGATGTGGTTTGGTATTTCTGCTAACAGTTACTAATTAGCGCCTTATCACCCTCCAAGTAGCTCCATACTGTGGAGATGCCAAGTGCAGGGTATTTATAACCTACTGTAATTTTCACTGACTGAGGAGATAAACCGCTCAGGGTGGCCATTGGCCAAATTAATTAATTATTATGTTTAAATTTATTTTTGCAATAAAATATTGACTGTTTAGTTATATTACTCTAAACAACAACTAGTGTATCGATCAGAATATCAGATCAATTCAGCACTTTATCCCAAACTTTGACGATCAGTGTGGAGCACAGAATCAGTACTGTGAGAGCATCTCTGTAAGTCACCAGACCATGAATTCCTTTCGATTAATTACACTTACATTGCTGTTAGAAAAAAGAAAAGAAAATTCTATATTAATTTCTGTCTCCCCTGTGGCTATCCAAGGCCATATTACTACTATGTAACATATGCCGTTTGGGGACAAGTTCATCAAAAGTGCCTGACATAACGCATTTACAGTGATTTTCTTTTTAAGCATGGATGGCCCCAATGGGAATCAAACCACCAACCTTGGCAGTGCCAGGCACTGCCAACTGAGATACACAGGACCAGAGCTCATTTCATAAAAACATGCTTCTCTGGCTGAAACTTCCTTGATTAGACAAAAGAAAATAGAATGGGAGCAATGTGTGAGAGCAAATCTCAATGGATTAATTTGAAGTGTTCACTGAATTGTGATTCCTTTTTAATTAATGATAGAATTAACCGCTTTGTTAATGCATTCCTAGAGGAAATGAGCTGCTGGCAAAAATCTGCGATGAACAAAAGCACGACACATCTCTCTTGACATTCATACAACTTTAAATTTGCCGATGTCAGGGTGCAGTCGCTCATGTTAGGTGGAATGTGTCTTGAAAGAACATCGTGTTACATAGTGTCGGAAGACAAGACAGTATGAGCTAGGCTAGGCGGTTGTTTTGTTTGAGGCCTATAAAAGTGGTGCGACCAAGCTGAAGCCTTATGTTTGCAAGTCAACTCAATATATAAACCACTCTACTCTACTCTGGTGTTATTGCACTTAATGTATTTTTGTTTTGTTTTGTTGTTTTAATGGCATAGATTAGAACATCTAAATGCCAAAGTAGGGGTTTATTTTGCAGCACCCTATCCAATAAAATGTATTATCCTGCTCTTTCTTTTAGCGTTTCCATTTCTATTCTTTGGGAAATCTGAATAGTCAGGGCTCAATTCCAGTATTATGACACCATTATGTAATTTGGCTGACATCATGCTTGATGATTGAGTAGACTAGTGCACTTTGGAAGAATCTTGTGTGTTTTAATGTCATGAAATGTCTTTCCTCACTCTCCACTATCATCTCCCACGGAATGATAACCCAAAATGTTTGGCATCAAATAAACTTCCTGAAGAGACACAACAACTAATGGTACTGCATGCTGCTGATCCTATTTTCTACTTTAGCGTTTGTGTGTGTACAGAACATTTGTTCTATACAAACACATCTAAGACACAACCACATGCAACACGGATTTATCCTCTTGTCCTCTGTTGTCATCAAAATCACACTCTAGAATGAGAATATGCATTAGAATGGTCATTCAGTCACTATTTGCCAAACTATCAGGCCCACAAAAACATTCTTCTAGTCTACACAGTAAAGTCCCAATTTACTGTTTAACACACTCTTACACTCAAAGCTCTTGAGCTTTATCTTATTGACAGATTATGTACTGTATGTTTGTGCATTTCTGTCAAAGAGTCAATCAATCAATGAATCAAAAACGACAGGTCACAAATGAAACCACACTCGTAAGAATGTTTTTCAAATGAAATTCAAACATCCATGACTTATTGCCCACACAATAATGTCAACTTTCACTTCATTATCCAAAAATTGTCTATGTCTGTGTATAATATGGCCAAATAAGCTGTGAATGGACAATGACATGATTTTGCTGTTAACTGGTGAAGCCCTTTTAGCAACTGACTCCTCAGTACTGAAATCACAAATAAAACATTTATGCTCGATTTTCTTTCTCAAATATGAACAATTGACCTATTTTAATGTGACAGGTCACTGCAACATTGTGGCTCCATTCATAATGTTTTGGCAATCCTCCCATGATAAACATCATAAATAGCCTCTTTAGGAAAGCCAAATTATGGAAAATATTTTTGGTCACAAGTACAGGAAAGCTAACTCATGTCCTGGTAGATCGAATACAGTACCTCCTTTAGCAAGGAGATGTATTGGTGCTGTAAATCTTAGTGCTTTGACTCCCTATTACAGCATATTTTGTGTTTCTACACTTTTTTTTGACAGTATACTTAGAGGTGATTTTTGTGTTCAGGCAAGACCTCTTGACAGGAAATCATTTCTTTCAGGAATAATCATAGGGGATGGGGAATTAAGTCAGTGTTGCCGGCTACATCCCCACAACTGCTTTTTACAACCCCTAACCCCCAAGCCCACACTCAAATAAATCCATCAAAAGCACAAGAAAAATAATTTGATGTGAACTTTAACGGTATGGGGTGCCAGATCTTTATATCCAGTCATACTTACCATTTAATGAAATCCTATTTGGAATGTGCCTCCATGAGACCGTGTCACTCCTACGATGTTGAAATATGCTGTCTTGAAGGCCTTGCAGCAGTGGGGCCCCCAGCCCCCCCTTTTTCAGGGTGATGATGAATCTTCATCATTTCTGTGTCAGAGGATATAATATGATTGCACGTTGGGAATGTTCCATTTACAGCGATATCTCTTGTGCTTGCGTAAAAGGGGAGGTAAGCGCCACTGACCAAAATTAAAATGACATTTAGCTACAATCCCTAAAGATGACTTCATATGTCCACATCGCTGTCGCTGTACTCCACAGAGCCTCCGGATCAAAACCAGAACTATTTTCAACCTGGTGTCCATATTTTGGGCCTCACTGTCATTATATTGTCCAAAACGTTTAGCAAGGACCTTAGTTTAAAAATGAGCTGCAATCAGACTCGACTAAATCCCAGCAAGCTTGTCTGAGTTGGAGATACCAAAGCCTCCATGGCCATTAGCCTGATTTATATTTCAATGTACGAAGGTGCCGCACACTGAGAAATATCAGTAGCCTACAAGCTCGCTTGTACATATTGCCTACAGTAGGCTATATTTCTGGCAAAACATAAATAAGTCAATATACTGTTCAACTGCAGTAACAGCATGACATTTGCAGCGACCATAGGAGACTTCTTACCCTTAAATGTTGTTTATTTAACCACTTTATATCAACCTTTATACGAATAATTATCTAATCTCTTTGCCGACAATAGCAGATCTACAAAGTCACAATGCAGATTTGCTATTTTATGCAAGAAAACAAGATTTCAAGGAAGGCTTCACAATATCAAAGATGGCGCCTGCTTTATCTAGCATAGAATAGCGCACGTGTTTGAGTAAATGTCACCTTGTGTGGAAAGTGCCGCCCTGTCCCCTCCAAAAAAAGAAAAAGAAAAAAAATGCAAACTGCAAATTCTATTCAAGAACAGGAGAGTGGGGCAACCACAGCAGCATAAAATCACACAGTCAGTAGGCTATTCCCAGCACCGGCCTGTCGAGCATGATGTACGTAGTGGACCGGTATCTTCCCCACCAGAGCTCAGATTGTTTTGATATTTTTATTAACATGTCCTCAATCATAAATCACCCTGGGAACTGAGGCCGATCCCTCCTTTCTGTGCAGTATCAGATTACAGGTGGAAGACAAAGTTATCGGACACCTTGCCACGTGTCCTGTGTTTAAGCTACTGTACGACACTTCTCTTGGTATCCAGGCATAAAAAACACAACACAAATTCAGTTTACATTCAAATATAACATTGTAGTGGAATATAATATACATACTATTATGTAAATGTTTTCCCCATATAGTCTCCGTGACTCAACAGCAACCTTCTGTCCCTCATCTGTTCTTTTTTTATTATTATCGAAGCCGGAGATGAAACAGTTGGACAGGCGGTATAAGGACTTTCTGCAATGTCAAGTTTTGATGTCATATCGCTTTAAATAACCTCTGAGGACATCATTTTCTGTTATTGCACATCTTGTGATGTTATCTTGAGAAGAGGGACATATTAATGCATTGTTTAAGCACAATAGTCTGAGCATTTGCATAACAATAGGACCATGTCTGTGTCTTGACTCTTTCAGCCAGGCAGCCGCTCAACTGGTACAGAGTCTCTGGCCGTTCTGCAGCCGCACCACATTTTAATGTCATGCAAACTTGCCACTGTGTGCAAGACTGTCACACTGTCTCAGTGGCCTCAGGATGCTATGTGTAATTCCTTTAACGCGAGCCCATGCAGATATCCTTATCATTCTGGTAATGGCGTGCACATGCCACCCTGCATCCCTGGCACTTACACAAGGGAACTGGTAATTCATTTAATTCAAGTCAACTCAAACACTAGGGCGGTCAGAACTTAAGGCATTGTGCTTTCATTCTTGTTTACAACTCAGATATATTGGTCAGTCAGCAACCTTTGTCCTTCAGAAGAAGTGATGTTGTGGTCATGTGAGATTCCGTTACAGGTCAGGAAAAAAAATCACGCATCTTGTCTGTAGCAGCATAGTGACTCACCTTTCATAACAGATAAAAACACAACTGGATGCAGGGAGAAGAAAATCATGACGTTCTATTTTAAGAGACACTCAAATTCAACTGCTTCAAGTTACAGTACCACAAGAAAGGACATTGAGGTCTCTTATCAACAGTTACTGTAGAGGGCTTCGTTCATAACCACATTAACCCCTAATGTCCCATAATCTGGTCATAAGTGAAACATCTGCCAAAATAGAAGAACATTTGGCTGAAATAGGCAAACAATAGGGCAAAAATAGTCATTCTATAAGCTCACAAAGCGCTGCAGCAAGACACGTTGTGAGCTTGATAATAAGAAGTTTTTTGTTTGTTCTTTACATACAATAAGTTTGATTGATGGAACATTGTATTAACAGATTGCAGAATGGGTACAGTCCAACAAAGGTACACTATTGCTAGGCCTATATACTGTAGGTTTAAGTTAATAGTCTATTTTACACTTAATTACAAAGTTTGTAATGCTTTTCGTTTTTCCCCGTCAGAAAAGAGACTAGCCTACTTAGTTTGTTTCGTATGCAAACACCATCTGTATTTTGTTTAATCCTCCACCATGGGTAGCACATCACATATCACTCAAACCCTGGGCATTTGGCACTCGGGTTCACCGATTCAAATCTGCATTGGTGCTTCAAAGCAGAAATATCTTGTTCGCATGTGGCTGGTCATGCCGTCAGTGTGTTCACCTGGATCTCAGTCTGTAGTCTGTAGAGACTAGGGACCAAGGTTTATCTCTCCCCTGATGGATCCCTGGCCATTTATAATGGATGGACTGTCCTAATGAGCTGTGATCAAACAGAAACCCTGGCTGAATTTCAATCTATTATGAGGAGACCGTATACATTTATACAATATCATTTTTGTTTTAAATGCAAGTGAACTGCGAGGGGAAATGTGATTTTTGCCCACAATCTTATATGATATGATATGCTGATACCAGTTTGATTTTATACAGATATAATTGCTAATTATTATGGGAATTACTTCAATAACTTCAAGGAGGTATACTTTGTTTTGACAGAAGCTGACAGTGAAGTCATTCATGTTGCATTGGCCTGTCTCTGACTAATATCAACACGGTTTCTGTTTTGTTTATAACTTGTTCATAATTATATTCAAAGAAAACTAGAAAAAGTGCTCCTCGGAGCACAGGACTCTCCACCAGGTCAGGAACATTTGTTAGGGCATGCATTGTTTGGTATTGAGTGATAATAGAAGTAGCAGTTAACTCACTCATCGCAAAGATCGTATTTTGACATCTTGACTTAAACTATAGTATGTCATTTTTCATGGTTTCATAATTTCTTTATTGTCAAAAACCATGAAGAATGACATACTATAGTATAGTTAGTATGTTGTTTTTATAATTTTCATATTTATTTTATCGTCAAAAAACATGAAAAGTGACATAACGTCATTATTGTAGTATGTCGTTTTTCATGATTTTCATGAAAAAAATACTATAGTATGTTTTCTAAAAGCATGATTTTCAACAGAGGTCTCAATGCAGGTCAGGGCTGGAATACAATGCTGAACTTGACCCTTAAGGGTCTATTTGGGTCAATTTTACTCTCCCAGAGGTATATGAACACTGTGTATATAATGTATTTTTGAACCATGCACACTCTTCATCTCCAGATGGAAAAGAAGAGGGTTGACAAAATTGAACGAGTGAGAACAGCGTTCAGACAGAGACGTACGGTACATTGTGGAGTCCATGAGCTGCCTGCCTGGATTCAGAAAAACATTTGTCTTATTCAGGTACAGCCTGTAACCTTTTCGGTCTGCCTTTTGCACCGACACCCTGTCGGTGGGCATAGATGTAAGGTGGGCACCCACTTGAAGGGTGCCCTCCCTTTGTGCCTGACAACCTCTCATTCCAGTCTGCTGTACCATGTGGAGGCCCAGATGTAGCCCGCAGAATAATCCACACTCATGAAACTGTCCATCTGGCCCCCGCATGCACACATTAAGCCTCCAGAACCAGGCAGACACTGGGCAGACTCTCTGTAGCCCCCGTTGTCGTGGCATTTAGCAGTTTCATGTGGCGTGCGACACGGTGGATGGAGGCGCTTCCATTTTGCCATCCCGCATCATTCAAGAAAAGGCCCTATACGCTAAGCTGGTGCGCTGCTGAGAGTCGGCTGGCTGTGACCGAGAGGTGAAAACCCAGAGAGGATGAATTCCTGGAGAAGCAGCGCTGAGTGAGGAAGATCCTTCTACAGTGGCTGTGCCTCCAGGCACAAGCATCTAACGATGAAGCTCTTTGCCTGGCGGGAGAGTCAATGACATTACAGCCCGCATCACAGCGGACAATGTTTATGCATTCTGGATGAAAAAAAGACTTTCAGCTTTCCTATGCAGATCTACAGTAACAAAACAAAAACTGTCTTGTTTACTTTCCCCTATCTGAAGCTCTTAGTCTACTAAGCCCAGGCTTCAAGCCTATAACTTGTAGTATTTCAATTTTGCAAAAAAATAGCAGATCTATCAGCGTGTTGGAGGGAAACGAGTATAGAGCCCTGGGGGATTCCAGTATACTGTAGGGTTTAAGTGGTTAAATATACTATTAACCTATTATTTTCATTACTGTGATCCATCTATATGATATTTAGCGTCTCTTGTCCAACTACTAGTGTTTCTGTGTCTGTGAGCGTTGTGTGGGACAGACGCAGCTCTCGCCCCCGTGTTCGTCACCACTTCACAGGCTATTCAATTAGCGGGAGAAGATGGGAGACGCAGCCATAATGGAGCTGATGAGATGCACAAGGACAGGTGACACTAATCAACGCGGCGCCCCATTGTCTCTGTGTGGGCATCATTAAGGAAGCAGCGCCATTTCAGCATTTTCTACCCCCCCCCCCCCCCCCCCCCCCCCGGGCTTGGACATAATCATGTGTGCGGCATGCATTCAGTACTTGGTCTTCCTCATCATCTCCTTGCAACATGTAACAGTACATCCATTGATTGAGAGGGGTTGTCAATCAATGAATATAATGATGATAAAAAATAACTATTCTGGAGAAGAAAAATCACCTCGTCAGACAGGCAGGCTGGAGTTCAGTTATGTAATTCAAGCGATATTTACAAGTGCAACCAAATCGCAAACAGCATTGCATCAGTATCAACAATCAGTTCGAATCCCACCTGAATCGTTTTACTGCACCACTTCAAACCATTAGAAATACGTTTGAGGGACATAAAGTGACATGTTCACCTTCATACTACAGTATGAATTGATTCTCTAGTGCGCTGGTTCTCAAACATTTTCATGTCACCCCTAAATTCATATGTATTTGGTCTGGCTTGGGGGAAAATAGCAGATCTACAAGCTTGCGTTGCATTGCTACTTGTAGCTTGTACATCGGCCATTTTCAAATAGCCGGGGAAAAAAAAAGTTTTTTAAACTGTTCCTCCTTTTGCGGGAAGACCCCCCAGAAACCTCCTCAAGCACCTCTGGGGGATGTCCAGACCCCACTTTGAGAACTCAGTTCTCTAGTGTAGGTATCATCAATCCGCTGGTCCCAGTTAAGTCCAGTATTCTGTATATTGTCAAACCACTGGTCCCAGGCTGGTATTCTGTATGCCCGCTCGTTCTTTCACAGTGTCAAGAGGAAGCTCAGACGTTGTCAACTCTTGTCCGCATCCTGTTTCCTGTCGTCCACCTCAATGAGTGGGGCTGCTGACAAAGCGTGGCCTGTTGTTGCTGATGCGGCCACGTGCCGATCCCATGGGCCTGAGTCCAGCCTGCCGTCCTCAGAGCACCTGGCCTGGACCGTGAAGGAGCTCTGTCGAGCCTGCTTGTAGCGACTGCTGATGTAGTGTGACAGACACCTGATGAAATATCACAAAATCACACACATTAGTTAAGCACCACAGAGCCCGTTGTAAAGACAATCTTCAAATCTTCCGTTACCGGCCATGCCAGACAATAATTTATTTGGTAGTATTGCACAATCTCATCTCTGCATCTTTCTTCAATAAACAAGCTCTTATAGTGAATCCGGAAAACAATTCTGACATCCAGGGGTGCTGCTAGACCATTCCTGGTGTCTTGACAAGACATGATAATGGCCCACCCTGATACCTCCAACCAAGTCCAGTGATCCACATCTCAGTCTTTCAGGACTTGTTGGCCCAAAAGTTCATCATCTCTGCGGGGAAGCCCTATGATAAATAACTCCAATCAAGTTTAAAAAACATCTGCCAACCCATTAAAAAAAACAAACATGACATGACCTATAGAGATTTGACCTCTTTTGGCCCAAAAGTTTATCACTACGTAAGGGCACGTCAGGGACTACTCGTCATCATTCCCACCAAGCCATCATTCAGACCAAGTTTCATGAAAATCGGTCCAATCTTTCTCAAGTTATGTTTGCTAACAGACAACTTACAAACGGGATGAGGCGAAAACATAAACCCTGTTCAACTCTGTTGGCTGAGGCAAATACATTTTGCAGTTGAAATACAATTGAATGCATGTTTTAACATGAAAATTGACAAACAACTGTGCACAGTGGTGCATTTGTGGTATTTACTGTTTATGTACTGTATATCATTTCCACATAGTCATGTGTCTGCCATTATGATACGATTCACAAGATAAACATTTTACCACAAACACATCTAAAAAAAAAATCACCACAGCACTTGAAGTTGCTAAAGGAGAGGTTCCAGAAAATACAAAACATGTGTGTTCATCCTATCTTGTTTACTTGCGTATACTACGACTGTCTGTTGGTTAGAAGTTCGGAGCTGATCGGTATGTTAGTACCGATATATGGCTGAATATCTACTACAGCTCTCCTACTGTCTGCTCATATCACCCTCCACAATCAAAACGCACTTAATATCAATGCTTGCTGCTTCATGCTGCCTGGCAACCTGTGAGAGGTTCTGGGGACTCAAGAGCGATGGTTATTTTCTCACTGCAAAGCATGCACTGCGACACAACTGACGCAACCTTCTTGAATGGTGCAGCCACTCCATTACGGAGCTATGTGTGTCCCTGGGTCCATGGCTGGCTGGCTGGGTCCGTACGAGCACGGACAGTAGACTGAGTAGAGGGACCCCCTGGGGACCCCCACACGGTATCTCTGTCATTTCTTAACCGTTTCGGGCGTGTGGCGACTCGTAGGAACCGCCCCGTCCCCCTGGGCGCGTTCCTGGGAGGCTGGACATGGAGTTGCACCACTCAGTTCACACTGGTGTGATTCTTTTTTTATATAAAACTGAGTTTAACAGTTAATTTTGTACTTGAAATGTCACCACTGTTAAGTATGGTTTTGTACCACGTGTAATTGCTTTTGATGCAAACAAAAGCCACTCTCCCCGTAGGCAACAGTATGCATAACCTCAGTCCAGATAATAGGCTGTTCAGGCAAATCAACGTTTAAGATCAGGATTGAAGCATTTTCGTTGGTCACTACATCTATCATTTGCTCTTATCACACACGATCGCAGCAATTTTCCCTCCCTTAATATAGGTTTGATGGGACAAAGAAAAGCTCAATTCTGGGAGAATTGGAAAACACATTTCTTGTGCTTCATGGTAACTAAACTGTCAACAGATAAGAGAGACCATAGTATCAACTCCTGGGTAATTCATCTCACCATCCTTCCCTTGTATTTTCTTTTGTAGCAGCTTGGAAATATGGTTTGAGGCCTTTGCTCAAATGTCACAGCCAATGTTTCCTCCAAACACTCACGCACGCAATGGACGGTTTAACCACTTGAACCCTATAGAAACCCATTTTCTACGGCAAAATTTGTGCGAAAATAGAAGATCTACAAGCTCACAACATGTCACATTGCGACTCGTTCAGTGACCTTGTGAGTCCTTTTGGTGAAGATATTTAGTGTAGAGTGACTGAGG
The DNA here is from genome assembly GCF_963924005.1 of Protomyctophum bolini. NCBI lineage: Eukaryota > Metazoa > Chordata > Actinopteri > Myctophiformes > Myctophidae > Protomyctophum > Protomyctophum bolini. The sequence continues at coordinate 17,075,676 of NC_137869.1, read as the reverse complement.
GGACCTAGAGCTCTTTGGAATCAAGTATAAACCAGAGTTTAAAAATGGTTTTAAATAAGCACGGGCACGGCGGAATGATGATGCACGCGTTTCAAAGCCACACCTGAGCTCTCCCCGGACCAAATCCCCTTTTAAGTAATTTGTGTAGAATGATTGAGGTACATTTCCCCATAAAAAGGGACATTATATACACTTGTGTACACTTATACATCTGCTAACGGGTAATGGGCGATGAGCGAGCCGTACGTGTCCTCTGGCAGCTGTACAGTACAAAGTACGGTGGACAGTAGCGTGAGGTGAAGGAGCAGAGGGGGCCACTTTGTATCATGTCAGTGCCAGCAGTTCGACCAGACCGCCGCGGTGTCCCTTGTCACCAATCACATCCTTTTAAACCACCCAGGGAGCTCGACACACCCCCCTCCCCCCATCCGGTTCCATCTCTCCCCACCCCCTACCCCACACGCACTCCCTTATCTGTCAATGCTGCTTAAATAATGTAATTAATGACTTAATTAACATTTCCATAATCTATTTTAATAAATCTAACACGGCATAATGAGACTTTCTAACCTCCGGGCGATGGCATATAAAAATTCACAGCGCAGAGCAGCGTGGTCAGGCCACTGTCTCGGTGCTGTGTGACAGTGGAGGAAGCGAGGGGGGCACATGTTGTGTGACAGCGTTCTGAAAGGGAGATGAAGCCTAACAAACGCCATGTGACGGTGCAAATGTGTCCAACAACAGAACCTGCAGCGGTACGCGGCGACGGGCCGTGCCATCGCAGAGACAAAAGGCATTTTGTAGGGTATCTGATCGAAGGACCACGCACTCCGGCATTATACGATAGCCTCGTCTGTGCACATCATCGCCTTAACATCTTGTAGTTTGATTTATTCTTTGTTGACCGTCCTGTCTCACACCAGAAAAAGCAGGTCTACAAGAGCGCGAGGCACAACTAAGTATATAAACTAGGTGTACGATTGCCTTTAAGTGGCCTGGACCGTGGCTCAGTGGTCCAGGCACCTTGGCTGGTAATCCAGTCTGGCAGTGTGCCGCAAGTTCGACTCCCGATTCTGACGGCCTTCATTGCATGTCTCCCCCCAACTCTCTCCCCATTTCCTGTCAGCCTACTGTGATTCTATCCCTCTACAAAAAAAATGTATAATGTCGAAAGCCACAAAAGATACCTTTAAAGAAGAAGCTCCTCAGAGGGAGAGCAACGCATGCACACACGCACGCACGCATGCACACACGCACAATGTTCAGTGTGGCGGTGATCGGCTGCTGTTCAGATCTTTCCATAAACATTAAGGATGAAGGATCCTGCATGTGCTGCAAAATATCTGTAATAACATGAAAATAATAGCAACAATTGTGTTGTTTACTTGTGTCAACATGTCACATGTGGTTTATGATTATTAAAGGGTACATTCAAAGTGGTGTAAGTTATATATTTTGTTAAAATAAGTGTAAAAAATTATCTATATTAAAAAAACACTTGGTAATAATAATTATAATAATAGTACTATAACGTGGCCTCTGCAATGCTTTATCACAGGAGACTGACGGTGATGACGAGGAAAAGGAGGTGACACACTGCTTACAGCAGTGGACATCTGCCTTGACCAATCACCACAAAGCATGGCAACATGCTTTAGCTCTCCTGACATTGGACTGATGTTTCAGCTCATTGAGAGTTGAGAGTTGGCGATGCATGCCAAATGAGCCAACACTTGAACTTGGACGAGTTTTACATTTGCTTATTTATTTATTTAAATCATTATCTGGACTGGAGGTGCGTTCACAAAGATTGCCAATGGCATCCATTGTGGAAGCTAGTGAGCGACGAGGGGTCGGTCGCTGGGAGGGCTTCCACCCCCGGGGCCGATACTGACTGAGATGTACCCTGACAGAGGGCAGCAGGAGGCTGGCACATCCTACGCAGCCTCCTCCTTCCCCATCATAATAACATCAGCTCACCACCTATGACAACAACAGAAACAGCGCAGCGGTGTGTTCTTTGATGAAAGGCCTATACAGAATCCCTACACTGAAGAGTATCTCCACTTTTCAGCCGCTGTGGCGCTTCGGTGATCTCTAACAATTACTATATTTGTATATTCCTACATTTCAAGACTCAAGAGTGATTCTGTTTGTTGCCCCTCTTTACCACTTTCAGTCAAACTTCATGTGAATACCTGAAAAGCACTGCCAAGAATCTCTGTCTCTGAAGCAGCTGAATGTGTTGTAAACAAACTAATTTCCTGTCATAAAATTACAGCTCATTACTAGCATGGATAGGGGTTTCAACAGGATAATGAAGCAGAAGCACATTACCAGTGCAACCATAATTACCAGTTTTCTGGACACATTCCCCCACAAAACTGGTTAATGGGAAAAGTTACAAGCCTTGTTGAGTTGATTACAAACAGCTTCTCCTTGTAACTAAAAACAAACAGGGACAAAAGAAGCTCCACATTCTATGAAAGTCATGGTCCCACGTCCCTACTCTGGTGGCAAAAATAAATAAATAGAAGATCTACAAGCTCACACACTCGGTGTGCTTGTAGATCTGCTATTTTTGGTAAAGAGATTTGACAGAGAGGAAAAGGTACAGTACAAGACCCCGGTCGACGAAGTATATAATAATTCAAGTAGTTAATTCTCTTGCTGGAACCAATAACTGCATGTTGGCTTATTGGAGGCTTTATTTTCTATTGCGCCAAACAATGAATTTTGAAAATTAATTTATTTTAAATGCCCTCAGAGGTTGTTTTAATATGAGTTGATTTGGTCAATAAAGTGTAATCTATTACAATTGGCTGATTACCTGCTTAAAGTCATAACAGCTGCTTACCTAAGAATACAGTGCAGATATCATGGGAGAATTGTCAGTTCAGTGTTGGATTGTTCAGTAATTATCATCCCCTGCAACCGTTATCAATGATGAGCCAAGTGATGTGAGAGTGGGCGACGACATAATGCCCCAATCAAAACACCTTGTTTCCATTCAAGCACACTTGTGAGTCATCCAATAATAAGTAGCAGACAAATACTTTTCCTCAAAAGTATTTGTGATCTGATTTGGTGTGTATTGAGGCAGATTACAGTACATTTTTGTAATGGGATTACTGTAATGTCTTGGCGTGCCATATGTTACTCCCCAAACCCAGAAGTGGGGATGTTTATGCCAGGAATCTAATGCATTATTTACAAGTTAGATGTTAATAAAAACAGACTGTTCATTTACTAATGGTTTACAGTACCGTAGGCAGTATTCCAATTAGCAATATCAAAATGGCGAAATGAGTGAGGGAGCACACACATGGGAGGAAGGGGGTAGGAGAGAGAGAGAGAGAGAGAGAGAGAGAGAGAGATAGAGAGAGAGAGAGAGAGAGCGAGCATATAGGCTTTCAGAGTTGATTATTCGGATGACTTGGGCAGTAATATATCTAGTTTGAAGACATAGTAAATATTCTTACTTCAGAGTGGCACACATATTTTATAAATTAAACACAGACATGAAAAACTTGACCTGAATAAAATCTGAAGACAAACTGATTGTATTTTCAAGAGGCATTGGTAGCATCTTAAAGGACTGGTAGTCTGGCGTGTTAAACTCCTTGAATACGATTTACAGTATACTTGACATTACTGCAGACCATTTTCCAAAACATGTCTGTGGTACTTGTTTGAGAAAAGCATTCTACATGCAGAGGCATCTGCTGAGATAGGCCAACACAATATGGTTGTTTTGTCAACATTATGTAACTAGTATTTATGTTTTAATGCAATTTTTAAAGGGCAGATTGATTTGAAAAGTCTAGCCGAATATAGTCCTTGTACATAAGATGAATTTGCCAATGAAATTCAAACATCCATCACTTATTAACTAATGAAATTATTGTTTAGCCAACATTTACTCAATTATTAGGATTAAGTATTGCGTAATAGTAATACTCACATGACCACAAGGATCGCTGTGAGAACACCAAAGCCACCAGCTGCCACTGTGAACTCGGGGGGTGAGGGGTCGAAGGTCGTCATCAGGTAGTACACCACGTAAGCCACCAATCCCAGAAGGATGAAGGCAGTGATGAGCATCAGCCATATGTGCCATGTCACTGACCGCCACGGAGGGCTCCTTTGGAGGTGGTACTGCGTCAAAGGAAGCAAAGAAGCAAACAGGTCATCCTGACTTTTATTTGACCGCTTCATCCATACTTTGCTGACCGGAGTTGACCACCACAGATCTATACCAGGCGCCTCCCACCTTTTTTCTCTCTACGCCAAATCTCTTTGCCGAAAATAGCCCAGCTACAATGGCAATTTTCTGTGAATGTTGGCCCCCAGAATAGGGGGCGATCATTCCTTCGTCCTTAGTTGCTGTGGCTAAGGACGGAGTGCTGGTGATACTTTAGCACAGTGGTTCTCAAAGTGGGGTATAGGCCAGGGACACCCAAGGGTACTTGGGGCCCGGTCTTTGGCGTACTTGGGTACTCAGCAAAATGAGTTAATATAGCATAAAAATGTAACCATTGCTATTACTGCACCTACTGTAAATATACTGTACATCGGCTATTTGAAAATAGCGGATTAGGGTTAGGGTTAGGTCTTGTAGATCTGCTATTTTCAAAACATATTGAAAATAAATGTGAAAAGGTTTTTTGAAACATTTAAACAACACAAATCTTGTATGGCAGTGGTTTTCAACCCTTTTCATATCAAGGCCCATTATGTATTCTGCTATTGAGCGACCGACCACCTGATGAGATTTAGCATCTTTGAATTTTGTTGTTGGATAAGATTTTGTCCACAATTCTACACTGTATTGATGTTGGTACCATGGGAGAGATAACAGGCAAATGTTGATCAAAATAACAATTCTTCTACATTCTCTAATTGTGTTGATGTCTTGGAAATTAAGTAATGCAGATGTTTAACAATAATTTAACTCTTGAGAGCGTAAAATGAAACCAAACTATCAAGTTAGTTGGTTACCAACTCCATCATTTAGCTGGGGACCACCTGGAACCCCCTCAAGGACCACTGGTGGTCCCCGGACCACTGGTTGAGAACCAATGTTGTATGGGGGTCCCTGGCATCAAATATTTTCTGATGGGGCCCTGCAGCATAATACATATCAATGTGGTGGTCCTTCACATGAAAAACGTTTGAGAAGCACTTCTTTAGTATGTGTAGTGTACCATTAACCTGCGCATTAAACGGGCAACGAGCTAAAACAGGCAAAAAGCAGGGCAAGAGAAAAACAGAGAGTCCAAATAATTGCGGCACCGGCCCTTAATGCAAAGTAAAGAATAGCCCTATTGTTAGAATAAACAGTTCAGAGTAACGCCGTCTCGCACCTGTCCTCTGCTGTTTTACCTCAGGCATGGAACTTTGCTGTTTACAACATTTCACAGGCCACCTATAGGGCTTCCATGCAGAAATACACTCGCTCGTAATATGTGTCTGCATAGATATGTGCAAACACACCAACAAACATACAAGTACGTGTGCGTTCACCCATATGCATATGTAACCTATGCAGACAAACACTATCTAAAATCCTTGCCAAATGTTGTCTTGTTCTGGTCACGGACTAACCACTTTTGCAGCGTTTGATTAGTGTCTGGAATTCATCTGCAAATGTGCTCTGCCTTGTTCTCCTCCATGGCTGCTATTCATTAATTAGACTCGTTGTGTGACTGAGCTCTCCACAATGTTTAAGGTTACATCAGGCCCCAGTAAGTGGCTGCCTGATAACAGAATGCATCCATCTTCATTACTCAGCCCTTTCTGTCTGGGCTTGCTCCTCCACAAGCAAGCCATGTCAGTGGGATCTGAGGGCCTGATACAATTCATTGCATTCACATCTTGAACTTTTTGTACCCCTTTGATTTTAGCCACTATGATTAATTCACCGGGATACAGTGGTGTCCACTTGTAGACAATTAGCTTTTGTGGTATTTGACCGTTCAGTCGGAACAAAACAAATGAAAAGAAAAACCACATTGGCTCATTTTGGGCTTGAGGTAATTATAAAAAATGCCAAAATATCAGAAACCTTTTTGCGAACTATGGAATCGTGCATTTCCCGTCAGTGTGTTGGTCGGGCACCATCAGTGTGTTTTTTAAAGTGCATGGGACTTTAAAACTTTCAACTCATAACTTTTGGTAACTGTTTTATTGTACTATAATCCACTGAATAAATTATTCATTTAAATTGATTGATTGAAGAGTACGGGTTCATACGGTTCATATTGCAGAGCGTTTAGTTGAGCGTTAACTCGCATGTGTTTGTCTTTAAAAAGTCTAATGGAGAGAGAATAAAAGTGTCTACTGTATGAGCTGATTTCATCCTTTTCTCACCACCGACGGCCAAGATGATCAGACAAATGTCTCTGCAAACAAAGACACATTTCCAATCTCGGACTCGGAGGAGATGTGAATAGACTCAACTTCCAAGGTTACAGCATTTGAGAGCTAAATGTGTCGCTATACAGTGGTTGCTTTTCTTTTGTCATTTTGGAATGGAAAGGGATAACACAGGAAGAATCTGAAGTGCTGGGAAGTCATTACATTGGTTCCAGGGAGAACTGAAAGCAACTGCACACATTATTGTGTAGACAAACCCTGAAAAGGTTCGTTTAATTGAAGCTGTTAGTGCTACGTTCATTGATGTAACCCTCAGGCTTTAGACATATCAAGGCCTTGCCCTTTGAATGCGGGTTAAAAGCAACACACAAAACAACTATACTTTGACGGTGACGGCCCCCCCCTCGCCACAACACCCAGACAAATAGATTGCCTACTAAGAAGCTGAGTACAGTATCTATAAGGAGAAAACACATTAAATGTTAGAATGTAAGCCGTGCAGAGTGTCTGGAAGATGGACGAGGACCAGAGGTGTCCAGAGGAAATAGAGACACAATGGCTCATTTATTCTAAAAAAGGAGTCCTTGATTTAAGAGGGAAATATGCAAATTTATCTCAGACTGGCTGCAGTGCACTCTCCTGCCATCTGATGACGGACACCTTGTTTGTTCAACAACTGTGTCAAATCTTAATCACTTAAGCTCAGTGGTCAACGATAATTAAGTACATTTACCTGAGTACTGTACCTTTTGAGTATATGTACTTTACTTAGTTGTATTTTTGGATGACTACATTTCAAAGACCATTGTACTTTTGGACTCCACTACTATTCAGGAAGGGGGAAGTATTAACCACTTAAGCCCTATTTCAAATATATTGAGAATAACCGATCTGCAAACTCACAACACTTCACATCGTTATGCGATGTGAGTTTGTACTGTAGATCTGTATTTTAAGTATTGTATGTATTTTTTTAAAGGTAGTGCTCCATTACTTTAATTCAAGCACAAATTTGACTGAGCAACTTTCACTTGTAGTTGGGTAATCTTTCACCAGGGGTATCTAAACTTTGACTCATGAAGCACTGGGTTTGAGTAGCCTACTTGTCCACCACTGTTTAAGCCCTTTATACTTTGTTGTACGGCAAATAACTTAAATAGCCAATCTACAGTCCCACAATGTGTCACACTATGACCCGTTGTTAGCTTGTAGATCCATACCTAGGAACGCCATGTTGAAATTGGTAAAACAAACTAAACAAATGGAAACCCTCACACTTTGGAACACAGCTACCACGTCAGCGCTCCCAGATAAAGCTTAATAACACAACATACAATATATTAAGCACTGGTTAAAAATCACAGACAGCAGCGTGTTAATTACATGCTTATGTTTTATGACTGTGACCTTTAAACAGCACACCGATCAATCAGTGCAGAGCGAAGAAGCCTATTGGGGATATTTAGAGGCACAGATTCCGAAAGTAGGACACTATTTATCCAAACACAATCATTATTAATCAGTGGACAGTTAACCCAAATACATTTTCCACATATTTTCCACATTACAGCCACCCTCCCACCTCCCCCCTCCACCTACCACGACCACAACCACAACCACATACACTCTTCCAGAGAGAGACCATTCATTAACTGTTCACGCGTTATCATATGCGTAAGTGAAGACGTCCGGACATTCTGAACAGCCATTTGAGAGAACTCAGTGACTGAAAATTAAGTGATCGTATTCTGCCTTCTGGCCAAGGGATAAGCCATAAATATTTAACATAAGTAAGTCAACCACTCACACACTTGTGGTTCTACATGTTGCAAAAGACTACCATGCTGACTCTGTACATTTAGAAAGTCTATCTTGTATGAATAAATAAATCCTGGAGCATCGCTGCAGGAAAAGGCTCTAGATTAGAGTAGATGCAATTGTCGCCCATGCATTTTGTATTGTAACATTATTATTATTACTATTTTAAAATGAAAATTGCAAAGAATTGGCAGTGATTTCCTTGAGATGTCTGTCGGTGGCATGTTCTCGGACCGCTGTCAGATATCTTCTTTTAAGGCATGACACAAGTTTTGTGTCGACTCACACAGAGAGCAAACCGCATGCCACTGCTCCTGAGACAAGCAGCTGCAGTGTTCACACAACTTGTTTGCTAACAACAGGGGCGAAGTTCCACTTAGCCAGGGCCAAACTAGAAATGTCTATTAACTTATAGAGATTAAAAGCCTGATGCCTCCCTCCACTCCCGGCCCAGCCCTCTGAAAGCCCCTCTCCCCCAGCCCGTATCACACTTCCAAAGGAGAAAGGTGATTGATGAGAGCCATCAGGCTGCGTTGGAATCTCCTCTCTCATTAGAGGCTGCTTCCACATCCAGGATGTTTCAACACACACTATAGGGAGGAGAAGGGGGTTGGAGGGTATGGGGTGGGCGTCCATACTGAGACTTTCAAAGGAGATAAGTACTTGAGCTAAAATATTTACCGTGTGCATTAATCTAAGGGAAATTAATTTGCCTCCATTATGCTCTCCTTGGAAGAAGACACAACAAGTTTGTTTGACGGAGGTGTGTGCGGCTCCCACTCCCTAATCTTCACGCTCAGTGGGATCCCTCGCAGTAAAATCCCTGCTGGGACTGCTCTCCTTCTCCTCTCCTTTCTTCTCATGGGAGTGTTTGAAAATTAATGTTCCTGAGGGACCCGTATTTGGACAGCGCTGGCTTGTTCTACCATCGACCTGCAGTGGTGGAAAGAGTACTCACATTTTCTACTTAAGTAAAAGTACCAATACTGCAATGTAGAAATACTCTGTTACAAGTAAATGTCTGGAATTCAAAATGTACTAAAAGTACAAAAGTAATTGGCTTCAAAATGTACTTAAAGTACCAAAAGAAAAAGTACTAATTATGCAGAATGCCCCATTTCAAGTTTTCTTTTGAAAATAGCAGATCTACAAGCTCACAATGAGTCGCATCGCGACACATTGTGAGCTTGTAGCTTGTAGATCTGTAGAAAAATGTACAGTACTTATTTGATACGTGCTAGTTTTCACCACCTGTCCAGCTTACTTAAGTATAACCTTCCACCACTGCCATCCACCCACTGAGCCCTATCGCATGGTTTATACTTGTTTGCACGCCGTGTCGCGGACGGGAAATAGCGGACCTACAAGCTCAGAATTGTTATGAAACAAACACTTTGCAGATAGAAAGAGGATAATTCAAGCTTTTTGCACAGCTGCAATGTTAGTGAGTTTGACGTTATTTAATACAATCAGATTTCTGTTTGGATGAATGGGCTGTCAATGGGAAGTTGCACCTACTGTAGTTAGCACTTTGCTGGCAAGATGGCCACGGTCTGAATATCGGCAATTGGCACGTTAGCAACGGCTACTAAGAGAGTAGACATTGGCAAACTTCTTACGCATGGGTTTCTCCATATAAATAATCGATCATTTCAGTAGCAAGAGCTCCAAAATGTCTTCTAAATCTAGTCAACCAGGCCTGGAAATCAAACACAGTCGGCTCAGATGGCTCGGACATGTCCTTCGAATGGATCAGAACAGCATTCCTAAAGTAGCCCTAAGATGGACCCCACATGGAAAGAGGAAACAAGGGAGGCCAAAAACAACCTGGCGGAGAACTGTGACCTCAGAACTGAAGATGGCAAATCTAACATTAGGCGAGGCACAACATGCTGCACAGGATAGGACCAGATGGATTTTAGACCCATGTATTTTAATTGGCCCACATAATGATTTAAAAGCTGCCTTCTATCACATGCCAACTAACTGCGTTTGCACCATGCACGTTTTACAACAGAGCCTGCGTGTGCGTTTGTGTGTGAGTGAGAGAAAGAGAGAGGTAGCTAGCTGATACAGATATTGCGCACGCAATCGAGCAATCGCTTTTGGGGTGGCATTTAGCGAAGGGCTAATTATACATTTGTAGCACATTGCTACAGCATGTGCCAGTTGCACCACAGCCACGAGCACCTACTGTACTGTACGTTTAGGGTGTCCAACAAGACCAACAACAATAGATTATGTTTTATAAATCACTAAGGTTTACTTTCCATTCACTCTGGAGTCTCCTCAGGTTGAAACTTTATAAAATATTCTGTTGTTCTCGTTTTTGAGAAAGATATATACTGCCTCAATGAACCTTTTCAGCAAGAATAATTCCATCACTGACGTCATCACTCGTGTAGTACATATATTTTACATGCATGAGGCCCTTCAGCAGTCCCCACAGGAACCTGCCACCGACATGAGCCCCCTAACATGTCAAATAGATCAAGTGTTTGCAGGAACTGTCTCCTACAACAGTGTCCGCATACAGTATGTATTTTACAAATATCCTGAATCAAGGTGAATCTGCGTAGTGAGGCAGAGCATCACATTGACCTTTTGAAGTTAAGTTAATAAGTGAATTAGACAGTCCACATCAAATAAAGGGACAATGTAAAATAGAAACACGCAGAGACACAAGTGAAAAGTTCCTTTCAGTGGTTAGTTGTGTGCGCGCGCGCGTGTGTGCGTGTGTGTGTGTGTGTGTGAGAGAGAGAAAGAAAGAATGTAAGAGCGTTTGTGTTTGGGGAGGCGATGGAGGCAGGGAGTTTGTCTGTGAAGGGTGGGGTTTTGGTCATCTGCCACGGGATAAGATATCCTGACAAGGCAATCAGAGAGAAACAAATTCTGCGGCCATACGGCTTCAACACTCTCGTCCCTCACCCTGATGAGCTTTTGAAAAATGGGGCACGGTTGAAATTGGTTTTGTATGAGAGGCTTCAGATCTGTCTCTTATCAGGGTTATTGCCACCTGTCTTCATTGGCTGCAGAGGTCCGTTAATTAATCTGCCTCTCCTTTTTAGTGGCCGGACAAGGGGGGTGGAGGGGTCTCCAGGGTAAGCATGGCTCTGCCTCCAGTACAAAGAACTAAAGCCGGCACTGTAAAGGTCAGCTGCACTATTCCCAGCAAAAATATGCTCACTGCGGGCACACCAAATGTCACAAATCACCCAAAACCGATATGATGTCCAGCCACGGGCCCTAATCATAAAGCACCATTAGAATGCCTCATCTGGTCCCCTCCTTTCAAATTAATGACAAATAGCACTCCGCAATTGACTGAACCTCTTTAATCGGATAACTTCAATTCAATTCAGATAATGAAAAGTCCTGCAGACCTTTGTCTCGGGGACAGCGATATCTCTCGCGATCAATCACAGCGGCAAACGGAGCACTTCAGAGCTTCTCTCTGGTCTGATCATTAATATAACTACAACGGAGAAACTACTTAAAGTATTGGATTCGGATCAATACGGCTGCGCGAATCTCGATTCGAAAGGGGAAAAGTACGTAAGGGCGGCGTTTGTGTATTCTTCATGCATGCAGTGGCGTTCCCCCGATGCATCACGTCGGGGGATATCAGTGAAGTAATGTGGAAGTGGGAGCTCGAGTATAGGCTGAGCATGAAACATAGAATTGATTAATTGGACACAGATAGATTAATTTGCCACCGGACATTCCCTGCCAAGCTTGTCAGAGTAATAGTGTTATTACACAAACTGTCAGTAGTGATGTTGTGGTTCTAAGTACACAGTCAAATCCTCAGGGTTAATTTAACTCTGAGCGTGTGCAAATGTAACCAAATGGCGGCCTTACGGGTCCGTTTGGTTACATTTGCACACACTCAGAGTTACAAATGAATAAATTAAAGCTGCAATCCAGGTCTTATTTTACTGAATAAAATTATGTTTTAACCAATCCGAATGGTAGAGTATGTTGTTACAATATAACTAGCACAAGTTTTTGATGGTCTCCATAATGGTGGATTCTTGATCATACTCGTAAAGGGCAATATCTCCTGAGTTCAAAGCCTGGGTAGGGGATGAAGCTCACGGATCGCAGCTTTAACAGGGGATTTTACTGTGTACAGACACATTGTGGGTCTTTTCTAGGGGCCTTTTCTATAGTAGCTACTTTTCTAGAAAGCACTTGTGTCTTTGGAATTCTTTCTTTTCTTTTTCGCTTGCTGCATGAGGCCCTTCAGCAGTCCCCACAGGAACCTGCCACCGACATGAGCCCCCTAACATGTCAAATAGATCAAGTGTTTGCAGGAACTGTCTCCTACAACAGTGTCCGCACCTGTGCATTCCACTGAGCGTTGAGATCCTAGAATTTCTCAAGGTGAAGTTTGAACTTGGCCTGGCGTACACAGTTCGGGCAGACCCAGACTTGCCTGATGGAAAAGCAAGCTTGTATTGTACACACAGGCTCCTGTCACTCCGCTGTTCTTTTGGAATGCTGATGAACGACAATGTCCCATCAGTGTAATATTCAGGTGGTGAGCTTTGTGTTTTGTTTTGGTTTGAGCCCTTTGCCAAGTTACAACCTGCAAACCATTCAGCGGAATAAAGTATATATATAGTAGTAAGAGTAGTTAGGATTTCCCTGCATGTATAACGTTGTTCATTTCTGCAGTCTAAACAAAGGAAATCATCTCGCTCATAAAGAGCAAAACCAATACGCTCATTCCAAATTTCCCCACAGAATGGGGGCCACGGCACCTTTAATCAACAACACCTTCATATGTGTTTGATTAAAGCAAAAATGAGTTGTTTCTCCAAGGACATCTTTTCACGTGAATAATACTTTTTCATTTAGCAGACGCTCTAATCCAGAACAGTGCTGTTGCCGCCCACAGGTATAATCAACCAGAAAATGAATAATCATTCTGCCGGACCACAATAAATCATTACGCTTTGGACAATTAATAATGTAGGAGAGGCCCAGGATCTATAATTACAATAGTTATGATGCATATCATCAGGTTTTAAATTCTCACATTGCGATCTCACGTTTCAGATACCAGTGCCCACAGACATACAATAATGTAGCCTACACTGCAAAATCCAGAGTGTTCATTTAACTCACAGTAAACCAATTGAACCCTAATTTGGGCATGTCACAGCAGGTGAACATTCAGCAATACAGGGCAAACATTCGACAAGCTCACAACGTATTAATGCGTTGTGATCTCGTAGAGCGACTATTTTTGCAGAAGATATTTGATGTAGAGGGGAAAAGGAGCGGACCTAGTATAGACCGCTGGAGGACTCCAGTCAACAAAGTAGGGTTTTAAGTGGTTCAATTGATACTCACAATTTTTTCAACATTCTCCTCTTGTTTACACACATTTTCAGTTATTTAGTTTTCACATGCCTGTTGGAAAAAGCACTCTGTCATTGTCGTACAATAATACATGATGTGAGGTTTCAAATAGCAATATAGAAACACACCACTAACAGACAAGCATTCATAAGTAGGAGATTTATCACACATCCACTTTCACACTGAAAACAAACGCTTAAAACAAAGAAGTTGTGACATTTTCCAGATCCATTTCACCTCTTAAATCCACCAAAATGACAGCATAACCCTAGTATAATGTGCAAGCCAGGGCCAAATTGATACAGAAACGGAAGGGAAAGGAGGAACACCAAACCTTTGTCTGTTCCGTGAAAAATAGTATCTACGCTTTGCCTCCCCCTGAGAGGAAGACAAAGAAAAACACGTATTGCTAAGTCAATTTGACTTGTCTCTTTTCATTGTATTGCTGTGTCGTCTCTTATGATGCCTGTGAATTACAGACAATCATATTGCTATAGAAACGTATCGGAAAGAAGGAAGAACATACTGTGAAGAGGTTAAAATCAGTCTTTTGTCTGTTCAGTGGAAAATATAAGTCAAAGACAAAAAAACATTTATTGCTATTATAGTAGGGCACTTTGACTTTCTCTTACGGTGTATGGTTATGTTTAGCAGATTTGCGAGAGGAGACGTGCGCATGAGGCCACAAATTCTGGACCCATGTTCGTTCTGTCTGTCTCTGTCCAACCATCCATCCATCTATCTAGTACAATGTATTGATATACAGTCTGTCTGTCTGTCTGACATCCATCCGTCCGTCCATCCGTCTAATCATCTGTCTGTCCATCCATCTATATACCAGTAAGACGCCCTGAGGTCGAGAAGCGACCTCACGTGCAGGTATCCGCCTGGGTGACGGCAGACTGCTAGGCGAGTGCTGGCACTTTGGAATGGGGGGGTCAGATCAACATTATGGAATGAATTCTGTTCTGGGCATATATGGAGCGTGTACAGGGTTTGATGAGGTCAGATCAACATAATGGGATGTCAGAACAGGTCAGCTCCATATATAGAGATCTAAGGGTAGCAGCTGGGGCAGTGTCTTGAGTGTACAGGGTTTGATGAGGTCAGATCAACAATATGGAATGTCAAAACAGGTCAGCTCCATATATAGAGATCTAAGGGTAGCAGTGGGGGCAGTGTCTTGAGTGTACGGGGTTTGATGTGGGTCCAGGTAGGGCCGGGCCTTAAGTTTCGGGCCTGTTGAGAACTCTAGTTCTAGTTTTCGCCGGCTGCCGGGCGCGACCTCATGCTTCCTTCTATGCATGAGGAGTCCAAGCAGCTTCTTTGTGTTTTGGGATGTCTGCAGCAAGCTTGTTTTAGGGCCTTTGTGGGATGGCTCAGGGTAGAGGACAGAGTACAACATCGTGCAATGGGCCTGGTCTACAAGATACACGTCAATGACGTCCACAATCACAACACCAGAGGGAGCTCCACAAATCATGTTCAACCCAGATTTGGCTCAAACAAGGGTGTAAATACATGAAAAGTCCTGCTATGCCACAAAAATGTGGAACACCCTATCAACAGTCATAAAGGAGTGTGAATCCCTACTCTCCTTCAAAACCGCTCGAGCTGTTTATTGTACATATCTTTCTTTTTTTAACTTCTAACCGTTTATACGATGTGCATAATATTGTATATATTTGTCTGTCATTAAATGTTTAGATGAATTGAGTACAAAAGGACCCCAATAGAAAGCCATATGCCTTCTTGGGTTTAAAATCCTCTTAGCAGACCTTGTATCGAACTGCACTTTTGCTTTCTCTGTACTTTGTTTTTCTTTGCAAACTGCTAATAAAGTATTCAATCAATCAATCAATCAATCAATGAACATGTACAAATGTGTACACTTTAAATGATAAATATAAATTGAGCATTGAGAGTATGTACTGTACGTACACATTATAGAAAGGGCTGAGAATTCACTTTGTTGACAAGATGGTCATACAGTGGACAGAAGCAGGGAGGGGGTGGGGGTGTGGGTGCCTGGGCTGACTCACAGTTTGTCGAGTCACAGAGCAATCTGTGGCTATGAGCACATTCACTTAGCAGGCAGGTTGATGATCCCGGAGCCGGTGATTTATTCGCCGCAGACGCGTTGCAAGGCTGTAAGAATTTGTCAAGTTAGAGTCCTAATTAAAACTGTTAATCACAGATTCCTGTTTGTTCAGCACTCGGAGCGAAATGAAAAATGCGATCAAATTATTCACTGCCGCCCTTTTTCAGACAGGTAACGTCTCTGCGCACCCCCCCCCCCCCCACCCCCAAGAGTGTCATGGAGCGCACACCCACCAAAAAGTGTCAAAGTGGTTCATGAAGACAATGAATTGTTCATTTTGTATAGGCCTTTAAATAGAAGTCAACAAAGTTAACTTGTTAAGACAGTGATTCAGTGTGGGACTCATAGAGTGATTGATAGTCTGGTTCCATTTGTACACTCTCTGTACACTTCTTACAGTGTGGATTAAAATGTGCAGAAAAAAAGTATGAAATGGGAGTCCACGCCATGGCCTAATTCAAACTGGGGATCCCTGAAATGAAAAAGGTTGAGAATGTGGGGCGAAATATCAGAAGACGCCTTTATTCATCCACCCATCGCCCTGTTTGCTCTTCACCGAGCTATAAGATCATCCTGATTGTGCGTGAGCGTGATCCAGTCACATGTACGGTACTTTAGAATTAGATCAATACTATCCACCAAGGTTCATCCCTCGGGGGTCAAGGAAACATCCCTTTGTAGCAGAGGGAAAAAGAGAGAAACCGGCCTCCTCAGGGGTCCCGGACAACACAAATGGCTGCAACACCACCTGCTGTGAGGAGCCTATTAAAAACACTGTGGGTGCTAGCGGGTGGTCAATCTAAAGACCACTCCAAGCCTTGCCGGTCTTTGCAAACAGAATTCTGCACTCTGAAAAGTGAAATGCTGTTTTGCAGTACAGTATGACTTGGTCAATCACGCATAGAGCTCAGTCTGCTTTCATAAACCGTATAACTGTGAGATTGTAAAAATGGTACCCTTTGGTGCACAGCCTGCATAACTCACCCCAAAATACAGGTTTCACCAATACAGCGGCTCCATTCCATAAGTAAATGTGGATAACCTTTTCTTCCAATTTCTAGATGTGTTTAAACCTCATGAACAGTTGTCTCATAATTACTTGCGCAAGCAGAGCGTGCAAGTCCTGCGATCGGCTAGGTATGTATATGTCGCTGACTGTACTCCACCGGCCAATAAGGGACCACTGTTCTTGATGATGTCAGTAAAGTACATTTCAAGGTTGGTATAAGGTCAATAGGGGGTGTGTATGTATGTATGTATGTATGTATGTGTATGTGTATGTATGTGTATGTATGTGTATGTATGTATGTGTAGGTATAATACGTACGTACTGTACACACTACACACGCACCCACGCACACACGCACCCACGCACACACGCACGCATGCATGTATAATATATATAGTATGTCGGTATGTCTTCCAACCAAAACGGGACCACCATTCTTGGTGACGTAACTAATATAAGGTACGTTTCATGGTTGGTATAAGGTCAATAACGGGTCTAAAGGATTTCGAATAGCAGAGAGCTCTAGGACTCAGAGAAGCAGTTGTACCTAGACAGAGAGCTCTATAGACAAATTCACAGAGGCTTGCCTGGGTGCGGCCATTACTGAGGTGTGGCCATTAAGCGCAGCAGCACTGATTAGCTACACCTATGAGCACCTGCTCCATGGATTACCCCTCAGTAATGGCCGTGCCCAGGGCACCCCTCTGTGAATTCCTCTATAGGGACTCAGAGATGCAGTCGTACCCGACAGCAGCAGAGAGCTTTAGGACTCGCTTTAGGAGTCGTACCAGCAGTGGTGAGCTCACTTCATGGCGCGCTCTGCTTGCACACAAGTAGGCCATACATGGCCTACTTGTGTGCAAGGCGCAAGTTGGAGAGTGCATTTCTAGTTGTCAGTTTTATTCAGAGCTGAGTCAGTCTGTTCAAGAGCAGTGAAAAGCCTAAAGTCCTGTGAAGTCAAAACAAAGCAGCTAAAAGCCGTAGTCTCCACTCTCACAGGTTATTCTTCATTATCTGTTTATAAATTGTTCGGCATCTGCACCTAAACTGCACTGCGAAGGAATTCCCTCTCAATAAGGCAACGTCACCTCATCACCACCACCGCATGTTTATTCCCACAGTCTAAAGCCTGATTTAAGATTACAGGAGGCCTAGTTGAACAGTGGTGTCCGCACTGAAGATAGCTGATCTACAAGCTCACATCCACGCCACTGACCAGCACAAAAGGCGAGCTCGTCAGTGGTGGACATACTTAAAGGACCATAAGGAAGAATTCACTTGAGTATGTGTATTTTTTAATATGACTTTCACTCCACTACATTTCAAAGACATTTTTTTTTGTAGGCCTACTAGAGTCAACTACATTTCTAGGAAAGGAAAATGAAATAGCGGCTCTGCAATGTTAAAGCTCGCTTGTAGATCAGCTATTATGTGACGTGTTGTGAGCTTGTAGATCAGCTATTTTCAACATGGGACACCGTCATAGACGGAGTATATAGATGAGGCTGAACACAACTTCAACCAACTTCAAGAGAGAGAAGTAATCTCGACCAGGCCCCGTGTGAATTACACAATAGGTTACTGGACACCTTGTATTGAACAAAGTCTTTTAAGATCTTCATAAAGAACAGGGCAACTCCGCTGTTCTGCCATTTCCCTTTCATGTAGCACATCCATAGATCGAGCACTGATTCCACAGATTGTACTTTGACTATAGAATCACATAGTTTGTAATGAACAAGAGAGAGAAAGAAAAAACTTCCCTATTATCTGTAACTGGAAAGAAAAAAAGACTAATAAAGGGGAAAAGTGCTTTAATGTCTGAGTAGGTGTAAACAGGTCGAGGCATGATTCATTATCTGCCTAATTGCCAAAAAAAAAGAAAAAGATTAGCCTTGGCTTTCATCTGCAATCACGGCTAATGAGAAAATGTTCTTACCCTCCAAACCAATTCATTTTTGTACCCCCTCATGCCAGAGCCGTGACTGTGTTCTCCACACAGGAGTGTTTTTTCTCTCTTTAGTTTTGGATCATCTCTCCCTGAATGTCATCCAAGCTGTAGGTGGGCATTTAAAAACAATTTCAACATGGCACAGATTAGAAGCGAAACTATGTATTATAACAGGGGACAGTCACATGTGGCTTCTGACGACCGAGAAACCATAGCCTCCTCAGATCCCACAAATACATTATGGACATTCCACTCACTGCAGCCATGTTTTGGCAACACCAGTTTTGTTGCTTTATTTGTGTTCTTGCAATGTAGTGTAATGTTATTCTTCATATTTCTGCTGTGTATTATTCCTCTGCTGCCAAAATATTGGCATCTCATTGTGTCTCATCTTAATAAAAAAAAAACATCTGAACAAATAATTTGGGACAGGCACGCTATTATTTTACCATTAAAGCGGCGTTGGACAGGTGATATATTTTTGTAAAGAAAACAAAAACTATTTTTTAAAGATCTATATTCCACTAGTAATCACTGCTATAGAAAGTTTGTTCAGTAAAGAGAGTGTTCCCACTCTCTCTCCATTAAACAGAACATACACTTTCAGTCGGGATGCCAATTTTATCCAATCAGGAGTGTTTCAGTTCCTTCCTTTTCCTTCAGATTTTATCAACATTTCACGCTAATCGGTACACATGTGATCACGATGGGTCTGTTTGATTTGTTATATTCCAACCTGATTGGCTTCCAAAGTTTTCCGTTTTGTACAAAATGCCGCAAATCATGATTGCGGTGAAACTGTGCACACACTAGGTTGAGGAAGAAAAATAACGCTCCTATCCTGGTTGAGACCTGAGCCCAGAGGGGCACTTTTTCTAGTCTTTTCTATCTTTTCTTTATCATCATCTATGAGTGGATACACTCTATGGTTACTACTGTAATAGTTATCTTACACATACTTTAACAAAGAAATGCACTAAATGCACTAAATGCACATCGTAGCTCTCAAGATGTTTTATATTTGTATCAAATTGCTTCCACATACAGTACATGATGGTCAGGTTTAATAGTCAAAGTGGTGAGGGACAAGGATGCCACGTTTGACTCTGTGCCACCTATTTCATGCTAGAGAGACATTCACAGTTGCACCAGTGAATAATAGTTGACAGCTGGAGTGACTACTGTAGTTATATGATTGCAACACGACTTGTTGTGAACTTACAGTTCGGATATTTAGGCTAATTAAGCATTAATTTAGGCCTGGGACAGTATTCTCAGTCACAATCCCCAGATGTGCTTTCACAGGAAAACGGGACCCTCCTCTCCGACAATTGAGAAACATGTGGACCATATCCACAGAGATCAGCTTTCAAGGACGCAGGTGTGAAGTGTCGCACGCGCACGCACACGCACACGCGCACACGCACACACACACACACACACACACACACACACACACACACACACACACACACACACACACAGGGAAAGCATGCAGGGACACTAATATTTTAGGTGCAGTAAAGATGATACAACATGCATATCACTCAGCACTCCATGACCATGAGCACAAGTAGTGGCAGCCTTCCGCCACAGTGGACGGACATACTGCTGAAGGCCGCCGGGTCTATTCCCTTTCTATTGGCTGTTGGGTTTTGGGGTTTAGGATCCTGTCGGGAGCGGATGATAACTTGTTGTAGTCTGTTTTGTAGTCATCAGGCCGGAGCCCCCAAACTAAATTACCCAAATAATTCCCTGCATCATAATTTTAGGGCTTACTCAACAAAAGCCTTGATGTGGCGTATGAACCTAGAGGACGAGACTAGCCACTTTGTCGCTCAAGAACAAGAGCTAGCGGCGAACCCCCACTCCCCGGGGACCCCCGGAGACCCCCACATGGTAACTCTCATTTCTCTACCGTTTCGGACGTGGGGCGGCTCTGCCGAAACCGGACCGGCACCCTGGCCTTGGTCCTGTGGGTCTGGAACACGGAGTTGCAACACTCACTTCACATGTCCACCTACCATGAAGAAAAGACAAGACTTATTGTCAATATAGGTGTCTTTCAATACACTGGCTTGGGGGCAACATGTGAAGCTAATGTTTGATTTATGTTGCTCGCCATAAACTGCTGATCTATACTTAAGGGTTTGAGCAATCTTCCTGTCAGTATCAGCCAGCATTGACTCCCTGAATACTGAGAATTCTTACAGTGCCATGTATCTGATAAATATAAAACAAAATCACTCATTAGGAAGTTGAAATATATATTGAAAACTATAACATTGTCCTGTGAAATAAAATCATTGATCTGCCATGTGTAATGTAGTATGAGTTAGGCCTTTTAAATTAATCCATTACATTAGTCCCTTCCAATTATGATGTGTGGCAAGAAAACCTTTATTTCATAGATTTATTTTGTTAGTGTAATCTGTTAAATTATGATAAACATTATCAAATGAGTGGTTTTATAGGCCCAATGATTCAATCACACTGTTGGACAAAGGTTCATGCGCCACTTAAACCATCTTTCGCTATTGATAAAACATGTATATGGAATACTGTATACTGTAGCTAGTATACTGTAGTTCTATTGGGAAACAAAATGTGCAATCTGGATTTTTTTAGCATAGTCTGATGTTTGGAATTATTCTGAATGAACGCTGCAGTGGGATATAAGATGCAATCGTGACCTACAGTAGGCTAAACAGCTGTCAGTCAAGTCACAAGGCCCTTTGTGACCATCTGTGGTGAATATCTTTCCCCAGTCCCCTGTCAGTTAAAGGCGCATATTCTTCTATGTGACAGCCCCTATAGGTGAGTGGGCCCTGCTCTAAAAGCCCATCCAGGCATGGATGCTTAGCACTGGTGACCTTTAATTTCATTCAGACTGTGTACAAATGACTTCAACATAGCCCAAAAAAAAAAAGGCTGTGAAAGAAAGTCTGAGAGCTAGATTGTAGCCACTCTGGGTTTCGGCACACCGGCATTATCTACTCCCTGCCTTTAATGACTTCCCGCAGAGAGGAGCCTTGTTGAGAGCCTTGGAAGTCAGACTAAGAATAGCATTAGACACAAGGTTATCTGGGCATTACACTCACTGTAACATGCAATTAACTCTTCTCCTCCATTTTCATTACACAATTATTCATTAATGTCAATTTAATTTTATGCATTGTTCTACATGACCAAAGGCTGATTACTGGGCCCTTGCACTCCAATATCCCAAGTTAACTGGTGCCAGCCTCACTTGCAGGCCGACTAATTGCAATTTAGCCCCAGACAGCGCCTCCCTCTTTAGGCCTGCCTTAATGGAGCAACTGATTCGCAGACAGGTAACGATTGGAAAGACAAAGTGCTTCTCCCTCTGAATGGAAAACAAATGCAGTGCTGCTAAGCTGTTTTCTTTGTGATAGCACCGAGGGCAGCCCTTTGTATTCAGAGAGGGACATGTGGTAATATGTTCCCTTAAATCCTATTTGTCTTCCAATTCTATCTCCATATAGTAATAAGGAGACCCTATTAAGGCGCAGAGGGATGTCTGTGCCACGATAGGCTCAACAGCACCCAGTTTATGGACAGATTGCTGTTTGTATTATATGTACGTACACTCTCAGAATTGTGGATGGTTTTTATAGGGATCCAGTGATAATTCAGAAATAACCAATGCCATAGTTACCAATACCGGTCTGGTATTTTATTGTATTTTTTATAATGAAGTAAACTTTTCAGACTTTATCTGCCTGTTTCCATGCACAGAGTCATAATCAAGTACACCACATGTCAGCATAACCTTTCATCTGTCTTATATTCACAAATTCACATGTTGTTAATTGCTTACCTATAAATAAAGCAAATACCAGATGTTGCAGGCATGAATTAGCACAAGAGAATCATAAGCTAAACACACGTGGTGCCGCAATATGGTAGTAGAGTATGCACACTCCTGCATGTGTGAATTGACTGTGGTGAATGAAAGAAATGTCGTGGGTAGATGAATCTATAATCTAAACTTCCTGCACTGCGCGCACACACACACACACACACACACAACATCATTCCTCCTTCCTCAACAAAAAAGGCAGTCACTGACCTTTAAATTTCATCCAGCTGATAGCAATCAGGTGCTGCAATCTGAGGGTTTATTAAAGTATTTAAACAACAACTGTTAGGGCTTTTCTCCACCGACCCCCAGTGCACGCACGCACACTTGCGCGCACACGCACGCACACACACACACACACACACACACACACACACACACACACACACACACACACACACACACACACACACACACACACACACACACACACACACACACACACACACACACACACACACACACACACACACACACACACACACACACACACACACACACACACACACACACACACACACACTATTAATTCAGAAGCACCTGTTCTGCAGCAGAAGTAGTGTTTGTATGATAATTAAAAAGGTACTTCTCGGAGCAGGAAATTGTTTCACACTGGTCTGTCACAGTAACTTAGGACACATCTTGATTGTGTGATAATGATAAAAAATGATAAAGCATGAAGGGGACTGTGTGCACTTTCATGCACCTGCCGTGGAACACAAGATTAAAGAGTTACAAATTTGAGCGCCACCCCGGGCCAATTGGACCTGTCTTTCATGCACTGATCCACATCAAAGACTCTCAGGCAAGAATCCTCAAGGCGTGTGTTCAAAGCACGCTCTCCTTTTTAAAACTCCATTTTATGTTTGTTGCTCATATGTTCCAGAATAGCCATATAAATGGCATGCATGATGGACAGGGTAAAAGACGTTTTAATTCCGCGAGAACTCTCTTCCACGAACAAAGCAAAGAAAATGCACTGACAAAATAATGATTAATCTACTCCTTTGTTGATTGACCATTCAAAATGTCCATCCACTTTTCTCTCATTCTTCTGTTCATTGGACCTCTGTAAGCAGTGGGGCAGTAATTATTGTCCATTTTCAGACACGGGATAATCAAAGCCTTCAAAAGAAAATTTGATAATAAGCATTCAAAAATGAAAGGGACTTCATATGGAGCCAAGCAAGAGTCTTTTGGAATAAAAGAAGATTTGGAATAAAAGACAAAAATTGATTACTGTGGCCAAAGGTTTACAACATCTTGTTTGAACATAATAGAGAGTAATTACTTTGAAATTGAATGGAATTCACTTCACAGTGATTTGTCTAAATGAGAAGGTGAAATGTGTCTGGATGTGTGATGCATGACTACTATTTTGGAGAGTGGCAAGAATAATTTCCAGTCAATTATTATAATTATGATGATTATTTCAGTACATAGACCGGCACAATAGAGCACCGAAGTCCTGACGTCACTCGCTCGTCCCCTCTATTCCCCTGGTTCAGGGAAGTAATTTCTCTATGGAGAACAACATGGGCTCATCTTAAAATCATTTCATATAAGCGCAAAAATAAACAAGCTGTCTCTGCGTTATTGTCAGGGAGGTGTCTCTGTATCGTTTGCGACAGTCAGTCACTCATATATGTTACAGTCTGTTTCTAGCAAAAATGTAATGTTTTCTAAGTGGCCTGGATGATTTGTTTATTTTTCAAACACAGTTATTATGAGTAATCTAAAATCCCCCTATGGGGATTACAATGCAAATAAAAAGTACATGAACCCGTGGATTTGCGCCCTCTACCGATATTGACGTCAGACTTCGGTGCTCTATAGATTAAATATATATATACTTTGTGCAATAGTGTGCAAATGTGTTACACTGTAAAAAAGTGTTTAACTCTGAGAGTTATGGACCCGTTCGTGGCGGTTTGAACATATCTTTGGGATGCTTTATAGAGATGGATCAAATTTGCCCTATCAACACGACAAAAACTGTTGTAGGGACTACAAGACAGAGTGCAGTCACTGACTTGAGCTGTGAGAAGCACTTGTTCGCTGACCTAATCAGTAGAAGTACCTCCTTCACCTCCTTCTTAACCAGCATATTGAAACTGCCATCCACAACAATTCACATGTACAATTTAAGATGATACCCACTTCAGATTCCCTTAAGAGTCAAATGTATGTTACAAGTCTCACTCAAGGCTTGCACCAAAAAAGTCCTGCCCAGCCCGGGGCATAAAGTTAGTCTGCCTCAAACAGGACCATACACTGCTGGGAAAACAGACACACATTGGTCACCAGCAAATGGACAATTAGAGAGATGAGGGAGTCTGAGGGACAGAGGCCTGTCACATGCATGTTCTCCCTTTCTCTAGCTTGCATTCAGGTCATCTACAGAGCCTCTGCAGCTACAGGCGGATGAAACGTGTTCTCACCAGGGTCATTTAATACAGTATTTCGTGAAAAAGACATTGCCTGCAAATTCGAGGTATCATTGGCAACACCTTTCATACATTTGTAGAAACAGTAGCAGTATTGCGTTCAAATCAATTATGTTGACACTATATGCTATTTATCTTTTCTTTTTAACTTTTAAGCCACATTTTTAAATGTATATATCTATATTAACAAGTCTAAAGTTGTCACGTGCGAAAAAGATGTGGCGACAAGTCAATGAAAAGATGTTCGCATGTGGTGACAAGCCAATGAAAAGATGTTCGCATGGCCAATGCCCCTCCCCCTTTGCCTGCTGCGAGCCTGCAATCTGATCTCCCTCTCTCCGAGTCCGCAGAGAAACATCTTCGCGGAAGGAGGAATAGTCGGCTCACCATTTTGCTTATTCCTTCTAAATCTCTGTATATAAAATATAGGTCACTCAGCGAATCTCTTAGTTACATCAACATTGTTCTTCGACAATAGCTGTTTTTTGCCTAAGTAAAACGATTAGACTGTTCGCAACATTGCATTGGCTATTTCGCTACTGCCGAGTACTTTGGATTGCACACACACACACACGCACGCCTGTAAGCCACCCCCCCCCCACACACACACACACACAACACTACCCCGTGTCCGTGTCCCAAACACACACAAAAAAACAGCGGAGCGCCGAGAAAACGTGCCAGCAGACTCGCTGATTTACTATATATATACTACCGCGGACCCCCTCCGCCCCGCGCCGAAGATCACACACGGCAAGAGTTCACCAACATGCGATCCAGACCCGATACATATAGGCAGCGGCTACATCATTTGTTTTTTTTATTCCAATTCATTTTGACGTGCAGTGTCTCTCGGAGTCTCTCTCTCTCTCTCTCTCTCTCTCTCTCTCGGCACGCAACACACACAGGAATTGGGCTAATATAGGCTACCAATACAGGACGTTATAATCTTGAGTTTCATTAAATAACTGTCTTTCTCCGCATGCGCACGCGCCCACACATTATTCAAGTGAAATGCCAATATTGGGCTAATATAGGCTACCAATATGTGGGTATAGCCTACAGGGATTTACCGACGGAATGAATATATATATATATATATATAAATAATCATCTATACCAGGGGTGCCTACACTTTTTTTTACTTCAGAGCTACTTTCAAAACGACCAGCTCAACATACCCACCAAATAATACTATCATCCCATTGCTGAAAATAGTTACAAAATGTAATTGAGGGGCCTTTCATAGGCTACATATAAGACAAACGCACATGGAATGGGAAATAGAGGGGGAAAAATGGAAATGGTAGGGTTTTATTTTGGTTGGTATTTGACTTTGCTACTGATGATTGTAAGCAACAGGTATTGCATTGTGTGTTTGAGCTGACAGGCCCTTTTTGATGTCAATCAATCAAGTCATCTCAGGTCATCTAAAGCGGCAGATGCAAAAATCGTGGTCTACCTGCAAAGCCTTTGTAGATCGTGATCTACCATTTGGGCACCGCTTAACGTCAGATCAGGGGTTTTTGTCGGCGAGCGCCAAAAATGCTCCCCGACAGCAATATACCAGGCAGTGTGTACGAGCCTTAACATGTTGACTACACTACACTAATAAGGACACATAATAACTAATAACCCATCCGTTACTACATGTGGAGTCAACTCCCGCAATTACCTTCTTCCCATAGTGCGCTGCAACATACTCTATATCTTTGGCCTTTTCCCCCTCTATCATCCCCTGTATAATGATGCTTGGGTGTTTACCGGCAGACAGACAATTCAATTCAATTCAACCTACCCTGGGTACTACGTATGTTTACCCAGGGTAACTGGTCTAAGCTCAAGAACTTGTTTACAGCCAGGCCCTGCTCATAGAACATTTCATGGTAGGGGTGCAATGCCTTGTCCAAGGGCACTTCAGCGGTGGTAATTTTAACGTGCCGGTCCGGGGATACGAACTAGCGACCTTCCGATATCAAGACCGCTCCGCAAACCGTTCGGCCACCGCTGCCCCCTAACAGCGCGAGGGTGTGACGGTGTGAAAACGGCTGAAGAGTGGATTCTGCCGTGCTCGCTAGCCATGAGAGGCGCAGAGCCGTCGCTATTATGATCAGATCATCATAGCGATCATTACAATGAATAAGCGTGGACAAAGTAGTTCACATGAACGATGCTGTAGTGGCTGGGGCATATATTTAGGAATAGGAATATATTTTTTATATGCACCAATTACAAATAAAAGAGAATATATGTTGAGAGCCAGTGAGCTACGTCCTCATTCGTGTGCGGGAATTCAGAGCATCTCAGATATTGGTGACCACAGGACTGTGATATTGCGATTATACTACAGTTACCCTTAAAAAAGCCCCACCTCAACTAAATTTCATTGTAACTAAGATATTGGATAGAAATTCATATTTTTTAATGCCATATTTAGCCATTATGAGCGCAAATATCCAATGCGTCTCTCCCAGGGCCAGGAGCTGAGCAACAACAACAACCCATAGCCTGAAGTTACATGGCTCAATGGGTGGGGGGGGGGAGCCAGAATTTAATCTATTTTGCAAAACCTCTAACTTCTGTGTACAAAGTTACAAACACTGAATGTTGTCTATATCTCCTTTAAATTTACTTGATTCGTTTCAGTTTTAAGGTTAGGCACTGTTTGATTAAAGCAAGTTAGTCAAAGAGTTTGTGTGTGCTTAATGCACACAGTTTGCATTCTTCAACAGGCCTTCAATAATGATGATTTCACCAATCTGATGAATTGCTTTGTGACATAGGCCTATATTATAGCTCAAAGGAAGCCCTTATCATGTACATCAATCAATCAATAAAGCTATATTTACATGGTTATACTGGATGCAGCACAAAAACAATGTGTGGAAAAACAATGCAGGTTTTCTAAGGTATCTAAGCACCAATGAGCTGCATATAATGTCTCTTACAGCCTAAACTACTGCAGTTCTATAGAGCACCTGTCCCCAACATGTCCTCTCTCCTTCTGTATCATGGTCACCTTCAGTGGTGGGCCATACGCACAGGAGGGAAGATGGGACACTTCCAAAGGACATCACATCAGCAGTGCTGGCAAGGGGACTGTAAAGACAGGCCCATGGAGAGAGTTCTCCTTTCCACTTCAAAGACATAACTTTGTGGCCCTTGAAAACATCAATTGAGTAAGAGGCTTCTTCAGCAAAATAAGTAAAACAAAAAAAAAGTGTTTTTTAACTTTAACTTTCAGAGTCAAACTATATACTTCAGGGAGGGAAGTTGTCTTCATTTAATGATGTGACATCAATGTATGACTAACAGTGATTCCTCAGCAACGCTAATGATTCAATATCCTAAGCAGTTTCATTCATTATCCATAGTGTGGCGCGTTGGAAAATGATTATAAGCCTGGGAACAACAATCTTTGCTACACCTGTTGCCAATTAATGCCCACTGAAAGCATCAACTAAAACAGATTGATAAGTGTATTCTGTCCAATGAAGCAGCATAATCAACATATTTGGCTAATGCGTGCATTTTTCCCAATTTTCCCAATTGTGTTTCAATCTAAATGCTGGACAGCAAAATCCTCAAATTACCCTCCCAGAGTTGAATGAACACTGATGCTTTTGCTGTGTGCATATCACAGGGACAGCATTGACCTTGGTTTGCACACAAACAGACATCACCTTGCTTCTTTCTGGCTTGAAATATTGAAAGAGGGGAACAATATGGAGTGGGTGGAAACTCACTGCATTATGTGTGTAAAATGATCTCCAAAGCATCATTAACCGAGGCTGTTGTCCCTGTAGTCTATAGCAGGCTGTGTTAAATTTTGCAGAGCAACGAGCATGCATTTACCATGACCAGAGAGCCGCTTTCAAAATGCCTGCAAGGATTTAGGTTTGATTTTGACCACTGATTAAAAAACTAAAACAATATTTCATCTTTCGGTTCCCTATCCTCTCACATGCAAGTGATTAGAGAGACTTCTCATCAAAGTTGATGGTGGGATGGTATTTGAATCCACCGACTTTTAATTTATTTTCTTTTTCTCTCTTTTAATTAAAACCTAGTTAAATTCACCCCTGGCTGCACTGTGTAACAGTGTAACAAAAATGAATGAATTGTGTCCTAGGGGGGTAGGAGACCTCCATAGAAGCCTACAGTATAATTGTCAGTTTCACCAAACAAGCTTTAGTGAAACCGATTTCCAAACATGAATTAAATAGTAGATGCTCATGTACAATGCATACATGCATAAAATATTTAGATATTTATACTGCTATTAAATCATCATTGTTAGAACATCACATTCTATCAATGTAGGTGGTTTCCAACAACTCATAGTTTCAATTATTATAAAACATTTCCCTGATTCCTGAAACCACAGAAACACTAGCATCCCAATTTTGAGCATGTCAAAATATATGAACATTTGGAAAAAATAAAAGATCTACGAGCTCACTAGACTTCGCAAGCTTGCAAATACTGTAGGTAATTTGATGTAGTAGAAGTAGAGGGTCAAAATGAGGGGACCAAATATATACCCCTGGAGAACAATGGTCAAGATATTTTATATAGGGTATAAGTGGTAAAAAGGAAGGATTTCAGATATTTGGATAACCATTGCATTTTGTCATACCCATTGTCAATATTCAATGTTGAAATATGTGGCCATCTGTGGTATCTCTAATTAGGACCTGATAGTCAATGTATTATTTATCCCAAAAATGTATGAAAAAGAAAACAATGCGCTTTTCTTTTGTTTGTTTCATGAGTTTCTTGTGAGAAAGCATGAACACCGTCTCTGCATCCGTATCCTTGGCAAAGGAGGGCCCAGGTGTTAATGGAAGACTGAACTCTGTCTGCACTCAGTTCTTCAGTTTGCGTTGAGATGGGCGCACTGATTGTCCGTTGAGAGTTGTTTACATTTCTTCAAAAGCCCCATTTAGTTTCCCGTGACAAGGTGGAATAAGTGACTTGGCCATGATGGATGGAGGCACCTGTCCTAATGGTGGCTCAAACTGTGCCCACTAGTGCACGATACATTGATAAATTGACAACAGTTGGGACATGCTCTGCTAGCAGGGAGAATGAGGCTACTAGGACATCCGCTGCTCACCATGTTTCCATCCCACCGTTACGGAGCCTTGCGATGTGGAACTCCCCCGAAACAGCTGCTATGGAGAGCCGAGCGCTCAGAAGGGTCTTATTCGACAATTAATGTTTGATTCTCTCCATCGGTAAAGAATAAAGAAGGCACGTTTGCTTTTGATTCTTTTCGGCTACTACGGCTTAAAGGCTGCTGTAAAACCTATGTAGGACCTATGCAACCCATGTAAGACAAACGCATCTGTAAGACATTTGTAATGAGGGAACATTAAATAACCCTCCCCATTCCATAAACTAGAACAAGCTGTAAATAATGCCATTTCCACTTTTGCAATAAATGAGAACGGAAGCCGTCATCATGTTGTTGGATTAAGAGGAATGGCCAGAATCCTGCATACAACTGAAATCTAAGTGTGTGGATCTAAGAGCGCACTTTGTCTAAAAGCTTGAAATGAAAACATACTGCAAGCCTGCAGTCCATAAAGTAACATCAACAACAACAACAGTGCTAGCTTCACTGCAGGAAAAGCAGGAATGCTGAGGTTTGACCATTTTCTGACTCGACGACCTCTGGATTTACAGTTCCGCATGCGAGACCAAAACACCAGCGTGAATTAGCCAATTAAGGCATTACCGAACAAAGGCTCAATTCAACCAATAATGACTTTGCAAACTGTAAATCCTTGTTTTTCAAGGCTGTATACACCGCAGTTAGTTGCATAATCTGGATTGCTGACTGTCTCTTTAACTCATACGGTATATAATCAGTGTCAGTTCCTTTTACCTCAACGGAGACTCATAAGGCTCCCTTGGCATCCTTCCTGCCGTCTGCTTTGCCTTAGTGTGTTTTGGGTTCCAAAATAATCAGCAACACTCTAATTAGTTTTGGCACTCCGAACTTGCTCTGAAGGAGAAAAGACCAATTTAAGGACTTTAAAATGCCTTAACCCCGTTTTTTAA
Source organism: Protomyctophum bolini (assembly GCF_963924005.1). Classification (NCBI taxonomy): domain Eukaryota; kingdom Metazoa; phylum Chordata; class Actinopteri; order Myctophiformes; family Myctophidae; genus Protomyctophum; species Protomyctophum bolini. The sequence goes on along the minus strand of NC_137869.1, from coordinate 17,044,650 downwards.
AGAGCCAATTAGGCAGGATATCTACCCATGAAGACTAGCATTACGCCATCTCTGTCACTTTACAATAGAGGAAACAACTCTGTACAATTACTGGGATACTTTATTTAGGTTCCATTCAAAAGGCTATTGTTTTTCTTTTGTTTTGCTCGGTCTCTGTGGGCATGCATGGGTTTGCTTCCACGACCAAAAGCCACATTTATACATTGTCGTAGGACCAGTGCCGAAAATAGACGATCTGCAAGCTTGTAGATCGTCTATTTTCAATGGGAAGAGAATACCATATTTAGTTTTAAAAGGATATTGTTTTTCTTGCGTTTGGCTTTGCTCATTCTCTGCAGACCCAGACTTGCTTTATAAATCATCGAAAGACTGTCACGTGTTGAAAATAGCCTATCTACAAGCTCCCAATGCGTCACTGTTGTGAGCTTGTAGATCTTCCGTTTTTGACACCAAATGAAGCACAACTACACTAGTCTTACGTGGAAAAGGCCTTCGATTACAACACGGAAACTTGAACGAACACGAGCCGTGGCTCTTCTGTATTTCACTAGAGGTTTGCTCCTCTACACAGCGTGACGGCCCGTGTTCCGTTGAGCAGCTTGGCCACTCTGCAGTAAACAGCTACAGGAGGAGGTCACTCGTCCTTCAGCCTCAGTATGGACGGACACCGCCTAACGTCTGCAAGAAGATATCTAAATGAAGTTATTTTGAGTGCAAGTCCCCGCAATTATCTCACATCTGCAATAGTTTACCTGGGCTACTCTGGCGATTACTCAGACTCCTCGGGCCTTATTGAGATCAAATCCAGATGTCTCTGTTTGTTCACAGCTAAGAGAGCTCAATAGGGAGAAGCATATGACTTTCATCACCACTCACTCAGTTATCCTCATAGGCTTTATTAGGTGTAATCTGCACTCTGTCTGAAGATTGAGGATGAAACGCGACTGTGCGTGCGCAAAAACATCTATTCATATTTCTTCAACTGCAAAGTGTTATTGGCTGCCTGTGTCATCTGCCCTACATCAGTGATCCTCATTCTGAGGGTCAGACCCCCCCAGGAGGTTTGTGAGATCATTCTGGTCACAATACAATTCATGGAATGTGTGAGATAAAAGTATTTGTATTTTTATGTACAGTTTATAAATATCAAGTTAAACTATTACTTAACTATTATATAACTATTTGCAGCTACTTAGCTACAGCTGTAAAGTTGAGTAGGCCTATACTGTCAAAGATCAACAGTCTGTGAAAGCATGCCAACACCAGGGAGGTCTCAAGTAGGCATTCCTCTGGTTTCAGGGGTCACAGGCTGGACACATTGACAACAGCTGTCGCGCTACATTGCTACACACTACAAACACTGTGACCCACGGCGATTGATCTGAAATGATCTTTGACTTTATTGTTAACAGAGACTCATGCAAAAGCTTTTAACTTCATCACTGTACAATATTTGTATAAATTATTAGTTAGTGCGTGCCCTCTCTGCTGATGTGAGAATGGATAATACATTGCATGGAATAATCTGTAGGCCTATTACCGTTAATGACCATTATTTCACCATGCAGCGTTTGGTTTGGTTCTTTTGGCAGGACGTCACATAAACTTGCAATTCCACAGATTCGTGTCATAAGAAGAATCACACCTGTGTGAAGTGAGTGTTGCAACTCCATGTGGGGGTCCCCTGGGGGTCCCAGGAACACGCCCAGGGGGCCAGGCCGAATCCGGCGAGCCGCCCCACGTCCGAAACGGTTCAGAAATGACAGAGTTACTGTGTGGGGGTCCCTCTACTGTACCCTCTACTGTACTGTACTGTATACTGTACTGGCACACCCGAAATCATCATATATACAGTTAATATATGCGTGTTTGTGTGTGTGTTAGGTTGCGCACAGGTAGTGAAAAACAGCCATGCTGTTTTCGTGCTCATACCCACCCAGCCACCCACCCAGGGAGTGGTTGCACCACTCAAAAACAAACAACTAACTTTCTGAATAATTGCACGTGGGCGAGGGTAGAGAAGGTCATAAAAAATCTTGAAGGTACTTCATCCTTTGCTAAATTAGCATAGTTTCCATATTATTATCTTGTTTAAATGTGGGTCTTTGTAGCTAATTTTCACAGTGTTGTGCGGTTGCAGGTGGTTGAACTGGAAATACTCTGGGGTGTGAGTAATGTCACAGTGGAAAGTTGCAGTTACCACAAAGGAGCGGGTGGGGTAAGTTGTAGGCAAAATAAATCGACACTTTCGGGTGGAAACCTTGATTGTTCAAAACTGTTACATTTCTGATCATGGAAAAATGGATCCAATGTGGTTCCTATTTAGAACAAAGGCAGTCTACCAACACGCCTCAAGGGGCTGCAGGGGCGAAAGGTGGGCTGCCGGAGGCCCAGACAAAAACCCCAAATCTGAAAAGCTGATCTATTTCCTTGTTTAGAAAGTGATGCGAGATCCTACACACCTTCTGGTGATTTAAATCAAGGTCATTAACGGAGGGGAGTCGAGGGGGTGTAGAAATTGGGACATTAATCCTGAGGAAATAGGTATCTGCCATTGGAGAGGTGTGCTCAGAATGGAAAGGAACTGTGATGAAAAATGGTGACACCCACTCCACTTCAGCAGACATTATCTTACACAACTTTTGCTCATCATTTCTAAACTATTCAACATGTCACTGACAAGCTGGCTGGGAAAATGTAGGACCCCACCCCTTCCCCTCCCAAGACTCATTTCTCAAACCAAACAGATTAACTATGGATGGTTGAAACTGTCAGTGTATTACTACTACACATTTAAATAGAAATATGAAGACAGTAGACTATATTTGCTTGTTTTTGCATATTGCTTCTCGTAGAGTACATAGTTTGCAAAGAGCATCATGTTTCACTAGAGATGGCCATACCTTATAGAAACATACTGTAATTAAGGTCCATACTGACATGTTTTTCCCATTGACTTTATAATTCATGGTATACTTGACATTACTGCTGACCATTTTCCAAAGCATACAATACTGTACAGAGTTTACAGTGTGGCTGAATGCCAAGCCTTGGTCTAGATTAGAACATGTTTGTCTGTATGCACTGTATGAAGAAAGTAGACCAATCACAGCTCACGCTGCATGAGGTGCATGACCTCATGAAACAGAACAACCTCCGCAGCATAAACAGCGTTTGTACAACCAGGAAATGCGAAACAGAGGAAAAGCTAAACCGATAAACAGTGCGAAAGTTGGATCATAGCAATCCCCTGAATAAATGTTAATTAACAAAATGCAAATGCCCATGACTTCCTTACTGCACAATTATTCGAGTAAGTTCTGTAACGATTTAATGACTTGTAAAAATACCCAAGGTCTAAAAACAACGGCAGCAACTGAAAAGTATGTTATGTGCAAAGCTGCGAATAGGCAATGACATGTATTGTATGGACGTTGACGATTAGGGCTACTTCTCTCCATTCGCTCTCTTCTCACAAGGTACAGCGCCACCATGAGTGAGAGCCTGCTTCACCTCCCTTCATAGCTGTGGGGTCATGGAAGTGGGTGCACTGGTGCAGACGTCCTGCTGGAATGATTTCCCCAACAGCGAGCATGTTATTGGACAACGGAGACTAATCTGGCTCTGACAAGCCTGACCCTGATTCATTTAAATCAATGGTATGAAGAGTGCTCCCAGGCACAATTCCTTTTAATTTACTGCATTATTTAAAGACAAGGGAGCCACTGCATGAGGCATCTCAATAACCGATTCTCCACCACTGTGTGATTAGTCTAATTACATTGGGTGTGTCCGTTCTCATTTCTTTTTTAGCATCTCTACCTTCTGCCATGTTTAATTCTGAGGAGGTCACCCAGAGTCTGTGACTGAAGGGGGTGCAGGTATTGGTCTACACTACAGAAACCTTGTACAAATATGTCCAAAATCGTTACTTTTCAGGAAGTTGAAAAAAATAATAATAATAACCTGTGTTCCACTGAATCCAATGTAGTTATTATTTAGTCACAAGCTCTCGTACTTTCCATTATTTAAATATTTATAAATCCCACAGAGAGAATTAAACCACTTTCAACTTCAACATTGTGTCCCCATTTTGGGCAGGTTTTTAAGCTCACAACACATGCATCGCTATCATGTAAATCATTACTGTAGATCTTCTTTTCCACTATTGCACATCGTCACAACACTGTCATATGACAAAGTATAACATGGGCCTTAATTTATAAATAACTAGATAAAGTGCCCCTCTGGGCACAGGTCTCCACCAGGGCAGGTCAGCAGGTTGTGGCCTCCTGGTGGCGCTATAATAGGCCAATGTGAAAAGGGTGCCATTTCTTCTTCGATGGCAATAGGATGATTTGAGGCATTTGGTTCCAAAAATGTGTTTTGCTAAAATCCACCTGATGGTGGCGCTATAACAGGCCAATGTGAAAAGGGTGGGATATATTCCTCAGCCTAGTAGGAAAGTCTGTGTGAAATATTTCACGTAAATTGCACGCTGCGTTCATGATTTGAGGTTTTTTGTTAAAAATGGGCCAATCCTGCAAACTTTGAAAGCCAATGATAGCCAATTAGGATGGAATATGAAATATCGGACAGATCCGTCTTGAACACATGACTATAGAGATAGGCCTATACTGTGTAATGATTTGTGGGGATTTTTGGACATAATCTGGAGGGGTAATATCCTAAATTAAATACTTCTTATACTGTAAGTATTTCTTGTCAATGAGAATTGGATAGGAGAAAGATGGAAGTAAGGTGTGATTAATGGAGAGAAAATCTCTGACATCACTGACTGACAATCAATATCACATCATATGTATTCATTCGAAAACGGCCACACATTTGGGATCAACCAGGAAGTGGTATCGTTGTCCAGTTCAATATGGCTGCTGACTCCATGTGGTGATTTGAAGATTGGACATTCAATTCATCAATCTGAGGTTTCTCATAAACACAGAGACAGTGGACAGGGACAGACAGAGAACATAATCTCCCCCTGCCTTCGACTTGGAGGAAATAACAAAATACTCTACAGTCTACAAAGTATGTGAAACTCTATATTATGCACCTGACCACATTAATAGCATACCGGTAATGGACCTCGTATGTGTAATATTCAGTAAGCTACATTGTATAGTTCATTTTTATTTCCAAAAATGAATTATTTCCACATACAGTACAATATAAAGTAAAAGAAACAAAAGATCATTATGTGCATAAAAGGGGAAATAATCTCTCCAGTTCATTTCAAAAGGATTCTATACAGTAGATGGAAAAAGTAAAATTATTAATGGACATCAGATCATTATGTGTGTAAAATGGATTTGTCCCCGTATCAAACTTATAATGTTCCCAGAAAAGATTATTTCAGCAAAGTCCAATCTTGTTAGATTCTCTCTGGTGTTTGATTTATTTCATGGCTATAAGACAGAGGGATTCACCTTCTGGCTTCTGCACATTCACAGATGGGTTCATCAGGAACCAACTCATTCATCAATGCATTTTGATTTTCCTTTTCCCCCCCATTTTTTCCCTGGCATTAAGTATCTTTTGATAAAGTCTTAATTTCCTTACTACATCATTATTAGCTTTTGATACCAGTGTGCCATCTGGCAAACGTTAAAGCACACAGAGATAAGAATTCATAATGAATATGGTTGACTCTCTGACAGATTGTAATAAAGGAGAGGGGCTGTGACAATTATCGCAGAGACAGAGCGTGAGGGCATTTGACAATGTGGCATGCCTGCACTTGCTAATTGCAATCTTGCATTTCCCCCGTCTCGCAACCATCAGGAATATCCTTTATGGGGCTACTCTTTTACACATTCCTACAGATATAGTATATACTTTTTATGATATACATTTCATAGCCACCACAGGTAGACAGTTTAACCAGTAACCACATGAACAGTTGTATCCCTATTCTGTGCATGTCATAATAGCTGAACATTCAGAACATTCCAAAATAGCAGATCATGTTGTGTTATTGAACTTGTAGATTGAATATGTTTGGTCAGGTGAATATATTTTTGGTGTAGAGGGAAATAAGGAGGAGGAGGCCATGTCCAGACCCCTCGGGGGTCTGTACATGCATAGGGTTTAAATTAATCTTGTGTGAAGACAGTGAATAAAATCACATGGGAGGCTGCAGCGTCATTGGGCACAGTAAGATGTGCCAGAGAGACCTCAACCGGTTGAGAGTGTTTTCCTTCCCACCATGTGTGAGAAGGAATCCAAATCGTTCTATTTAGCTGTGTTGTCAGCTCCTCCCCGGCACCACCTGTCACCAAGACATTTTGCAGCGAAATCAGAGGAAACACTTGTGTGATGATGGTGAGAGTCGTGTGCTTTCATCAGTGTCCCATAATTAAATCCACCTCACCGTAGGCTCCACCATGATCTTCGCAAATAAAATCGAGGGAGCAGCATATACTGTACGTACGTAATTAAAGAAGTTGCTGTTGAAACACAGGCTTCTGAGGGGTTCTGCCTCCAGTGTCAAACTGGCATAGCAGCAGTGGGTCCTGTGTGAAGCATCCGAATTCCTCCCGATATCGCGGTGATGTCGAGGCTAAAACCGTGTGTCATTAGTGAATTACACAGGTGCCAGAATGAGTTTATCATCTTGAGTATGAAAAGCCTCATAATAACCTAAGGAGCTGCTTATGAAACTGTCCTATCTCTTAAGCTAAATGAAACGCCACACTGATATGAGATTATCCAGCGTCGGAGCAGACACTGTTGCCCCAAGGCCTGCTGGAACCCGTTTATGGTGCACTCCTTTCCTCTAATCTGTTTTTTGTAGCCTTAACAAGCACAAGCACACGGGCAAATGAAAAAGGAGGGGAGGGGGGACTTGTTGTTGCTATAAGGTAGTTAATAGTTACATGCTTCCTTCTTCACCCTTAAGCCTGATTTAGACATATGACGATGACCTGCACCAGAAATAGCAGATCTACAAGCTCACAATGCATTGCATCGAAGCAAGTTGTGACTTTCTAGATTGGCCATTTTCCTCGTGGCACTATAATTATTTAACCATGCAATAGACTATGAGCAGACCATTTACAGCAGCAGCTTTAGGAAGAAGTCGTGATTAGAATGACAATTTAGGTATTTAGCAGACACTCTTATCCAGAGCAATGTACAAGTGCCAGATGAGGGTAAGCAGACTAACCATGAACCCTAGTGAACAAAGATGCAGACGGACAGGCGTTCGTACTTTGTACATAAACACACCTGGAAACCTCCCTCCAGTCAGGTGCATTTCCAATAGGTCGTTGGTACAATAACCCAAAGAAAATCTCAACAGTGTTTGTGGAGATAAGGAAGAGCACGTCTAACTGACCTCATGGTGATTCAAACAAACTGCTGTTTACAAGCTTGCCTCTCCACCTATTAGGCTGCTGCTGGCTACCTTTAGTAAAAAAAGAAAACATTTATAATTTATCTGGCAAGGACACCAATTCTATTCGCTATACAGTCTATCTACTGAAAAACATTTAACCTGAAGCAAATACAGAAATAATACTCACAAAGTGGAATAGAGCTACAATACATGAGTAGCATGTGTTCCAATGCCCTTGGGGGTTTATATGTGGAACTTGTCATTATTACAGTGTCCTGTTTTTCCAGAAATGAGGGAGAAAGCCAGCCTCTTTATCTGATGTTGCATCAACAAGCGGCTCCATTGTGAATGAATGGATGGAACTAATACTTGATGATCGTTCGACAAGGGAATTGGGTACATCCTTTGGTTTGACATTCTTACCCGCCCAACGTTGCAGATTTCTGTGTCTACTGTTGACAGTTCAGAAACACTGAAGTTTGGATGTACTGTATACTAGATGGATTGCACCGTCGTATGGAAGATTCTGATCTACAAAACTAAGCATGTCGGCCTTTATGTGTATGATCTATCGAGAGAACACAGGATTTTAACCTATTAAAAAGGGAATCTGCGGTATCAGGTTTATGGTACAGTAAAGGAGGCAGAGATTGAACAAATGACTCCCTCGGTCTGATTGGCTAAGCCACAAATCACTACATTAACCTTGGATTCAAAGCCAGAAGAGTGTCTTAACTTTTCATTAGCCTAATGAATGAACAAATAAACAGGGATGAGTAAGAGCAGGATGAAGATTAAGAAGACAATGCAACCTTCTACAGGTTGTTTTGTTCATTCATGTTGCTCTCAAACACTCTGTTTTGGTGATTACCAAACCAACCAAGAGCAATGCGGTGCATGCATAATATATGCCCCACCTACAGTATATGCAAGCTATTCACTTGACCTTACTTCAATGCAAACTCGTTCAAGCCATGTTGTAACTGAGCCCCTGTATTAAGTTTCATTCAATTTGGAGCCCAAATGAAGATTTGACCCTGAGCGCATAATGCAACACAGACTATTTCTTGTTATGTTGGAACTAGGTCTGCAGTAATCGAGAAGAATTTATTTAATAGAAATACCAGTAAGCCACCCTGAGGGCGAGAAGCGACCTGGGTGACGGGCTGACGGCAGACTGCTGGGCGAGCGCTGGCACTTTGGCATGGGGGGCCAGATCAACATATGGAATTAATTCTGTACTGGCCATATATGGAGCGTGTCTTGAGTTTACAGGGTTTGATAAGGTCAGATCAACATATGGAATGTCAGAACAGGTCAGCTCCGTATATAGAGATCTAAGGGTGGCAGCGGGTGCAGTGTCTTGAGTGTACAGAGTTTGATGAGGTCAGATCAACATACAGTATGGAATGTCAGACTCAGAACAGGTCAGCTCCATATATGGTAAATTTATATAGTGCCTTTATCCAAGGTGCTTTACATAGATTGTGCATTGCATTCACACATACACACACACACACACACACACACACACACACACACACACACACACACACACACACACACACACACACGATGGCAGAGGAAACCATGCAAGGCACCAACCTGCACATCGGGAGCAATTAGGGGTTCAGAGTCTTGCTCAAAGACACTTCGACACTAACTCTGGGGGAGCCTGATTGACAGGGAAATGCTTTCATGTGAAATGTACCCTACAAACTGTTAATAAATACTTCAATCAATCAATCAATCTTCTTCTTCTACAACACAGTAAAATCCTGAGTGTTAGATTGTACAAATCTAACCAAGTGGACCCATAAGGGTCCATTTGGTTACATTTGTACAATCTCAGACTTACAAATGGATTAATTAACACGTGTAAACTGTGTAACCTTTTATCTTGTAAAACTGATATTACTATAAAGCTGAAAACAAGGCCCTTTTTAGCAAACACAGACACAGTCAAACCAATATTCCACCATCATTTAGTAAAGTTGAAATGGAATGTAATAGACCTGAAAACGGACTTCCAGCGTTCCCAGCTGGATTAGGGGCATTCCACTCCGTCCACAAGCGGATGTCATATTTTGTCAACGGATGATCATAAAAAACAATAGAGTTCAGCGTTCAAAAACCAGTATTGTCAGCCATGCCGAGAGCCTTACAGCACTATAAAGTAGACGACCTTGAATCTGGTCACCACTCAAAAATGCATGTTTGTTTCCTGTCAGGTTAAAATGCAAATGGAGGTGTCTGCAAAGCGCACCTGAATTCCCCCGGAAGCTGCAGTAAATGTAGAGATTACCATGATTTGTGCTCATATTCAAAGATAAGCCATTGAGTGGGGTATTCATCTAGAAGGCGATGAAAGGAGATTATGAAAAGTGTTGAAAACGTCAGTTAAGAACCGCCTGTATAGGAATACTTCACCCCAGAATTACTTTTTTCCATATCAATTACTCACCCTGTGAAGCCTTGAATTCATGGAGAATTTAGTTTTTGGAGTATAATAAAGAATTGAAGGAAATAGGGGTCCAAGATTGTAACAGCAAAACTATTACAAAAATCTGTTAAACTCCAACACACTGTAACTCTCAATATAATGTATAAAGTATAATGCAAGTGTCATGTACCCAGTCATATTCTCAGAACTTCCGTCTCACGCACCAAAGAGGAGCAAGCCTCGGAAAGCGTGTGCATGTGAACTCAGGTCTTATTAAACCCCACTTGCTCAGGTGAGAAAAACATAGATTCTGCATGAATTCAAGGTTTCACTGAGTAATTGATAGAAATATTGTCGTTTCCCCGACAAAACCATGCACTTAATGGTCAATATCGTACCCTGTGAGGAAGATAATCTAACACAAACAAGGAAAACGCTGTCTGACGAGATTAATTGTTTTAATCGTAATGATCATCTTGCCTGAGAAGTTATCTAAAGCTCGATGGAAACAACTTGATTTTTTTCTCCTGCCATTCTATTGGGAGTTTATTGTAGCTATCACTTCGTTTTGTACTTTTGCCTGTAAACGTTGTTTGTCAGTGCAACATTTCGTATTGTAAGAAGTAGTGCAGTTGTGTGTGACTGTCTGACTTGTGTGACTCTGGCGGAGTTATGGGAGTTAATGAGAGCAGGTTGACAATGCGAGGCTACCGAGAGCCCTCGGGGTCTGTCGGGGAGTCAGTAACCCATTAGCCATAGCCTCGGGGCAAACAGCTCGCAGAAAGTGGAGAGTTCAGCATCCCCCATTTTATCCGAGCCACTATGCAAAAGGGTGATACTGTGGTGGCGTTATTTACTGGAGACAGGAAGAAACGGCTTTGTCTCGCCACTGTCATCACAGACAGGGCTCATCTAGTGCTCTGTACTGTTTGAAACCCGAAGCCCAGGTTGGGCCGAGAAAGCACGCACACACACACACACACACACACACACACACACACACACACATGCACGCACGCACGCACGCACACACGCACACACAAAACAAGACAGACACATAATGAGGACGTTCAGCGTTGGCATACAGTTATCCCCGAGTTTAACGCACACATGCACCGGGCCTTTAGAAAGGTAGTGTTGCACTGAGAGTTGATACAGACTACAGACAAGAGTAATGGCTCTCACACCTGTAACATGATTCTGTCTTTAGAAGCCATGCCTGGGGATCAGTGGGTGTGCCCACACTCATTTCTCCCCTTTGGACACCAATATTGTGCAGGGCTCATTGTCCTTGTGTGATGGGTCAAAATGATAAATCCTCTTAGCTCTCCAGTTTTGCAAATAGCCACAGAAAAGGGATAGGCCTGGGAGCATTATATTTTTTATTTTTGGCTTTGCATAAATAAGAAACAGGGGAAATAAATGAAGGAGCCAAAAAAATGCATTCACAGCAGATTGTCGAGTGTTCATTTAACTCTGTGAGTGTGAGATTCGACTCTTATGGGTCAATTTTTATACTAACTCAGGACTTTATTATGAAAGACATTATTATTTGTCAGGAAAACTTCTTGCACAGTAAAATCCAGAGTATTCAAATGGGCCAGAGGGACCATTTGTACACTTTTAAATGCTAAATGAACACTCAGGACTTTACAGCGTGTCACTTGGGGAGCCATATGTATATATGGCATATGACCCATTTTGGAACTCAACCTACAGTATTATGTTAAAGAAACAATCATATTTCTGTATACGTACCCGTCTAGGGACCAATGACTGAAGTGAGTTTCATTTGTTCTGTCAAAAAGGTGGAAGATGATATGAGACTCACTTAATCTTAAATCTACATACCAGTATACCTTCTTTTTTTGGTAAATGAATGCCCTACTTTGTCATACAACAATGTTGTGCAAAAGTAGCAAAAATATCATCACATTGATGTGTTTTGTACTGTAGATCTGCTATATTTTGTGTATTGTTTTATAAATATAAAACCAATGAAAAGGTTTAACAAGAGCTTACTGTATGACTAAATAATAACTACATTGGGTCCCTTAGATTAAAACACAGGTAATTTTTTCCATTTAACGGTTTTGGACATACAGTACAGTACAGTACTGTACAGTACAGTTTACAAGGTTTCCACCTGACAGCGAAGATATGAGACTCACTTAATCTTAAATCTACATACTGTATAAGAAGGTGAAAAACACACCAGGAGCTCTACGTTTAGTCGATCCATTGAACTGGATTCCAGCTATTTTAAATTGTGTGAAACCATTCAAAACATTTAGGTGATTTATTGCATTAGTGGACAGCCACAGCAGACGAGTACAAAGGGAGATTGTCTGAAGATTACAGTGATGAAATAGTCAAATTTATTAACTTGACAGCTGGATATTCCAATTTCTTTGCTGCTGAGCCATGTAGATTTTCCAGAGTGCAAACACGCTTAAGTACTTCTTCAGAGTCAATTAAATCAGATACTAGTTAAATTACCATTTTTATTAACCTGCGGGTTACCATTTTTGTAATTTTAAATCACCATTGGAAAAGACTATTAGAATGGCTTTCCTATGAAGACAGAACCAGGGGTCATTTAGAGAGCAGGAGAATTAATCACACAATGTCAATTCAAATCTACCTTTCAATTCACACTAAACCTCACATCGTGATTTACATGTGCATGGAGATTTATCTAGTACTCAGTGGTTAGTTAAAGGAAAGATTAAGGGTGGTGGAGGGCTACACCTTCCTAAAAGCCCTAGGAAACCTAAGCCCCTGACTGGGGCAAAAGAAAAGATGATTAAAAAGTTGTATAGAATTACAGTGCTTTGCAGTGCATGGGCCTGGTAAATGTCCGTATAGTTCAAGATACCAGCAAATCGTTTTCCACTTTCCATACCTGTGTGTTCCCCTGTAAGTTAGTCTTGGAGAGTGGAGTCATAATACATCAAGAGAACATTAACCTTTAGTTTTGTGGTGGAAAGATGGAAGCTCAATTAACAAGAGTAAATAATCCTTGTGATTACTTTTAGCCAGCCTTTATCTGGTACATAACCTAATTAAATGGACCATCCCCACATAAAACCCATATCTAATCGAAAGCTTTGATGAGGCGTTGCAGCGTGCCCCTTGGATTTTAAAGCACACCCACCCACACATATACTGTACAGTACACCCACTCGTGTGTGCATGCACACACATACTGTACACACCCACCTATACACTCAGCGTGCCGTTTCATATAGGCTCATAATGAACAGGGAGGTACAGTAATGTGTCAGGTAGATGCTTCATGGTTTAGATACACTCTAAAATCCTCAGTGTCCTTGGTCTGAGAGTGTACAAATGGAACCACATCATCCACATGGACCCTTGCAGGTCTTTTTGGTTCCATTCATACACTCTTAAGAGTCTGTGGTGGAAGAAGTCCTCTTGTTTAACTTAAGTTAAAGTAGGAATACCACAATATAAAAATAGCATCAAGTAAAATGTCTGTTTTCTAACATTGACGTGAGTAAAAGTGGTGGAGCAAGGGGTGGGGACCCAAGCAAATTAAGGACTGTATGTCCCCTTAACCCCCCCCCCCCCCCACACACACACACACACACACATACGCCCGCACCGATATACTATTTATTCGAAACCTCAATCCCTAACCTAACCATAACCGCAAACACGGGAGCAGCGCATGTCGGACCATCGCATTTTCGCATTGCATGTCCTCATACTTCGGACCTTTGGTGTGTCGAATCTGAGTGTGCGCACACGCACACGCACACGCACACACACACACACACACACACAAAATAATAGCTGTCAAATGAATGTAGTAAAATGTTAACATTCCTACCTCCCTCCCAGGTTGGCAGTGGAAGTGTAGCGCCCAGGATTACATTAGATAATTGACATTTAGTCCAATAATTAAATAGCAGAGGTTGGAATAAATTGCTTTATTTTGTTTCTCAACTGATTCTGACAGGACATTAGGTCTACTAGCCAGGATAAAAAATCTACCCTAATCCGCTCACTGCAAATATCCTAAATTTGCCTTAATCCAAGATGCCGCCATTCTTTTTTTTGTGCATCTCCGGGGGTCCCTGGCCAAAAACGTTGAGAACCCCTGCCTTACTGGACTATCTGAGTGAAAAAATGGGTTGCAAAATCGTGGGATAAAAATATATATATATTTAAAAAAAGGAAAACCTCAACGGGTTGGTTGGCCTCAAGAGTGACAACACAAAGTTTACATGGTTGCTGCTTTCCCCAACAGGTTCTGCACGGTTCAAGACAACAATGAACAACGCCTTTGAACGCAACCACAAAAAACCTGCCCTGATCACTCATGAAAGGTAGTAATAATTGAGATCTAATTGAGTTCAAGCTTTTTCATTATGGGTTTTAAGAACTTGGATTGTGAAAAAAATGAATATATATACTGTACACACACACACACACACACACACACACACACACACACACACACACACACACACACACACACACACACACACACACACACACACACACACACACACACACACACACACACACACACAGTATGTATATGGGGTAAGGAGCTTGCCTGATTAAAGTTATTTGAAAGAAAGATTTGAATCCTGGGCAATCTGCCCAGGTAGATCTGATAGAACTTTGTACTCACAACACTTAAAGAAAACAAGCTAAAGTTGGCATTAGCGGTGATCAAAAATGTAACATTATGTTTTTCATGCGCTTAACCATTGCTAGCATTTTGCATACGGTAGCCAATGTGTTTTTATTTTTTAAACATTTTGCTTATAGAAAACACTACTAATGTGGATCTGTATTTTCATTAGAAGACGCCCCACAGCCATTATGCACTATATCTTTGGGTTCCAAATTGAGCTGTAAATTTTGAGAGTATCTGACACCGCGGCCCGGGGGTTACAACAGAATGCTAACGAGGCCACAGCGACATTTCCATCACCATACAGTCAGCTGTACCATATATCAGGCCTAGCCGGAACATCTCCCAGCAAAGCATGGCGTCGGTGATGATTCGAGACATAACACTTTTTTAGTATCCCTCCTGTAGTCACGGCATAATGAATGAGGCCATTTAAACTGGATTTATGATACCTTTAAAACCTGATTGCTCAGAATTTGAGAATTATTCATAAGACTAAAGTATCATTTGTCATATGGCAAGCGCTGTTTTGGTGTGGAATAAATGGTTTCTTTGTAGTTTCTCAAATTAACTCCTTTTTTTCCACCCTTAAAATAAGCCGTTTCTATGCATGGATATCCATGCAAAGACTTTAATTAAAGGAAATGCTTCTCAAGTGACAACTTGGAATCAAGTTTTGTTCATAATGCATTGTTGCTACAGAGCTAAAGTAATGGAAATGGATGCAAATGATGAAGAACGTTTTGTTGAAACAAAATAGTGTGCTGTTTACATCACTGGCAGGGCTATGGAGTTCAAAGTGTTGAAGGGAGAGCACGTTTCAGACAAAAAAATCAGAAGTTTGCTAAAAGCTGACAGTTGAAACTTTCTTCTGTGGTAGAGCAAATTAGTCAACATTTCAACCCCCCTGTCTCGTTAAAGAATCAAATTATCTCCCACTTGAGTTACAGTGTTCCCTTGTTTCCACCACGAGAGACAAGAAAATTCATCCCAGCCTTGTTACAAAGATTATTTGTGCTCACTTCCTGGGGCGGTGTGACCAAGCTTTGTGTGTGCTATGCCCAGATCATCTCTCAATTACCCAAGGATCCTCAGGCAAGGGGTGGGGACCCAAGCGAAGGACCAGTTATGTCCCCTTACCGCATGCGCACACACACACACACACACACACACACACACACACACACACACACACACGCACACACACACACGCACACGCACACGCGCACACACGCACGCACACACGCACGCACACAGTGCTATAGCTCCGAGGCATGGCTTACTATATCCAGAGCCAAGAATGAGGCCTCTCAGGATAGATTTACACACAAATAAAAACAGTCTTATCATGGCCCACATGTGAACGAGGCCTGATTACACGGTCTACATTTCATTGCTCAGATTAAACAGAGTCCATTTCATATGCCCTATTTAGACCAATTCCAAACTGCAAACAGGAAGGATAGAACAACATCTGATAGCGTTACAGTGCAGCTTTTGGTGAGCTGAGATGTTTTGCAGTGGTTCCCAAAGTGGGGTCCGGGGACACATTAACATGTGTTAATACTATAGTAACACAATTATTTTAACCATGCACTACGGTTAAAATAGTTATAATGGTTATAGCAGCACTATGGAACTTTTTTTAAGCGAATAAAATGTAATTTTGCCCAATCTGTATGGTAGAATTACTAGAATATGTTAATACAATATAACTTAATTGGGGTGATTGTATTTCGTCTCCACGCTCTTCTATTGAGACATTTAGATCGTGTCAAAGGTCATGTCTCATGTAGACACAGGATTTTGAGCTGATGGTCAAGATTATATTTCTCCCCTGAGCAATATTTCAGCAATTGCACAGCTATATACAATTAATATTGTGTATAATGAAAATAAATCTTGTTTAAAAAAAGAGAGAGAGGAAAGAGGAAAGTTTTAACCCTAAAAACAAAGGCTATTAAAATAAAATATTTTCAATATACTATTACAATGCATTTTGACAAGAACAAGTTTGAGAAGCACTGGTGTATTATTGAGAACAACACTGTTAACCCATTCTGACCTGAGATCAGATTCATACGAGGTTTCCACGGGACACAAACTGGTCTGAATAACCCATTCTGACCTGAGATCAGATTCTAAAAATGTCAGTCGTTCTTCGAATTTTTCAAAAATAGCAGACCTACAAGCTCATATCGCGCCACTCGGTGGCGCGATATGAGCTTGTAGATCTGCTATTTTTCAATAGCTAAAGCATAACACGATGCTGACACCAAAATGGGTGCCCGGTCAGAATGGGTTAACACTGAACAGAATATGATGGAACAGTGTTTGACAGTCTCTACCGTAGCATGCACAACCTTTTGGATGTTGTGATGTCAAGTTTGACGTTGTTGTTGTTGTTGTTTTTTTCAAAGATGAAATGAGATAGGAAATCATTTGTGTGTTGCTTTGTTTTTTAACCACTTTCAACCTGCAGGCATCTCTATTTTGGGAATGTCATTAAAGAAGAATGTTTTCCAAAATATCAAAATACGGTGAGATAAGCTCACAGTGCAACACAATGTGAGCTTGTAGATATGCGATTAAGGCTTAAGTGGTTAAAATTGGGTTTAATAAACATCTACAGTTATGATTGTGGAACTTTGATGTGTTAACATTATAGAGCGTCGCAGTCCCGCCCCCTCAACTTGAGACCCGGAAAAGAATTCTCTGTTCATTTTCCTCATAGACTTTTCAAAAAGTATTTATTTAAAGACGTTTACGCCACGGACTTAGCCAACTCGAGTTGTGACAAATAATATATACATTAAATACATATGTAGTGTACCTACAGGAACATCAACATACAGTTTTTTTGTCACCAGTTATTAAAAATAGCTTGTATGGAAAATGCACACTGAATGTCCTTTTGTTTAAATGTGCTATACAAATAAAAATTGCCTTGCCTACTATGGTGAACGCATTCTCTCTTTTTACTATTTTTTTTGTTTTTAGCTGTGAACAAATTTAACACATCTGTTTTGTGTTACAGTGCATTTATGTACCCCCAAATTAATTAGAATGGTGTATTTACGCTAGGTGGTCTGTTAGGAGGTCTGTTAGTGTTGGTGGTATAAACCCAGATAAGGCTCAATACACAAATCCTTCTAAAATGCTGTCTCTTATGCAGCCATCATTATAACACTAATTATAGGGCTGCAAATAGCCATATCATTTTCATAATTTGATTAATCATCTTTTTAGTTTTTGTTTAGTTTTTAGATTCTTTGGGCAAAAAAATAATTTGGGCAATACAATGGTAACTTAAGGTACGGAATTATGCTCAACATAAGTACATCTTGAAATCATGTCTAACTATAAATGTTGTAATACGTAACAAAGACAATCATTCACATGTTGATGACATGACATGACATTGCGAATGGCACGCATTAAAAATATCTATACTATGATGAAATTATTATTTAATTACTACGGTTTAATTAAATAGTTTCACCCCTAAATGATTAAATAACTAGAAAAAGTGCCCTTCTGGGCACAGGTCTCCACCAGGAGGATAGGAGTGTGTGTGATGTTTGGCAAAATGTTTAAACATTATAAACATGTTTTTGTTTGTTTGTTTGTTTGTTTTTTGCAACAATTGTCTTCATTTTGTTGAGGAAATGCAGAGCCAGATAACTCATAGCATCTCTGAGGATAGAATTCTGGATGAGCAGAACATGTGAAGCATTTTGTACAAAACGGGCCACTTCTGTAAACTTTGGAAGGCAATCTTAGCCAATCAGTGTAGAATCTGAGAAATCCAACAGACTCGTCTTGATCACATGACTACAGAGATCATGTGTACCGATTTGCGTGAGATTTGGATAAAATCTGTGCGACTAATGTTTTGCAGAAATCAGCCTCATGGTGGCGCTATAACCGGCAGATGTGGAGGGATGCAGGGAAAATGTTTTTCCATGGCCTCTAGGGAGTGCATACAAAGTTATGCAGTTATAGGTAAAACAGGAATTGCCCTGTTATAGCGCCACCGTGAGGCTGATTTGGGGAAAAGATATTGGCACGTTGTCCTCTGCCTATTGGAAATGTGCGTGTATAATTTAACGGAAATTGCACAGACAGAAGGAAGGACGGACGGACGGACGGACGGACGGACACACACACACACACACACACACACGCACACACACACACACACACACACACACACACACACACGGACGGAGTGCAAAACATCCTTTCTCCCCATGCCTTCGGCCTGGTGGAGACAATAATATTCATATCATAGGCTTGGTGTGGATATAAAGCTACACTTTGTTGAAGGTGGATTTCATACGTCTATACACTTTTAATGAGTCTAGCCCTAAGGTGGTAAATGACTCTCTATATAAAAGATTTGAATTTAAAGTAAAAAATTACCTTGACATGAGAATATTTGCTGAACCTATTGGTCTACAGTACAAAGTACATGTCATGACAGTGTGTCTTGTGATTTTTAATATTCTGTTCTTCAAATGCAGTAAAGGATTAATGAAAGAATACTTTTATAATGCTTGGCCTGTTGCCTGAACCTTGACTGCTGCATTGGCTGTACTGTATGTATTAATTTTTTTATTTTTATTTGAATCAGCCTTTCAAATGTTCCTGCATGCATTTATGTCCTGCCTTGGATTTAGATGCCTCACTCCTTAATATTCTATTACAAAGGGTAGAACACATCATACATATGTCCAAGATAACCATGGTAACCACCAAAAAGTAAGGTGTAACATTTGAAAATGTAATACTAAATTGTTCTGTGATTATAGTGGATTATGCATAATGATGTAAAATGACTGACAGACAATGGCAGCCACTGCCAGCCAGACTTCATGGTGAGGACGGGGTGCAGTAATGCTTCGGGAGGGGTGGGGTTATTAATGGTGCATTTCAAACCTTCATTTCTGTGCACATCTTTAATTTCCTTCTCCAATATGTCTCTCATTAACATAAATCAAACATAAAACATAAATGCTTTCAAGGGATAGACTGTTTTTTGGGAGGGGGGATCCAGGGTATCTATCCATACAGATCAACTTTAAAGATGGAAAAGTCACTTTTATTTACATTATATTATTTGTCTAATTTAAATCATAAATTAAAGAAGTACCACGACGCACTGAACATATTTACATGGCAGCTCTTATGTCACGTTTGGGTAGTGAATATGGTCATGCTTCAATGATCATTGATTGCTAATTGCGGGATTTGAAGGAGTTTGTGATTAATAACAGGAAATGTGCACATAAAGCTGCAATCCAGAACTTATTTTATAATGAATAAAACATCTGTATGAGTATGTTAAAACAATAACTGAGTGGTTGGAGGTGGTCTCCCTACTCTTCCATTGAGAAATGTAGATCCTGGTGTCGGGTAGGACACCAATAAGCCCAACATATCCCCTGACGAAGCAGGGATTCCTTCTTGGATGAGTGGCAGATGCTTGGTTTCCAATTAATTCAAATTATGGTTGTTAAAGTTGCAATTTAGCTCTCTCTGTCGGAAGAGGACATAAAACGTATTGATTGGAACTTCAAGGCATTCACAGGTCTTTTAGAAATTTTGAATAAATGTGTGTACAGTATGTTCTTGTGTACGTTGTGTTTTTTTTGCAGTGGTTTATGGAAAACGTCCAACATCTGGCTCCTGGTTTCCCATAGTTCTACAGAGTTAGTGCCAAAAGGCTGGGGTGAGGGTGCTGACAAGGAGACGAACGGCAGGCCAGCGGGGAGGAGTGCAAACCAAATGTGACTTGGCATTTTCCTCTGGCAGCTGTGTCATCAAACTAGTACCGAAACAGACACTCTGTTACAGAACACGGGACACAGAGGTCAGGCCAATGTCACAGGACACAATCTCTCAAGGATGTTCCCAAGGTTCCAAGCTGCATGGCAACCAGTCGTAGCTGTTATTAATTCCCCATCAGTTTCAATTTGAATGCCTGAGAGCCAATTAAAGGAGCGTTTAATTGAATCAGCCTCAGGAACCTCCTGGACAGGAACTCAAATGAATTGTGCTTGGGGCTGGGGTGGCGGGAGAAGGGGAGAGGGCATCAGGGTTAAATAAAAAGAGAGTGAAATTACCACAATCCAACTCTTGGCTGGGAATAATAGCTATACAGACTGACCCTGCTATTGATGCAAATTAAATCTTGTTTGTGACCTTATCTGACCAGGCAGGCTGGTTGTTATTCCTCAAGTAACCTTGTGGCTTTCCATTCTCAATACTGACACAGGGACCAGCCCAAATGTGTACTCATTTGCACCAACACGCAAAATCTCCCAAAGTTTTGTGTATTTTCAACAAATTAAGAGGCGCACTCCATTGCACAGGGACTTACAAACTTTCAACCTGGCAGCCCTATATTGGGCATGTGATTTAATACAGCTCGCCGTTTTAGAAAATCTTACAAAATCCTCAAATATAGCAAAATTAGCTAGCTCCCAAGTGTTGTGAGCTTGTAGATCGGCTATTTTTCGCTATTCAGTGTACGGCGAAGTATAGAGCTTAAGTTGTTAAGGATGTACAGTATGTGGAAGTATCCTAACTGTGTGTCAATATGGCAATTGGGTGGGACAAATTATTTATAACTTGTAATTAAAAAGCCATGCAATGCCTCACGTTTCTGTGTGTCTATGCACGTGCACGCACGCACGCACGCACACCCGAGTCACCTCAAGGCCAAGTTCCATTGTCCTGGGAAAGCCACAAGGAGGCATTCCTTTCATGTGACATCTCTCCTGACAGAGGCTTATAGTGACATGTGAGAGGTCTGGGCAGAATGTCCTGCTTTTAGTCAAATGAAGAGTCTGGCAGCTGCTGCATTCATCTAAATCAAAGGATAAGCTGCTTTCCATGCAATATCAAGTCATGATTACCCTTTTTCCCCTTCATTTCAAAGAGAGATTGTGTGAAGAGGGGGTTGAAAACGTTATCACCTTTAAGGAGACACTTGAGAGACACATGGTGAGGAAGGCTAGTGTTGGAGGGTTTGAAGTGCAGAGGATCAACTGTACACAGTACTGTAGGAACCTATTTCTCAAGTTAGTCTGCATGTCTTCTGGAGTGACATTTGCATTGTGATGTACAGCATGTACACTGGTCCTGATACAGTACGTCAGGAGTTCAGTCTGTTCCTATTTGCCGGAATGCACAGGCAAGATATCATCACACATTTGAACCACAGTGGTCCAGATGAATAATTTGGAGTTCTTGCTCAGACAAATTAAAAAGATCGCTGCTCTCCACAATTTCCTATCTAACATCAGGTTCTTGAGAAAAAACCAAGCTACTGTGTCTTTAATGTTTGAATATGGTTTGTAAAACATGACTTTATGGTTATAAAAGTGCCTCACTGCACCAATTGTGAATGTGAAAAGGCTGAGGAGAGATTGGTAGACTTTTGTGAACGACACCAATGCTAAGCTCAAATGCCACCACATTTACGCTTAGACACTTCTGTAGAACTATGTCAGAAGGTTCTTTTAATTAGCATATCATGAAAAAAGGATACAGCTTATACAGCATTCTATACAGTGTACAAAGTTTTAGTGGCAAATTGGCCGTCAGTAGGCTACTATGCTACTGTAATTAGTGTGTTAGTGGACTGTAACTGATTGTTACAAATCCATGGACTATAATAAGGCCATTACAGCCATACACAACAAGGGTATAATGTTAATGACTTGAATAAATTAGTTTTACATTTTCCATAAAAATCAAAGACTGATTGTTATTCTTCAACTGACTTTGTTCCATTCTGGCATTCCACTCTCCATCATGACAATCTGGCCGGCCTGTCATTTCCCTCTTTGTGGTGTCTGAATTCTTGCCTCTGGTAGTTGACACATATTGAAATGAGACAGGCTGGCAGCCACCATATCTGCGTATGAAGTTATGTGAACCTACAAATAAAAGTGTGCCCTTTTTAATGTTTGTGGAGTTTGATTATGGAGCCCACCAACATCAAATTTCATAATGCGGCAAGTATGCCTTATCTTTCCACAGAACAATGGACTGCTGTTTTCTGTAGTTACAGGAAACTCAAATCCTTGACTGGACATGAAGAGCTCCACCTATACACTATAAAACCAAGCTACTAACAAGTTTCATAACAATGTGGTATGGTGCTGTGAGAAAAGATCACAGCGAGGTAGAAAACATAATAACTCACTTTCCAGACAAAATTTCTAAATACATCCCCTTCTAAATCTTCTTATGCAGATGTATTGTTTTGCCAATTATTTTTCACCCTTGTTTCTCCCAGTCCCAATGTACCGGTAGTCGTTATGCCATTTCCCGAATTCCCCACAGTGTATGCAGATGCTTTTATTCTATCTTCCCATCTTGTCTTCACTCGGAAATATTTCAGCTTGTGACCTGCGCCAGAGATTCTGTTTTGAGGGGGGAAAGCTTTTCTCTAATTTAAGAAGGTGGGGCTATTAAGGCAGAAAGGTTGGGAACCAACACTTTTAGAGTATTAGATTTCTATTAAAGCTGAGTCATTAGACCAGTGAAGTTTGCCCTCTGTAACCCAGCTCTGGTGTGGGACGGGGGGCTAATCAGGGCCAAAGGAAGGGGCACCGTGTATCTGTTCCTGCCGCCCCACTATCTGCCAACGCCTACTCCACTGGACTCCAATCAATGGGAGCAGAGGCCATTAAGGCGGCTCTGGCCCTCCTTTTCTTTATAATTGCACCCCTCTGGATTCATGGAGCACCAGCTAGCCCTCTGTTATTTGCAGTAATTAGTCCAGAATGTGAGCTGTCAACATGCAAAACTCCCGCCAGTAGCCTTGCAATACCACAGTCACCCCCACAGAGCACAATAAGCACCTAGCCCTAAGCAAAATGTATAATCCGTCGTACATTGGTGTCACTCGCCGAAAATAACTGACTTTCGAGCTAACGATGCATCGTTAGCTCGAACGTCAGTTCTTGTGGGCAAGCGACGCAGTCGTAAAATGGATTATAAATTAAGCTTCAGCCACTGGAATGTATTAACTTTCTCTTCTTTCTTTCTTTTTTTTCTCCTTTTCTTTTTCTCCCACGGCGACTCATGTCAAATCCAGGTCCCTCAGAACAAAATCTTAATAATTAACTGGCAAATTTTAACATGATTGCTTGTGACACACCTACTCTGGTAATTATTGCTTTGAGGCCATTTGCTAATGAAATTAATGCATTCATTGCCCTAACACATTAGCATAACTCATACAAATGGCCCACATTTGAGACCCCAGTGCAAAAAAAGGAACTGAAAAGAAAAGAAAACAACCAACAATAAACAGTGGCATCAACAAAAAATGCAATAAAATTAAATGGCAGGCACATGGAATCAGAGGTTACATTATGAGAATTGCTGTGAGTTTTTTCAAAGTCTTAATAGCTAAAGGCTCTTAATTTTAACCACCGGTGAGCAACTAGAAGGCATTACGGAGTTATAGCAGTGCAGGACCAAATGATTATCATTATGGTCATTACAGTCATTGCGGATCTACATATATATCTCTCTGTGGGCAAATATTAAATGGCTTTATACTACTATGGGCATTAAAATGTTATTATAGTGATGCATTAACTTAACAGAGTTCATATCAATATACGGTTGAAGCTTCCTAACAATCATTCTCTAAATGGCACATGTGTGCACTTGCAACATTCACCAGTGCTGCCGTCTCTGCCCTCATGAGTTCATGGCTGTCTGGGCTCTCACTGGGATGTCCCTCAGACCATTTACTGCTCTACATTAATAATTGATGACAATGCCAGTGGTACAATGGACAAAGACGAGTGAAGAGTAAACTGGAGTTGCAGCAAAAGTTCAGGCGACGGCCCCTCATCGGTACTAGAAGAGCAGAGATTGTTGCATCAACATCCAACATGGTGACTTTGCCTCCAGCCAAACATGGTTTCATCATGAAACCTCAAACTAACTTGTAATCAAACAATATGTAGTGACAGCCCCAGTACGCTACATTACAACAGTCTCGACTCTGTGAACTGATATGGGGATATTTGGACTACTTACCAAACACTAAATGGCCTTCATAAAGCATTTACATGTGATGGACAACAAATCCTTGTGCCAGAGGATTAACAACTGTAGCTCATATCTATGAGTGTTTTTTATTTTTATTTTGCTGCAATACACTGCTACAGTATGATATTTTGAGCTTGAATGAAAACTTTGCAGGGTTCTGTGTTGACACCCTATACTATTATTGTGAATACCCCAACACACACAGATGAGAGTGCTCAGGAGATGCATACCATCTCTAATAAGATATAATAAATAAATAAATATCCATCCCACTCAGTACTGATTGCTGTTGGACCCAAATAGACACAACCTCCAATCTACTTGATGTATGATGACGAAAAACTGAAACAGAAAACTGACTGCCAATAAGCCTTATGGAACACTTTATCATTTCTGTGTGTGAGTGTGCATGTGTGTCTGTGCGGTTATGTCAGTGTGCGTGCATGCATACATGCTGTAGTGTGTCTGTGTAGAGAGTGTGTGTGTGTGTGTGTGTGTGTGTGTGTGTGTGTGTGTGTGTGTGTGTGTGTGTGTGTGTGTGCGTGCGTGCGAGAGAGAGAGAGAGAGAGAGAGAGAGTGGGTGGTTGTATTCATAGGGAATATTGTTAATTATCTTAAAATACCAAAATCATAAAAAAGGTTGTCACAAGAACATGACATTTCCGTCTCCTTGCCCAAACAGACAGGAGCAGCAGCAATAATACTCAATGAATAAAACACACTGTACCCATACCGTGATGCTTTGACCTACTGTGCGGGCATGAATACATACAGCACATCAACAGCAAACCTCTGCCTAATCTGAGATTGTTTGTAATGTGTCCACCTTGTCGAGCACAAGACCCCATCTGTGATGACACATCAGCCCCACTGTTTCGTCCAAATAAACTCACAAACAGAAGAAGCAGCAACGTGTTGACAGAACATTTGCATGGGGAATGTACCGCAGGAAGGCGTGATTAATTTCTGCCCATGAAACGAATACAGATTTTGTCATTACATGCCTTGTATCCGTTGCCAAATATTATAATGTTTCCCCTCTTCTTTTTTTTCCATGAGTGTTCTGGTACAATAATGAGGAATAAAAGACAGCTTACAGCTCATAACCAACACGGCCGCTAGCAAATCAGCCAAATCAGAGAGAGAGAGAAACAAAGACCTGATTGCTCATTAGTATTATGGATCTGCTGTTGTTAAATCTGCTCTGCGAGCTGATGCCTCTGTTTAATGACTTAAATGGTGTCTGTCTAAACGCTGTGTACCCGGCATCTCACAGAGCAGGATTAAAAACAATGAGACATCACTGAATTTCCACAATATACAATCCGTTGTGATTTGAAATGAACAACAGCATTAGAACATTCTTAGGAAAATGCAGACCCCCCTTGCCCTAAACTACGTGTGTGTGTGTGTGTGTGTGTGTGTGTGTGTGTGTGTGTGTGTGTGTGTGTGTGTGTGTGTGTGTGTGTGTGTGTGTGTGTTTGTGTGTGTGTGTGTGTTGGGAGAGACGAGAGAGAGATAAAGAGAGGGCGCTCTCTTCAGCGCTGCGCTAATCATGTTCAAGGCGGATATATAGTGTTGAATTGCAGCCTGGTTAAAAGCACTCTGAGAAATTAATTAATTAGAAAAAAATGGTCTGAATGTTCACTCGGAAATTCCTGCCGAAGTTCGAGTCCTAAAATAAGGGCTAGGGTACAGCCTTAACACACACACACACACACAGTACAGTAGTACACACTTACCTCTGCCCCGCACACACTGCAGCTGTCATGCCCCTGTAAAGAAGCAAAATGTAAGACATCATCACAGATCACACAGCTACAGGAAAAGTACCCATGTTAACTCTAACAATGAGATATCAATAATAACCATAACCTACAGGAATCACAAATCCTTTTTCTTTGTCAATAAATTAATTACGTTTGTTTATGGAAAACATAATAGTTGCAATGAAAGCATTTCTAACACAAACACAATTGAGCACTCTTAATACACATTTTGCCAATGTATTTACTGTGCTTTTAAGATCATTTGTAGTTGTTTATTTATGCCAATAGACGCTGTTTTATTTCCCCCACTAAACGTAACAGTTCACTAAACAAAACACTGCTCGGCTCTGCATGTCACTTGCACATGAAATGAAAATAACATGTCGGCAATAATCTTCAAGCTGGTGTTAACTAACCGAAGATGCAAATTGCAAGAAAAGCATTTGTACAAACACAATTGCCAAATCCACTGCTAATATGCATGCCATGCAGGAGCACATTTTGATAGATGTTAATGGCATATAATTATAGAACACTGCTATTAGGCGATGTGATTTTATAAGAGGACCGTTGCCCCTGGCACTGTGGCCTGATTGCTGTGAGTGTTTGGCTAATGAATGTAAAGCAAGTCTGTTTGCAATGATGAGAATTATCAACCCATGAGAGAGAGGGCGGGGGAGCTTAACTCACTATTCAAACTACTCGCAATTAAGGGGAGATATACGCATGCACGCTCCCAGTCAAGGGCACACACGCTGACATGAACATGCACATAGATATTGAAAACCCCCCCACCACACACACGCACTTGCACGTGCATGCGCACGCACGCGCACACGCACGCACACGCGCGCACACACACACACACACACACACACAGAAATGTTATTGTATCTCAGCATGTTAAAACATCTGCTGCGATGTCATCCATCTACATTACCATTTCCCATACTATGTTTTTCATTTCATACTTCGATCAATGCTTCATTCTCAGGTCTATCATTGGAACAAAACTATATTTAGCTAGGTAGTTGTTAGCATTTTAAAGCTTGCCTGCCTCTGGCTTACCACAGTGATCTTTTTCCCCCCCCCTTTACTCCGACTACTCTGAGGTTTATTTCAAATGGATTGGATTACATATTCTCGAGAGATTTTTTTTAACAGAATATCATTTCCATTAACTTTAATAGAGTGAAACCAGATGGAGCCAGTATAGAAATGAAAAACATATTTATCTGTTGGGATCGCAGAGGGAGAGTGATTGCGGATGGTTTAAAACGTGGCTTTCGGAAAGTAATGGTATACACTGCTGTCCTTGCTCTGTATTTTCTCAAGCCCTGGATTCTTGAGAGCCCTTTTGAGGGTTCCATAGTGAGACACACACCAGGCGTGGTGGGCTGGTATAGTACCAGAGCCATACAGTCCTCCCATGCCCTTGTACTTTGTGCTGCGAGGGGTTGCACCCCTCTAGGAATGCGCTCCCTATAATGAGGGTCAGAGGTCAAAGTGGTGGTGCGCCTGGAGGCCGGGATCTCCCAGGCACACTCAGTCACTGGCTCTGTCCCTATATTTAAATCATGCCTCGGGACATGTTTTTTCAAAGGGCATCTCTTAACTAGTTCCTGGTTACTAATTAGTTTTGTGCCATGTTATTTGTCTTTGGGAGCCTGAACGCGGAAGGGGGGCTGAGGAGGGACAAATGAGGCAATCTAAAAAAAGATAGCGTATGGTTTGCCTCAGTGCAGATGATAATCATGCCAATAAGTCCTCCGCTGCAGCAAACAGCTGAGTGGATCAACAGTTAAGCTTGATTTATACTTAGCCGTATGGCGGTGTCCCGTGCCAAAAACACCCGCGATGCGTTGAGATCGGCTGTATGGTGTGGGACACCGTCAGATGGCAGAGTATATAATTCAGGCATTACGTAAAATAACGTCAGTGCCACTTCTGTTTGAATCGGGCAGGCTCGCTGTGTGTTCCTTTTAAGCGACATCTGTGTGACACTGTGTGAAATTAAATAAGGACATAACATTTGCCTTCTTTTTTTCACTTCTCTCGTTCAAGCTGCTTTTAGGAGTGGTAACGGCACATGCTATCACTCCCTGGCCGGCCGGCTCTCACAAGTCAAATCGTAATTGGATTACATTTTCTGGCTTCATAAAATGCGGTTAAGAGGCACTTTAGACATACGTGCATGACCCGCTTTGTAGAGATGGCCATCAGAGCAAAAGTGACAGGTCAATTGTAGATTTCTGTTCCGGAAAAAGGGGAAAGGGGTTGCCTAACCCAAGTACTCTAAAAGTGCACACACACACACACACACACACACACACACACACACACACGTGCACAGTGTACTGTGTGTGCATGCATGGGTGTGCGACTGTGCATGTGTGTGTGTGTGTGTGTGTGTGTGTGTGTGTGTGGAACTGGGTAGCAGGGAGACACACACACTTAATGGAAGTGGCCCTTCACTGTGACAGCTGGGTAGTGCAGATGAAAGGTCTCCTGTAGCACGTTGTCTACCACTTGTGGAATATTCAAACAGACCCAAGGCTCACAGGAGTGAAGCCACTATGGAAGAAGTGTCCTCAAGCAGCACATGAATGACTGACTATACTCACATACCGTATGATCAACAGTGCATGGGACAAACTTTGTTCTTACAGGAGATACATTTTAATTTTGCGTAGACAAATCCAAACAGGATTGAATGCAGCTTGAATGCAGCTATACAACTGTCAGATGAACAGACATTGGACAAATTTCCCAATGCATAACAAGTTCTTAATGCTAATGCTTAGAGCAGGGTTCCCCAATTAATTTTCCTCAAGGGCCATATTTTGACTAGCGTACCTGGCTGGGGGCCGAGTCTGCACGCGCGAGGTCAAGGTCTTGCCCTGAAAATTCATTTTCAGGGCAAGACCCCATTTGAAAAGGATGCCCAGTTTGACATGAATAGGCTACTGACCCCCATGTAATGCCACTTATATCTACTGTATATATATATATATATATATATATATATATATATATATATATATATACTGTATACCGGTATATATATATTTTTAAACATTCTTCCAGGGGCCACAAGGGGGCGCTCCACAGGCCGCCTATTGGGGAACCCTGGCTTAGAGTGTGGCTTGTTAGAACTAGATACACTACATCAACACATTCTGTAATATCAGATATAAGAGTTCACCACCACCAGAAATCCCCTGTTGTTTGAAAGTTAAATAAAGACAACCTGTTGCACAGAGCAAATTAAAGGGACATAACATTGTAGAACAAGCAGGGGAGAATGAGAAGTGTGGAATCTGCCCGCAATAGTACAATTGCATTCGGCATTTCCCTGCGTGTTCATTTTATTTGATTTAGTTTTACATGAAATATATCAAGCTATTGCTTGAACACGGATGTAGAACTTCTTACCCTCTGGATCCATTTGGACAGACACACATGATGGGCAAGCAGAGTTTTACAGTCACAGAAAGTCCTCAGGGGGTCACTGTCCAGAAGTTGAACGTCTTTGCAAATGAAGCATTCTGAGGTCTCTGTAGGAGAAAACACACATTACTTCAGATTAAGATTTCCTAAATTGGCTCAATCAATTTTCCATCCCATTATGGGAAAAGTCACAGGAACACTCTAATAAGCAATGTTTTCACTAACAATGCAGCTAAATCTTCTCAGTGGACAACAGGGTTTTAGGAGCACACACAAAAGACAAAATCACTACGATATGATGTGTTATGGGATCTTTGCACAATGACCCCATATACAGCTGAACACGTTTATAATATAAATCCTCTTAGTATCACTCTTGAGTGTTCTGAAAAAGAAATAACTGTAACAACATGGAGCATTTCACTTACAAAACATGTAAATTGACTTGCAGCATACCTAGATTGTTTTTAGGTGATGTATAGTATTTTGTTTTATTGCACACCTGCAATAGTACTTGAACCTACGTACATGCACTCCCCAATCACAGCAAGCTCAACTGGCTCAGGTGGCTTAGGAATCACTAGGATGCAATCACAAAGGCCTAATACTGAGCAGGGCTCGACATGAGCTTCATGAATGGATCATTAGTTGATGTTGAGTTTGCTGATATCAGCAATCTCCAAGACAAATTCAGAGACGGGTCCCCTGGTCGCAGCGAACGTATTTCCTGTAGGCGGAGACGACATAACTGCGGTGTAAACAAACAGGCAGGTCTTCTATTACATTGAATGGTAGAGTGACTGATGTTAGTCTGCTCAAACGTTACTCTTTTACCTGCTTTTTACTAATACTAACTTCACAAAGATGCCCAGAACATCGGGATGTGTAGTTTATGGCTGCTCCAACAGTAGTGGCAACATTCAACTTTGGAGAGAAACGTTGTCTCCGCCTACAGGAAATACGTTCACTGAATTTGTCTCTTAATCTGGAGTGAAATTAAGTATAAAGAACCACAAAAAGTGGGAATAGTATAATAGCATAATAATAGCATAATATAAGAATATGCATCCGAGTCAAGCCTTGCATTTTAATCTCGTGCTGCTGTTTGAAGCAAGCACCCACAGCCATGGAAGCGACCAGAGGAAGCGCACTTGCTCCACATCCTGTACTGAAACTAGTTTCTACGTAATAATCTTTTCCACTATACTTGCTAGTTACTAATCTCTATGATACCCAAAGTTACAGTATATATTATAGAAGGAAAGGTAGCTCTTGAGGTATGAAGGAAGTTGGAACAGATTATTAATTTTTTTAAGCGTTCCTTTATTGCCATAAGCTGATTAATAGTTTAGTTAGATTCCTTGATGTACTGGCTTAGACATGAACCATGTTGAGCAATTATTTGATTACTACAGACTATGAGGAGTGGGTGTAAATCTCTGAAGTTGCCCCTTGCTCAGACTGGTTATCTTATATGCCAATTTGTCATTGTGTCACATTAAACTGACAGGATGTGTTTTTGTACAATTGTTAATGCACTCACTCACTCACTCACTCACTGACTGTTGAAGGGTAAATTATCCACAGATATCATAAGCAGAGAATGATTCTATACCATCTCATAAAAACAGGCAATAACTGTAAGGTGATGTAGGCAATAACTGAAGGTTGTGCTGAATACTTAAATAGACTCATACCATTTTTATTTCTCTGAATTGGAAAGATTTTTAAGATAGTTTCATAGCTTTGATTAATACAGAATGGTGAGTTGGTGACTACCTGACATTTATATCATCTAAATTCGAAAGCCTTGAAAATATAGGATAGTGCATCATTAAGCGCATGTGATAGAAAGATGCCCAAAAGAAAAATAGATTAGACAACCCATTGATCTTAAAAATTGCAATTAACTAAAGCAGCTATGTGTACACTGTACACTTTGTGTATGTATGTGTGTGTTTTGGACATCAGAGGAACAATTCTAGTCTTTGTTGTGGAGGTGGCTGAACAATGCTCTTATAATGAGAGCCTGGGGCCACCACAATAACCAGCTGATGCACTATGAATGCTGATAACATCTGATGAAAAGCCTGTACGATCCACTTTAAAGATACTATTTCAAAATACAGTATAGAAGTAGTGGCTTTCAAAAACACAGCACTTAGTAGTTCAAAAATGCAACACTACAAGACCTTTGCATTTGAAGTCAGCTCAAACAATCACATTGATATTTATTTGAAGTAGAGTCCGCAATGAATGGCTGATTAACAGTTACAGTAAGTTAAGAACACTTAACTAGTTATTCAATGAAAAGCAAACCAGTAAATATTAATAACACAACTGCTAATGGTTAATACTACTGAATCTGCTATTTTTGTCTAATGACATGCCGAAAATAGGGATGCCAGGTTGAAGTGGTTAAGAATTGGCTGCATACTGTACTGTAACTGCCAACACAGCATCAAAAGAAAACACAATTATGGCCGATATATCAGTGAAATCAATATACAGTTGGGCTCTAATTTGGATCCACACATTAAAATGCATTCACCCTATACTATTATACTCACGTCAACATTTTTAGGGAAAGTACATAACATTAAACAACTCAGATTTGTCGATTCAGGAAATAAAGCCAGGAAACTCTCAAAGTGAGCAATAGTGGAAAAACTCCCTAGACACAGATTATTGTTTCTTCACTTCTGGATTGCTACAATCATCACCAATCACTCATTCTAATTTACTATGAACTCATGTTTCTCATAAGTGTTTTATCTTGGCAGCTACCTTCCAGAGCAAACCATTAAAAGCATATTCAAGATACATTATACACCCTCTACCATATTCATTACAATGTGTATAGTTACAGTAGGCCTGTACTGTATATGGCTCTGTTCCAGTCTTTCCGAGATGAAACATCCTTTTTTGTGTGAAATTACCATTTTGAGTAATTTCTTTACATTAGCCCATAGATCTCTTGCCTTTTTTGGCCAGGCGCTGTATTTTGGCAGCCATGAGCTGATCTTTGCACCTGTAAGTCAATTAAAACATGGAGGTGTCAGCACTTGAAACTGCATCAAACCCAGATCTGAGGAATGTGTTGGAAGCTTGGCCCGATAGGAGATAGCGATTGGCAAGAGGCTGAGGGGAGAGAATGGGCAAAGGGGCAACAACGGCAACTGATCAGAGCATGACTGATATATGCTATAGCTTTGGTCGGTATATGGGCCATCATTTGCATTATTTTCTTCTTTTTTTACAACATCGATGCTGTAATCTCTAAGTACTGGACCCTCGTCTGGTTCTGACAGACAGGTAGTGTGTGCAGGCTGGGTGGTGTGTGATAATCCGGTTGAAGCATTCCTTTGGTACGGCGACTGCGGCAGCGGCCCCGGGAGAACAATAACGTGACACGAGACAGTATCACACTAAAGGTTCACAAAGTTTATTACACAAACAGGAACATACTGTATATAGTGCTGGATCATAATGACGTGACAACAAGATATGAGACATAGAAACGTGACATGATAATGACTACTGCAGCAAGGCTGACCTTGCTGGTGCTGAGATGTCTCTCGTAGCCTATCCATAAAGTAGGCTACAGTACAGGCAATACACAATCCATATCAAGTACACTGTATCTCAAGTTCAAGTACACAGACTAAGATGTACTGTGCATGGACTAATTATAACAATCGATTATGCAGCCACAACATTCAAAAAATCACAAACGTCTAAAAAGATTGTTGATCTACACAGTACAAGCTCACAACGCATTGCTTCTGCTATTGTTAAAACATGTTGAATAGAGCTAAAATTATTACATTTAATAAAGTTCAGTTCATGTGCTTTATTTATATTTACTTGTTCATTGGATTAGTTAAGGATGTTATTATCTAATTGTAGTTTAATATACACGACTACTTGATTTAAAAATAAATTATCTAAGAATTTTTACAAGAAAATATCTGTCAAAACATTGGTAATCGGTGGTCTATGACTCTCCAAAATTGGGATGGGCATCAAACTAGAAATATCTGTCATCGGTCAGGCACCAACTGATTCAGACCCAACATTGAAATGATGGCGTACAGTAATTGTATCCGTCCTCATTCTTACTGGAATGGACATAAAAGCTGAGTAGCAGAATATACATCACATACAAGTTGCCAGACAGACAGCTGGTGTAGGCCCTAGGCCTGGTTTCGTCACAAGATCCCTTCACAGTTCTTCTTTATGCTTCTTTGTGCTGCAACCGGTGCCTTTGATTTAGTAGCAACCTTAGCCCACATCTTCTCCACTGATGATCCCCAAACAGGGGGCTTTGAAGCAAAATATTGGACAGTAGCTGGAAGCCAGCTTGGCTCGTTTCATCCATAAAAATACAGGGAGACAGCGGTGAGGGCTGGCTGTCATCAGTGTGCTTGTCTGAATTGGGGATAAACTGCTGCTTCAGAAGGCGCTGTCTCTTTGGGGGCTCTCGGTGAGCTGGATCGCTTCAGGTGAATAGCTATGTTCAGATGAGAAATCCCTTAATCAAAGGGTAGGCTTTTAATGTAACCCGTCAGTATCTGTGTAAGCAGATTTTATTACTGACCAGGCATATATCTCAACTTGCATTAATATTCTCTGAGACAAGACGCGAGATGAGGGGAACTACAGTAACAATTCTTCCTCTGACACTCATTTTAGTAATCAGATGAATATGTATGTACTGTATGTCGTCTGGCTGGTGCTCAGACTCAAGCCTGATTTGACGATGCATTCTGAACTTGTAGATTTGCTATTTTCAGCGTGTGACACCGTTGTACGATGGAGCATAATTGGCACATCATTCCCTGCTACTGACAACAGCCACCTGGGCATGTACAAAGTCTGTGTTAATGGAAATCATTCAGCTGAGACACTTTCCAAATCCTACTGTGTGCTTAAATGCTCTGTTGGGCTTTGTCTCATTGTGTGGCACTTTGTATACATGTATGGAAATGGATCAGCTTTAGTTGTTTTTTTATTATCATGCTGTGGCTATGTAAGAGACTAGCTGTCTATATGACGTGTGTGTGTGTGTGTGTGTGTGTGTGTGTGTGTGTGTGTGTGTGTGTGTGTGTGTGTGTGTGTGTGTGTGTGTGTGTGTGTTTGTGTGTGTGTGTGTGTGTGCGTGTGTGAGTGTGAGTGTGTGCATGCGTGCAATGCAAGCGTGTTTGACTGTCTGCCTGTCCAGAACAAATCTCGCAAACCACTGGACCGATCGGCGCCATACTTGTACAGTATGCACACTTCCAGTAGGCCATAGAAGTACCTCTCTAGTCTTTTTCACATGCATTTTCTACATTTATAACTAGAAAAAGTGCCCCTCGGGGCACAGGTCTCCACCAGGGCAGGTCAGGTTGTGGCCTCCTGGTGGCGCTAAAATAGGCCAATGTGAAAAGGGTGACATTTCTTCTTACGCCTTGGATGATTTGAGGCATTTTGTTCCAAAAATGTGTTTTGCAAAAATTGCAAAACACAGCCAATGTGAAAAGGGTGGGATATATTCCTCAGCCTAGTAGGACAGTCCGTGAAAGATTTCACGTAAATTGCACGCTGCGTTCATGATTTGAGGCTTTTTGTTCAAAAGGGCCAATCCTGCAAACTTTGAAAGCCAATGTTAGCCAACTAGGATGGAATATGAAATATCGGACAGATCCGGCTTGAACACATGTCACGACTATGGTCGTGTGTGGTTATGATTAATTATGAGTGTTATGATTTATGAGTGTTATTTTGGATTATAAATATATATATGTTTATTGCTAATAGTATATATATATTTATATGGTGGTATATTGTTATAGTATATATATATGTATGTGGATTATCTTAGGCCTAGATGTCTTCTAATATATATATATATATCTATATCTGTGCAGCAGTTGTTATGAACCTGTATTAGACTAACTCTCCTCCCATGCAGAGGATACTAATGGGTTTTCAGACAGACTGATTGTCATCAGCTGTGTGGCTGGGGTAACCCTGTTGGCCATGACCATGGAGGTCTGATCAACCTCCCTGATTGGCTGACGGTCACGTGAGCGAGCTAGCGGCCGCGGCTCTCTCACTACATAGCCCATTCATGCCCAGCCCAGCGCTGGGGAAACACTTCCAAGGTCTTTCCCCCATCCGTCGTACTACTACTACATGTCGCCAACTGTTTTGTTCCTTTATTTTGTGAAGCTGAACTTTTGTTAGACAAGTTATTCCCTTCGGAAAGGAATAACCTTAGTTTTGTTTTTGGATTCCGTTTATTATGTTCATGCGAGTTAAAGAGCCATTTATTTTGTAAACTATTGTTGATTCTTATAATTTATTCATTATACTATTGAATAAATCCTTGTATTAAGGCCTTGGTTTCCGTTTCTCTCATATATTACATTACCTTTACCCCTAGACATATGGTTTTGTAACATATTTGGGAGCCCGTCCGTTTCAAAAAACAAATTAAGGATTCAGTTGTTCAGTTGGTTATGTTTTTTGTTTTGCTAGTATTGCTTTTGGTGGTAGACGGATTGGGGAGTATTAATGGTGAGTATGTTGCTCGTACCAGTTTGAGTAGCGGATTTTGTATATGGCCTGTATTTGGTATGGCCTCTGATGACCAGGGTGCTAGTACGGATGTCCTGTCGCTTGAGGAGCTACAACAGTGCTCATATTGGGAATTGTACAGTATTGCCAAACAATTTAACGTTCCTTTACCGCACGGTACCAAAAAGAAAGAGGCGATTTTCGCAGCTGTCTCACGGCAGTTGTTTTCACAGGGAGTCATTACGATGCTGTCAGATGAGAGTGAGGGGGGAGACGTATCACTCATTGTCGCAGAACCGAGTTCTAGTGGGGCCAATCAGTCTGACACTACGGGTGTGTTAGAGCAGGGCGAGGATCCCGCGGGGGACCCGTCTGCTCAGGCCCCACATGATTACCCACGGGGCACTGGGGGGAGTCCTCAGGACATAGGGGGGGTTCTGCGCCTCCGGGAGCTTGAGCTGGAAATAGCACTAACAACGCTGAAGAGCGAGGAGTGCAAACTACAGCATCAGAGACATGAGCTCGACATGGCACGCCTGCGAGGCCAGACCTACCCCGACGAGGCGTCCGCAGGGGCGCCCGCCTCCCAGCAGCGACACGGGTCACCCCCAGGTTCCAGAGGAGTGGCAGCGTTCGACATAAGCAAACAAATCGCATTGGTACCTGCGTTCAAGGAGGGTGAGTTGGATAACTACTTTTGTGCTTTTGAACGAATTGCTGGTGCTGTTAAGTGGCCCAGGGAATTCTGGAGTTTGCTACTCCAATGTAAGTTGACAGGTAGAGCACAGGATATCTGTAGCGCACTCACGGTGGATGAGAGCCTATGTTATGATGTCGTAAAGGCGGCTATCCTTAGCGGTTTCGAAATGGTGCCTGAACATTATAGGCAAAAATATAGGGCCGCTCAAAAATCCTCTACTCAAACGTTTGTGGAATTTGGCCGTGAAAAAGCCACATTGTTTAGGAAATGGTGCAACGCGAGCAACGTACACACTTTTGAGCAGCTTACTGAGCTGATAGTGATGGAAGATTTCAAATCATGTATCCCAGATCGTATTGTTGTCTATCTTGAGGAACAAAAGATTAACTCAATTGCTAAAGCCTCTGTGAGGGCCGATGAATATGATCTGACGCACCGTTCGGGTGTTTCTCCGGTGCGTAGCGGGGAGGGTCTGTTCAACATGCAGAAAAAACAGCACAAATTGTCACAACCGAAAAGTCCACCGAGGGGCGCAAGTGCAGCGCCTGACAATCGTGCTTGTTTTTACTGTCATGAAGTGGGCCATTTGGTTTCTCGCTGCCCTAAAGTACAACATAAGCAGCAGAAAGAGAATGGAAATGGAAATGTGTATTCAAAAAAACCAAAGGGTGTGGGGTTTGTGCATACTATTCCTCGGTCTGCTTCCGAGACAGCTATGGCTGTCCGGGCGGAGGTAGAGGAGTGTTTTGATCCCTTTATTTTGCATGGCTCAGTCTCGCTGTCTGATAAGGAAAATGAGCGCGTTCCTATCACCATTTTGCGTGATACAGGCGCCTCACAGTCCCTTATTTTACAGAGTGTACTGCCATTTGCGGAGAATACCTTTTGTGGTTCCGATGCATTGGTTTTGGGCGTGGAAATGATATCCTCTCGCGCTCCATTGCATATGATCCACCTACGCTCTCCACTTGTTTCTGGTCTTGTGCAGATCGGGTTACGTGAAAGTTTACCCATTGAAGGTGTGGGGATGATTCTTGGCAACGACATAGCTGGGGACAAAGTGTTTGCGTCGCTAGAAGTGGTTGAAAAACCTGTGGCTAACGTAGCTATGCCTGCGCTGGGAGCCCCACCCACTGTGTTTCCGGGTTGTGCTGTGACTCGCGCACAATTGAAAAAGTTTGATGACGAGGCTACGTTGTGTGACACTTTCTTGTGTGCCGAGCGACCAGTGGGTGATGCCCCACAGACACCGCGTAAGCGGGCTAGGAAAAGCTTGCTGGCTACTAAAAGTGATTTTGGGTTTGATATCGATAGGGAAACATTTGCGCATGCGCAGAAGCACGATCGCTCTCTCTCTGTGTGCTGGGAGGCAGTTACCAAAGTGGGTGAGGCTGCTGGGCCGAGTGCATATAGTGTAGAGGATGGCCTCCTTGTGCGTAAATGGTTTCCAGCGGCTATCGGTGACTTGAAATGGAATGTGGTGCGTCAGGTTGTGGTACCTCAGGG
Source organism: Protomyctophum bolini (assembly GCF_963924005.1). Taxonomy (NCBI): domain Eukaryota; kingdom Metazoa; phylum Chordata; class Actinopteri; order Myctophiformes; family Myctophidae; genus Protomyctophum; species Protomyctophum bolini. The sequence continues at coordinate 17,006,103 of NC_137869.1, read as the reverse complement.
TTTCCGTTCCCAGATTCTCAGTCTGGCTCACGACAACATTTCTGGCCACCTGGGCATTCGTAAAACTTATGACCGCATCCTACGCTATTTTTTCTGGCCGGGTTTGAATGCGTCTGTTACTGACTTCTGCCGCACTTGTCATGTGTGTCAGATGACGGGGAAGCCAAACCAGACTATTCCGCCCGCGCCGTTGAAACCGATCCCTGCTGTGGGTGAACCATTTGAGCACATCATGATTGACTGTGTCGGTCCATTACCGACCACAAAATCTGGTCACAAATACCTTCTTACTGTAATGTGTAGTGCAACGCGCTACCCAGAAGCGTTCCCATTACGCACACTAAAAGTGAGACCAGTTATTAAAGCGCTTTCTAGCTTTTTCTCTACTTTTGGGTTTTGCCGGTATCTTCAAAGTGACCAGGGCTCAAATTTCATGTCAAAATTATTTGCTCAAGTTGCTTCCACCCTTGGCATAGAACACAGACACTCTAGCGCTTATCATCCTGAGTCCCAGGGCGCGCTTGAGCGGTTTCACCAGACGTTGAAAGCGATGATGAAGAAATACTGTCACGAAACTGGTAAAGCCTGGGACGAGGGCTTGCCTTATCTTATGCTGGCAGTAAGAGAGAGCGTACAGGAGTCGCTGGGGTTTAGCCCAGCGGAGCTGGTGTTTGGCCATACGGTGCGCGGGCCGTTGCGTGCGTTTCGAGAGGGCTTATTAGCCAACGCAAACTCGCCGGTGACTAATGTATTGGATTTTGTTGCGGGGTTTCGCGAGCGATTGCACAAGGCCAGACAGATGGCTAGCAGCTTTCTGAGTAAAGCTCAAGGTAAAATGAAGGCATGGTTTGACAGGAAGGCTGTGCATAGAGTGTTTGCTGTGGGTCAGAGGGTGTTGGTGCTGCTCCCACTGCAAAGCTCAGCCTTCCAGGCCAAATTCAGTGGTCCTTATGTGATTGACAAAAAAATAAGTGAAACGGATTATGTGATTTTGACGCCCGATCGTCGCAAAAAGACAAGGGTTTGTCATGTGAATATGCTCAAGCCGTATCTGGCTCGCACCGAGTCAGATACTCCTGTTATTCCCGCAGTTGTCGCCTCACTTTCTGCAGCAGCGCCGTCACTTTATTCCCCTGAGAGTGATGGGCTGCGTGTAAAAGGTTCGTCTGGGTCACGTCTACAGAACTCTGAAATATTGAATGATTTACCGGGGTATTTAAAACATTTGGGTCCCCAGGCGCAAGCAGACATTATTGATTTGATGGAAAATAATGTGAATCTGTTTTCAGATAACCCATCATGCACATCAGCCCTTTCTCATGACGTAATTGTACAGAAGGATTGCCCTCCTATTAAGCAACATGCCTATCGGGTTAATCCAACCAAGCGTGCTTTACTACGAAAAGAGGTTGACTACTTGTTAGAGAACGGGCTGGCTGTTCATAGCAGCAGTGCGTGGTCTAGCCCCTGCTTGCTGGTGCCTAAGGCTGACGGGAGCCAGCGGTTTTGTACAGATTTTCGTAAGGTTAACAATATAACGCAGGCTGACAGTTATCCGCTCCCGAGGATGTTGGATTGCGTGGATCGGGTGGGGTCTGCTAAATTTGTAACTAAATTGGATTTGCTAAAGGGTTATTGGCAAGTGGCTTTGACACCCCGTGCATCAGAGATCAGTGCATTCGTGACACCAGACGGTTTATACCAATATACAGTGATGCCATTTGGCTTAAGAAATGCACCAGCGACATTTCAAAGATTAATGAATAATGTACTAAGAGGCGTGGACAATACAGAGACTTATTTGGACGATGTTGTGGCATATAATGATACTTGGCTTGAGCATATACACACTTTGAGACAGATTTTTCAGCGGTTAGGAGAGGCTAACCTGACATTAAATTTGTCAAAATGTGAATTTGGTTGTGCGACCGTAACGTATCTTGGGAAGCAGGTTGGTCAGGGCCAGGTACGTGCTATTAATGCAAAAATCCAGGCTATTCTAGAATATCCTGTGCCGAGGACTAGGCGTGAGCTCCGCCGGTTTTTGGGCATGGCAGGTTACTACCGGGGGTTTTGCAAAAATTTTGCTGCCGTCACTGCGCCGCTGACTACGCTGACTAGCGTCAAAAGAGTATTTATCTGGTCGCCTGCCTGTCAGTTAGCGTTCGAATCCTGCAAGGCTCTCCTCTGCAGCACTCCAGTCCTGGCTGCGCCCGACTTCACCAAACCGTTCAAGCTGGAGGTGGATGCCAGCGCCTGTGGCGCCGGTGCTGTCCTGCTCCAGGAGGATCTTCAGGATATCGATCATCCCATCGGTTACTATTCAAAGAAATTTAATTCAGCGCAGGGTAACTATAGTACCGTTGAGAAGGAAGCTCTCGCCCTGTTACTTGCATTACAATTTTTCGAGGTATATGTTGGCTCAAGCCCGTTGCCTATTGTTGTCTATACTGACCATAATCCCCTTGTGTTCCTAAGGCAAATGCAAAATTCAAATCAGAGACTGATGAGATGGTCCTTGATGCTACAGGACTTTGAAGTGGAAATTCGCCACAAGAAGGGGACGGACAATGTCCTTGCGGATGCCCTTTCCCGGGTTTAAGGTGCTCTCTTCTTTGAGAAGAAGTTATTTGGGGATATAACTTCTTTTCGGGAAGGGGGGTGTCACGACTATGGTCGTGTGTGGTTATGATTAATTATGAGTGTTATGATTTATGAGTGTTATTTTGGATTATAAATATATATATGTTTATTGCTAATAGTATATATATATTTATATGGTGGTATATTGTTATAGTATATATATATGTATGTGGATTATCTTAGGCCTAGATGTCTTCTAATATATATATATATATCTATATCTGTGCAGCAGTTGTTATGAACCTGTATTAGACTAACTCTCCTCCCATGCAGAGGATACTAATGGGTTTTCAGACAGACTGATTGTCATCAGCTGTGTGGCTGGGGTAACCCTGTTGGCCATGACCATGGAGGTCTGATCAACCTCCCTGATTGGCTGACGGTCACGTGAGCGAGCTAGCGGCCGCGGCTCTCTCACTACATAGCCCATTCATGCCCAGCCCAGCGCTGGGGAAACACTTCCAAGGTCTTTCCCCCATCCGTCGTACTACTACTACATGTCGCCAACTGTTTTGTTCCTTTATTTTGTGAAGCTGAACTTTTGTTAGACAAGTTATTCCCTTCGGAAAGGAATAACCTTAGTTTTGTTTTTGGATTCCGTTTATTATGTTCATGCGAGTTAAAGAGCCATTTATTTTGTAAACTATTGTTGATTCTTATAATTTATTCATTATACTATTGAATAAATCCTTGTATTAAGGCCTTGGTTTCCGTTTCTCTCATATATTACATTACCTTTACCCCTAGACATATGGTTTTGTAACAACACATGACTATAGAGACAGAATCTGGAGGAGTAATATAAATAAAAATGTTTTTCAAAAATAGGCCTCCTGGTGGCGCTATAACAGGCCGTTGAGGAATATTTGGGGCAGAGGTTCGTGGTTGGCATCCAGGGTGTGTACAAAGTTTGGCATGGATCGGGCCAACGGTGCCGGAGATTAGCTGGTAACGGAAGGACGGATACACGCACACACACACACACACACACACACACACACGGACGGAGTGCAAAACATACTCTCCCCCCATGCCTTCGGCCTGGTGGAGACAATTACGTCACCATTGACAGCCAGTTATAACCCGACTTTAGTATTTAATTTCAATGTTTTACAGAGAGGCTGAGATTTGAAAGTTCGTAGCGGTCGACAGTACTTGCACGTTCTACTTGTGTGCAACGCACAAGTAGGCACTCGACAGAGTGCAGTTCTAGTTACTACTAGATATGCACACTCAAAATATTTGCAGACTTTTAGTTACTAGAGCGGTGCCCATGGGGCCTCTACAGCGGTGCCAACGGGCACTGACCTACTTGGAACGATGCAAGTTGGAAATGAATGCCCCACCCAGATATTATGAGTTTGGAGCCTCATACAGCGGTGCCCATTGGGCACAGGCCTACTTGGAACGATGCAAGTTGGAAATGCATGGCCCACCCAGATATTATGTCTGTGTCCCTTTTATGCCCATATATGGAGTTCTTTGTCTGGCATGCCCAAATATGGAGTCTATGCAGACGTCAGAATGATGTCAGAACAGGCCAGCTCCATATATGGACCCTGGTCAGGGGTCCTGTCCAGAGCCTGGGGAGAGGCCTTTTTGGGGCGGTTCTGGACCGACTCAACACAGGGCAAGTTGATGTTTAAGCAGTTTGAGCTAAACGATGTGTGCTAATAACAACACAACCTGGATTCGAACTTTGCGCATGTCAATCTGCATGCTAGTGCTCTGAAGATTACATCCAAAGCACCTTCCCACATAAAATGCAGTGTGTGTCCACTGTCTGCCTGAAAATATTTCTCAAGTTACTGCGATGTGGCAAGTTCACCAATTATACCCACTAGTGCTCCTTTTCAACGTTGCACTCCTCGAAATCTGTATTGCTATTACGATCATTATGGCAAGCCCCGAGGCACTTAGGGGGGGACAAAAATACAGATACACTGCTGGCGCCAAAATAAGCAGGAAGACAACAATACAACATAGAGATGTACTGTAAACATGTGGCATGTCAATCGCAGCACAGGTGGGTTGTCTCCGTGATCTGTGGCTCCTATAATTAACTGTCATGGGTGTCAACGTTAGACAATACTTTGGACAGAGGTGAGTACTAAGCTAACTGGCAGAAGTCACTCTCCACACACCGAAACATCCCATGGATGTCAATGTCAGCCCACACTGGTTGTTGATTTACTAAAACGAAGCATTCACATTGCCATCATACTTTTTCTTTTACTCGTTATTTTGCATTACTACATGCCTCCCCTATTCTGGGATTGTCATGATAGGCAAACATTCAGTGTAAATAGGAAAACCATTGAGATTTGGTATAGAGGGGAAACAGGAGGGGAGACCCCAGGGAGACCCCTGGGGGACCCCCGGTCAAGGAAGTACAGTATACTGTAAGTGGTTAAGAACACAATTTACTACAGTTACAGTAACTTACAGGCTGGCTTGGCTTTCAACACACTTTTGCATATTTACAATGTATGTAAAATATTGTCGCTGTCGGGTGGAAAAAGGTCGGATGGAAACCTACAGTATGTCCAAAACGTACTTACATTTGAATACTTGATTGTCTATTTTTGTTTGACACTGTAGTATGACGAAGTTAGTTAATTTACGAAAAAACTAAAAGTTCAAATATGGAGATAGGTTTCTGCCCAATAGCAACGATATGTGTAATATAACACATACAGGTAGTATGCCCTTGAAAAACAATCGTTCAGTGGTTCAGCTGCACCATTTACACATTTAATGAACTACTGACCATCTGTGGGTGTCACAGAGACAATAGTAGTCGCTAATCTGAGCCATGTTACTGAAACAATATGTTGACCAGTTCGAAACACTATACAATACTCTATACAGTAAATTAATGGTGGAAAATGCCAGATTGAGATAATTTAATTGTCCGTTACATTGTTAACGACCTCATTAACAAAAGAATGATGGGAAATCAGCATGGTCTGGGAGAGGAATTGCCTGTGTGACAGCCATCTGGCTAGTGTGGGGGACAGGGCTGGATGGATGTAGGCGGGGGAGCGGGTAAGCTCACACCACCTAGTGGGGGACAGGGCTGGATGGATGTAGGCGGGGGAGTGGGTAAGCTCACACCACCTAGTGGGGGACAGGGCTGGATGGATGATGGCGGGGGGGCGGGTAAGCTCACACCACCGTGGCCAGCACAACTTTCAGCCAGTGGCTCCATAAGCGCATCTAGCTGGAGGTGCATGTTATTGTGTATCAGTGAACGAGTTCACAGAATCCCTGACCTTAAATTTGATTAGTTTGGGTTTTCAATTACATCGTGGTCAATGTCGTTATCACACATTCCGGATCTCATCTGATTTACTGACATTCAAACCCTCAGCAAAAAGACAGATGTAGTTCAGACCTCGACTAGTAATGTGAGGATGGAGTTTGCGATTGGGTCAATCTGTGTGTGTGTGTGTGTGTGTGTGTGTGTGTGTGTGTGTGTGTGTGTGTACGTGTGTGTGTGTACGTGCGTACGTGTTTGTATTACTCTACTTACTATATAGTACTATACAGATGTCCCCAACAAGTAGAATTTGACATTTAAAAGTTGGCTTTAAGGGTTAGGGTTAGAGTTATGCCCGATGAATACTTATTTGTGCACCGAAAATAGCAACTCTAAAAACTCATGCATCGTAGTGTGACTAAGTTCAGTGCATGAAACTGACAAAAAAAAAATTACACCCGTGTGAAGGGAGTGGTGCAACTCCGTGTGGGGGTTCCCGGGGGGGAGGGGGTGGAGTTCCAGACCCACAGGAACGCACCCAGGGTGTCGGCCCGGTTCTGGCGAGCCGCCCCGAGTCCGAAACGGTACAGAAATGTACCCCTCTACTGTACCCTGTACGGTCACTGTACTGGCACACCCGAAATCATCATATATACAGTTAATATGTGCGTGTGTGTTTGTGTGTGTGTTGGGTTGCTCACAGGTGGTGAAAAACAACCATGCTGTTTTCGTACTCATACCCAGCCAGCCAGCCAGGCAGGCACCCACCCACACAACTCCGTAAGGGAGTGGTTGCACCACTCAAAAAAGGGTGTTGCAAATAAATGGGCCTCCTGGTGGCGCTCGAAAAGGCACACAATGTTTTATGCAGTTACATGTGAAGATGCGACTTGGCCACTGATTTGAAAATTGTCAAGTGGCATGATCATGTGTATCGATTTGCGTGAGATTTGGATGAAATCTGTGTGACTAATATAAACAAATGTGTTTTACAGAAACCGGCCTCATGGTGGCGCTATAACTGAGAGATGTGGAAAATGTTTTGCCATCTCCTCAAGGGAGTGTGCATACAAAGTCGTACACAGATCGATGCAGTTATAGGAAAAAACTGGAATTGGTGCGCAGTTGCGCACACACACACACACACACACACACACACACACACACAAGTGCAAAACATACTCTCTCCTGGCCTGGTGGAGACAATAACTCAGGCTTTAGTGTTTAGATGTAATCACAAGTAAAAGTATACTGATATACACAAATTATTGTGTGCGTCTGTGTGTGTGTGTGTGTGTGTGTGTGTGTGTGTGTGTGTGTGGGGGGGGTCATTAGAAATACTGTAGCCAGATTTAGAAACAACAGAGATGGGGCTACTACAATGTTTACACATGAACAGATACAAAGTAAGCAACGTATATTCCATTTCCCTGATGAAATTACAAGTAACGTACCTGTGAACATCATTTTGCACGGTTCTTTTGAGACGTTAGAAGTGTCATATCCATAATTGTCCATAATTTCACTTTCCTTTCCCCTGTGTCAAAGACGGCTTCTTCCATCCACTCCTGATCTGTTCCAGATGTCAGCAGTTTCCTGCCGTTCCTATTTACATTCCTCTGTTTTCTTGTGTTATGGAGTCCCATGGACATTTAAAGTGCAGTGAAAGAGAGAGAGCAGAAGTTTTGTTTTGAATATCTTGTACTTCCTTCAGTTTCAGCCAGTGGGTTAGTCATTGTCAGCTGATCGTTGTTGGTTTCGTTTTCCAGGAAGCTGTGAATGCAGAAGGCCAATCACAGCCGAGCTGTAGGCAGGAGCATGTCAGGACAGGAAGACAAATGAGCCAAAAAAGAAAGTAAAAGAAAGGCCTTCAGTGTGCACACTTTCTGTCGGGTCTGGTTCAACATGCAGACTGCATTAATATTATTAATTATTAATATTAATATCAGTAATTATTAATACTGTAGGCCATACATGGGCAACAGGCGGCCTGGGGGACACATGCAGCCCCCACCTTCACTTAATGTGGCCCTCAGGTTATTGGTTAATATCAGAATTCTGATATATTATTGATTTCCAAACATGACCCACTAATTACTTCAGTCTAAATTTGTAGCTTAATGAGTAGTATTAAAATGTTTGTCTTTTTTTTACGTTATAAATTTTATCCTACGATTTTGTAACCCATGTTTCATCCCTGTGTGTCAATTATCTAATGTGATCCTGGGCTCTACACACCCTCCGCCAACCTAGTCCCCATACTGTATATGGGGGACATGGGGAGAGCAACGGACTTGAACTCATGCTTCCTTCATGCCTGAGTGTCCAAGTTGCTCCTTTACACCTGCCAGGGGGGAGTTTCCCTGGTTGGCGCGTGGAAGGAACACGTTATTCCAACCAGTTCCTTTCCCCTCCATCAGGCGCCCCGGCTGGCCAGGGGGAGGCAGTTTAGAGACCAGGATTACTGCATGATTTTTGTGAGGGTACCTACCCTAGGGGACACGGGGAGAACATGCAAACTACACACAGAAACGCCCTTTCAACAACCCCGCCTTGGCTATGGGCACTGATGACGCGGAGGAGGAAACACGCCGCCAGCACCCACAGCGTCCCGAGCGGGAATCGAACCCAGGACCTTCTAGCTGTGAGGCGACAGCACTACCAACTGTGCCCCTTATGTTAGTTTTAATGTCCAATGTATTTGTATTTTATGTACAATCTATTTTTGTTACTACTGGAGTGAGTGTGGAAATATAGTGGCCCTCTCCATTGTCAAAGTTGCCCACCCCTGCTCTAGGCTATGATACACTCGTTATGAGCAGGCAAATGGTGATGACATCATGTTTTGCTTTGAATGAAGGCAGACAACCCAGGAAAAATATTGCAGTAGAGAAAAAAACATATTTTACAATAGAGAGGCATGTAATGGAGGAGTGATAAACATCACTTCTGGGAACACGAGTTCAACCATATCACTCGTGTATGGGAAATGAATCAGATAGATTTGAGAAGTTCCCAACACACACTTGACCTTATAAACAGCAGTTATTGTTCCACTTGCTGACCTAAGTATAATATGACTGGAAAGTGCGTTATGGAAATTTTAAGTTGTTGTCCTGTCACTTGTCCACAGTCCTCAGTGGTATTTGTCACTGTATATTGCATATCAGTGAAATGAGGTGTCTGCATTTAACCCATCCTAACTAAGTAACAGGAGTAGTGGGAGCTACGCGGGGCAGCGCCTCAGGGACAACTTGTCCTTGGGGTTAAGTGTCTTGCTCAGGGATACTTCAACACTTTGAATCTGGCCTGGAATCAAACCTGAGTCAATCCAGCTCCCCAAATGGGCTCTCTACCCTCTCAGTATGCAACGTTGGGGGAATTGGGCTCTTTGACTAACAATACACTAAATGAAAATAAACAAACAATACAATACTATACAAACAATACAAAACTAGCGTAATTTGTATTGTTGACCTATTTCTAAAATATTAGTGTAACTTTCGTTCAACTTTGACCCCTCTATCACATGGAACTATTTTCCGGGCGTAATGATATGGACAATTGTGTGATAGATGGGTCAAAAGTGAACGAAAGTTGCACTATATGGTAGAAATAGGTCAACAATACAAATTACGCTAATTTTGTGAATTTATTTACTTTTAATGCATGGCCCCCTGTGCCCCCCACAAAATTACCGGAACTAACGGTACTTAATATTTCACCAAAACCAGAGCAGGACTCCCACCATGGGACTTCAATTAATACAGTTGCAACCACTATATTAATGGCAAATACTTGATGCAGCTTAAGTTCAAAGATTCTGAACCATCCCTTTAAAACTACTTTTTCCTAAACAGGTTCATAGGTTGTGTATCTATTATGTCCCTGCTTTTCTGTCAACCCATATACAGTATACTATTATATTATTATAATTCATCCATCCATCTTCAACCGCTTATCCGTAGTCGGGTCGCTGGGGCCAACAGCTCTACCAGAGAGCTCCAGACTTCCCTCTCATGAGCAACATTAGTGCCTTCCTCCTGGGGGGATCCCGAGACGTTCCAAGGCCAGTGAGTCGATGTAATCCCTCCATCTGCGCCTTGGTCTGCCCCGGGGTCTCCTCCCAGTGGGACGTGCATCGAGGACCTCCCTAGGAAAACGCCCGAAAACACATTTCGGCCACTTGTATTCGCGACCTTATTCTTTCGGTCATGACCCACACTTCATGACCATAGGTGATATAGGAACGAAGATTGCTCGGTAGACAGAGAGCTTTGCCTTCTGGCTCAACTCTCTTTTCATCACAACAGTGCGCTACAGCGACTGCAATACCGCCCCTGCCGCTCCAATTCTCCGGGTGATATCCTTCTCCGTCCTCCCCTCACTCGTGAACATACTCGTCACATATTATTATTATGATGATGATTATTATTATTACTTTCTTAAGTCGGACTACAGTGTGTCCCCAGACAAACAAAGTACTGTACTGAAGGTGCATGCACAGGGTGGGTGTTCACTTTGTCTAATTAAATAGTGTGTCCCCTACTATATTCACGAAGAGCACTTATTAAAACAAGCATCCACATCCATTCCACTAGATAAATGACTCGACACCAAGTGCCATGAAGCCCATTAAATGGCTTCTTTGAGATGGATCAGGTCCAAACTCACAATCAAAGGATTTGACTGGGATTATCTCAGATTAGAAACACTCAGAGACAAATGAGGAGATGACAGGAGATCATACATTGAAAGGATGAATTAGCAGTCAAATACCAGACCAAATTTGCAATGGTTGTTAGAGAATAAAGAAACAGAAAAAGATTGAGTGCTAAAAAGCAAGGAACAGCTCTAGAGTTTTTAGTAACCCCAATGATACATTGCCAATGTAAACCATGGTAAAAGCTTTTCCCTCTCCTGCCATGTAAATAAAGTCCACATCAGCAAGGGAATCAAGAACTAAAAGGAAAGGAATGAATAGAAATTGTCTTATGGGAGATATGGATATTGGTTTATGACCTGACAGTGTTACGTGAAAAAACCTTTCATTAGTCTGTGTCCCCCTACACAATACTATACTCCCCGGCCCCCAAGTTCAACCGCAAATACCGCATAAAACACATTGCTATAGGGATTTGGACTTTGACAGTACTTTTAGGATAATTAGACTTTGTTCTCAGCACATTCCAATGAAGAATCATATACAGCAAATGCCATGGTGCATGCTGTACTGTAAGGCCTGATTTATACTTTGTTCTGTTGGACGCCTGGCTGTGATATGCAACGAAAACGGACAATCTACAAGCTCACAATGCATCACAGTGGGACCCGTTGTGAGCTTGTAAATCAGCTATATTCAGTGCACGGCATGATGCACAACAAAGTAGGGGGGGGGGGGGGGGGCAACGGACTGACAGAGGAGAGTTCGATTCCAGCTCAGTACGAGAAATGTTACCTTATGGTTGAATATTCAAAATCTTCAAAGTAACTACCGGTAGTAACTAAAGTTCTCAAATAATTGTAGTGGAGTAAAAGAGTACAATATTTGTTTCTGAGAGTAGAAGTAAAAGTACTAAAATGTGGAAATACTCTAGTAAAGTGTAAAAAAAAAAGCAACCTCAAAATTGTACTTAAGTATTTGAGTACATAGTTATAGGTACTTAGTTACTTTACAGTTTACACCACTGTAGGTACTCTGTGGAATCCGCAATGACTCTAATAGAGTATAGTATACTCTATTACAGGCTGCAGTTAGACATTTCAGCTCTCATTTGAATATTTAAAAGTAAAGCAGTCCTAGTGCTGATAAAACACTTTTCAGCGGGATAAATAATGTAGGCAGTGGTTAATGTTAGCATGTGCTTCTTTGCATATTTTAAAAACGAATGAGGACCTTCGTTCTAGCGCATTAAAGTAATGCTTTCACTCCCTTCCAGACAGCAGTAAGGTGTTCAAGAGGGTTTGCATGCTTAAAAAGGTGACCTGTGAACTCGACATAATCTTCTGAGTCTCATATACCAAAAAAATGTTAATATAGGAAGATAGTCGATCCCAGTTGGAGCCACTAGAGGCGAAATGGTACAAAAATCCTACAAATGGTCTCCTACATAAGTACTGTAGGCGTAAAGTAAGTGTGGTTTTGCTTCTCCCCCGACATTTTATTTATTATTACAGCCTACTGCTGCACAAAGCTTTGACATTGTGACATAGTCAATCAAACCTGTCTTTATATAGAAAAGCATTTATTGTGTTGGTGGTGTGAATATATACACATAGTTTCGGGGGGCTGACTTTTGTTCCGACATACCATAGGACTGACATGCGAAAAACAATCGGATTAAGGTTGGCGAACATGCGCTAAGGTTGGCGAACATGTGCTGCTCCGTGCTTGCGGTTATGGTTAGGTTAGGGTTTAGACTATCGTAGAGTTTTTTTCTGATTCTGACGAATCTCTCTATGAGAGTCTAAGCGGCTCTACTGCCAAATCCTTGCCAGGGGCGAACCTTTTTGCCTCAAAATCACTCTTACCTTGTACAAATGCAAAATCTAAGCCACTGTATCCTTTGCCCCACTTGTCCGGTGGGTGTACGCAAAACAATTACACACCGTACGACCGTAGTTTTCAATAAAAAAGGTATTTTGATCCACTCTGTCCATACTATGTCTCGGAATCTAGTGGGCATCTTGGTTTTCTCTCCATTGTAAATGCGCAACAGAACCCTGGCCGCTAGGGGCTACAGTGTAGTGTACTCTGTGCCACTTTACTCTGTGCTGTACTCTACTGGCCACTTTAGGTGTTGCAGCTGTGCTCAGACATACAGACATGTATACACACATTGCTGCACAATGGAGGCACCGCTCAAAAATGTTGCATATTTTGCTGTGGACTGCCTGGAACTTCCTCAAGGACCACTTTCAGATTGCACTTGCACTTTTCAGATTGCACCCTAAGAGTGCTCCAGTGTGTGTAGATTTTGTTCTTACCTACGAACAAATCACAGCTAAGAAAACATCGAGGGATCGCAAAACCTTCTTAAAAACGTCCTAAGTGGGTCTAAGAACAGATTTCCTCGTAAGAACTTCTTAAGAACTGTTGCCGCATGAGGCCCACTGTAACTTTACACATTACCTTTAGATGTAAATACTTTACAAATCTACCCTTTCATCTCCAAAACTGTGAATCACCAGACTGTCTTTGGACAGGAAAGTTTTTAGTGAACTAACTATCTGTTAAGTTTTGGCTCTGATTTTTAAATTTATCATAAGATGACTAAAGAGTCATGCAGAGGATGATTTTCCCGGGATAAATTATCCCCCACTCTAAATAGTGTAGAGTTAGGGCTCAACATACATTAGAACGCACCTAATTAATTGACACATAAAATTCTAACATAAAGAAGCCTTCAGGATAAAACAAACCTCCTGGCAGTGAGGCAGAAGTCATCATGACACCCGACTCCCCTGCACGCACGCGTGCACGCGCACACACACACACACACACACACACACACACACACACACACACACACACACACACTCTTTCAATAGAAAACGGAGGGCCTTTGATCATGACACTTGACGCAGCTTTCAAATGTGAGCGGTTTTTCGAGATGGAATATATTCATCGTTAGCTGTTCCTAACTTTCTCTCCAACATCCAGCTTGACTGCATTGATTTGAATTGCGAAAATCTGTCAATCTGAGTGTAAATGAGGGTGTCCTTCAGATTGAAAGAACTCAACTGTTTCACTGACTCTATAATTCCATTCCATATACTTACAGTAAAATCCTCTCACAAACAATTGAGTGTGAAATTGATATTGGGCTCTCCTCATCGCAGTTTAACCACTTGATCCCTAGCGTCCCTATTCTGGGGCAAACTTTCTGCAAAAATAGACAATCTACAAGCTCACAATGTTTCAAGTTGTGAGTTTGTAGATCAACAGAGGGAAAGAAGGAGGTGACAACCAACTATAGACCCCTTGGGAAGTATAGGTTTAAGTGGTTTTAATAACATTTATTCCCCCATATGCTGTCTATTAATGAACTAACTAAATCAAATAAAATAGAACACCATGATTTTGATCATTCAGTGCACTTCTACACACTCGTCCCAAAAGAGAACTATTACTGTTGCCGTTTGTGCCTAATCCAAGGTCACAAATTCCAGGTTGCAATTCGGGTTTAAAGATTAACAACTGACTGCATGAACCTTCAGGAGGCAGAGTTATGTTTTCAGTTCATTAGAGAAGGGACAAGTATAATTATGAAAATGGGGGAAACGAGAGAATCAAAATGACCTGATTGAAAAGAAGGAAAAAAAGAATGGGGGGAGTAAAAGTCCTCCAGTGCAGAACTTGGTTTGATTGATTTGGAACAGATGAGCCCAGGGCTCCTCCGTTGGCAGTCCAGGGTCCACGCTGTAATGATAGCTTTATAATTAAGATTAAAGACCACAGAGCACAGAGAAGACACTCGAGTGGTGTTGGGGGCTTCTCTGATGACACTGGGAATAATTGGAGAGAAGTATCTACATTCCCTACCTCCCCCAAGAGTACAGGAATATGGGTATGACTGTGAAAACATCGGAAGTGACTGACGACTGAAGTGAGACAGAAACATCAGGGCCACTGAATTGCTTTAGACTGGCAAATAATTCATGATTTCAGGGTCATATTGAGAGCTAAAGTAGGAATAGCTTGCTTTCTGAATCGCTGTGTTGTATAATGTTAGAAGTGAAGCAAAAGGCATGTGTCAAACAGCAGATTATGTGTGATTATGATGATTCACTCTTTACATGGTGCAGACTGGGGGACCATCTGTGCTCCCATGATGGTAGCGATGAGTCGGACATGCAGCATGAAAAGAACAACCACATTTTGGGGGTTCCTTTTGTATTTTAGAGCAGCGTTCAATAGACAAAAGAACTAGAACTGACTGAAGACAGTCGATTACAAAAATGTATTTGATTAAAAACAATACTTAATAATTATATTAAACTTCAATATCAAAATAACATTTCACTTTAATTATACAGTACAACAAATACTATTTAAGCCCTATTCAAATGTTTCAAAAATATCACAATGCATTACAAAAGAAAACAAATTAAAATCTGGTCACATCTGCAGAATTATTGCTGATACCAATGTCGACAAAAAAGTCCAATATTAGGTCAAAGAACCATCGTTTTCAATGGAATGGGAATGTAAATAAATCATGACAGCATGATAATGACAAGAAAACAAAAATTCACCCACATCCTTTTGTTCATCAAAAATGTAAAGGCAACTGTTAACTGTAAACAACGGCCTGCTCTTCAGTGCTTCACAGTGTCTCATCCGAGGCCCACGTTCAAAGCGTTCATCATTCCTCACCTTCCCTGACATGTCCTATCTGATGAGGGTGAAGTCAAGTCGCTTAGATGACTAATAATCATATCAAAGGTGCCATGTCACGCAGCAGATTTAAATAAGAGGGTTTTCACCGAGCATTTGCATGCATCTGTATGCCTGGGCTAAGAGGCTAATGTCATAAAGTACCGCGCAGACATGATTTAATGTAATCTGTCATGTCATATGCTAATCTTCAGTCTTCACGGTAATGTACAGCGTGTTAGCGGGAATGGATTTCTAGGGGCACCGAGGCAATGGGGTTACAGTGAAAAGTGTTCCCCTTTTCTTAGAGATAGAATTGTATGATCAAACGGTGTGGATTTTCGGCAATACATTCAGATTGGGAGTCATATTGATGTGCACGTCCATGATAATGTATAGCTGCCATGGTATCGCTTCCTCACTCCAAGGATTCCTCACTCCATTTTCCTTCTCTCTCTCTCTCTCTCTCTCTCTCTCAGCTGTATAGTATAACATAGAATACCCCTACAAATGGGTAAGCCACAATGTAGGACTATAAATAGTTCTTAAAAGATGCAAAACTACATCTTAGTCTCCTTAAGTGGCTTTTTCGTATCAGAATTATGTTACTGCACAACACTTTCTCTCCAAAAAGTCAAACAGAGCTGCAGGAGATTTATTTTAAAGCCTACTAAGGGAAATAGAAGCTGTAACCCACCACCCAGCACCCCCCGCCGCCGCCCCCCGGGGCTCCATCCACCCTACACTTTCTCAGTGCCTGATGACAGTAAGAAGGTTGCATTTAGGCCTGGCTTTTCTGGAGGGGATAATGTAATGCTCATTAAATCCTTTAAAAAAAGAAGAAGGCACGTGAGGCAATGAGATACTTGCTGTTGACTGATGTGAAGTGACCATACCCTGAGCTAATTGTCATCCGCCTTATCTTTGTTGTCATTAACATCAAGGACACAGCTTTGTGATTGACTAGTGTCAAGTAGTAACAAGGTGTACAGTCGTGAGTCAGCTCTGAACCTGTGGGTCAAACCACAAAGGCCTACAGGTTACAACGCACAGTTTTTCATATATTTTTTGCCAAATTGATATTAGAGAACTTGTAGTTCTTAACAGTCATGTTCAAAGAGGAATGTCTGGAACTTGCAGAACAAATAAAACTTCTCCGTTTATACTTTTATGTTGTGTTTTTTTTGCCACCTTATAGGAAAATGGCTGTAACTACGTTGTTTATCCGGCTGTTAATCAGTATAAGTCATTTCATATGTGCAATATGTAACTTTTCTCTGTGAATACATTTTTATATTGACCAATCTGTGTGGTAGAGTATTGTTTCTTTGCTGTCGGGAGGAAACCTCATAACTCAATTTTTGAGGTTTTTGATTATTTTTGGCATAAATCAGTGCTATTGAACACCCAAAATATTGAACCAATGGAAAGTAGTAAAAAGTGCTTTGGACAAAACCTCTTAACTCCATTGGACCCTCAAAATGCCTGCTAAAGCAACTAACTCCACCACCTCTCCCCCTCTCATGGAAGTAATTGACAATATATAAACTAAAGTTACAACACCAACTTTGATGAGGCAGTATTGTTTTGTTTAAAAAATATATGTTTTTTACTTTTTTTATTTCATTTCCTGAAAAATGAACATTTTGGAGTATGAGGTTTCCTCCCGACAGCAGAGATATGTTATATGTTAAAGAGGATTTTCTTTTTACCATTTGCTAATGTTATTATATCCTCTATCTACAGACTAGTACAATTGATATTTTTCATATTGGTCAACTCCCACTGCAGCTTAAACGTAAGCGGTACAGTATACTAGGTGAATTGATTATCGCCTATTACATCCGCTCAAAAATGCTATTTTTTTGCAGCATCTCTACATGCAGTCCACAGCGATAGTGTCCCAACTTGCTTGCAGACGCCGTAGTGTTGATACGAGGGCTTTGTCTCAAATCACAGGCAAAGTCTCGTCTCACAAGACTTCTGGGTCCTGTTCAGCTTTCCTGTAGAACCCGGAAGCTTCGCAAGACAAGACTTCGCCCTTTAATACATCATAACCAACACAACTGTGGTGGTTGCATTTGGTGTACCTACTCCCCTACTGAGATATTTAGACCCTGTGGTCTGCTTTGACCACAGTTGGTTAACAGGTGGTACTGCCTGAATGTCAAATTTCAATATCTCCCCTGAGCAAACATCTGTGCTCTATTGGCTCTGTCGTAAATATTTCAGCACTTGTGTGGGAGACCTGGGTTTGAGTCCCTGGCAGGGCCAAAATGTCTCCCTCGGGAGGACATTCTCTACCAATCGCTCTCTGCCATGGGGACATTCTCTACCAATCTCTCTCTGCCATGGGGACATTCTCTACCAATATGTTGCCACCACAGAAACGTGGCGGGAAGCAACATGAGTCCGTGGTGAAGTCCTAATCTTGCAGGGACATTGTGGAAAAGAAAATGCATGGCTCTGGAGACTGCACACTGGTCACTGGATCTTGCTCCAAAAGTAATTTCAATGGATTACCAGTATGGTGATGTTTTGAGCTTAAAATCACTCTTTGGAGCATTTCAATTTGCCTGCTGCCTTGACTGAGTTACTGCATGGACAGTGTGCAGTCAGTCTTTCCTACAGTACGACCACTGAACACCTCAATATTGCTCTGCATGTTCTTGCTGGAGGAGATCTAAGAACTTGAAGTTAACATTTGGTCCATCTCAGTGCCTCTGACAAACGTAAGGCATGGGAGAGAATATGTTTTCAACCCTGTGTGTTGTTTCCAGCTAATCTTGCAAACCATGCACTCGTGCATGCTGCCAGTAGGCCAAAGAAGTAAATACCTGAATATTTATTATTTGTTGTGAAATCCTAATCTCAGACCCACCATCCCGCCAATTCACCGATCATCTATCCATCTTGAACTGATTATCCGGAATCGAGTTGTGGGGGTAACAGTTCCAACAAAGAACGTCAGACTTTTCTTTCAAGAGCAACGTAGCAACTTCCTCCTGCGGTAGATTCTCTGGTGGAGATAAAAAACTGTATTACACTCCACTATTTTGTTCTCCCAGTGAGACGATTTGTATTACTACTGTAAATTCAACTTTGATGAACTAAAGTGTTGGGGCCGGGCATTTAGAGGCAGAAGAGGAGGAAGAAATAGGTCGGAAGAGAAAAAAAGACAAGGACGTTGAATTAAGTACATGTGCAGCATCTTTGAAAGACTACTGATTCATGCATTATAGGAGCTAGACCTCAATCTCCTTTGATAATGAGAGGGCCTTTCATTAGAAAATTACATAGCATTTTGACATAATTTCTCACACAATCTGTAGTGCTGCTGAGGTACAATACCACAAAGTGAGGGATGTCCTTCTGGTCTTCAAATGGCCATATTAAATGGCCTCATTGTCAGTATAACACTGTGTACCGAGTGTTTCAATCCATCCACTCCATGAATCAGAATCCTTGCTAAATTCAATTTCTGCTAAAAGTGTTTTCAGTGAGTGAAGCACACATAAACCCATACACCACAACAATCCTGCACACATTGTGGCTTGCAACCAAGCGATTTGCCAGTTCATCACAGCAGCTTGATGTGACCTTTACTAGATATGGATAATGTTCTGTTGTTATGCCAACTTACATTTTCTCACACCTCTATCATGGAAGTCCAATATATACTGTATGGTGTGTGTGTGTGTGTGTGTGTGTGTGTGTGTGTGTGTGTGTGTGTGTGTGTGTGTGTGTGTGCGTGCGTGCGTGCGTGTGTGCATGTGTGCGTGCGTGTGTTCGTTCGTGCGTACATGTGTGTTGGGGGGCAGGGTTGGGGGAAAAGTGTCACTGGTGCAGCCATTGCCAAAATACCACAGAATGAAAAATAAATTCAGTGGAGTAAAATGTCAGGTGCGAAGCTGTGCCAGGGACTTTGGAGGTCTGACAAGACACAATTACAGGCTGGCCCCCCTCTGTGAACTGGGATGTGGTATTTTCAAGTTGGTGGTCTCTCAAGTAAGCCCACAGCAATATGGCACGCCCTTCTTTGATCTGCTTGGAGTGTCTATAATGCACCCCCTCCTTTTTCTGTTGATAGTGGGACTGAATGTCAGGACAAAGTCACTAGAGGGACAACCCTTTCCCAATTCACAAACACAAAAAAGTGTAAAACCGTGCAAAATGGAGAGCATTATGGTTACACATAAAAAATTCTGAGTGTTTAACCTTGAGTTGCAAATGGATAAATGAACACTAAGGAGTTTACAGTGTACCACCAATCCCTGAGTAAAATCTTATCTAAATCATCTGGTTAGACTAGTAATGGGATTAACATTTACAAAATGGCGGCGGTTCAGAACTCACTACTAACGGACCTGGAGGGGTGTTGCCTGACACAAACATCAGCAATATTTCTTCTTCTTTTTTCTGAATAAACGGTGGACTAGTGCACAATATTCATTTTCTGTTAAGTTCAACTAAGACTAGCCACACTTCAAAGGTTCCGGAATTTAGTCCAAAAATATATATGATACATCCTTTCAACTAATAACCCAACCAATTATTCATACCCTGAGGATAGCCTGATAAATTGCCTGTTGTAATTAAAATGATTAAGTGAGAAATGCAAAATAGTAATTCATCCTTATTTGACAGAGTTAAGCAAACCTAGTTATAAAACCTGCTTAATTAGCTGTCAGAAAATATTATATCTGAATAGAATAGTAAAGGATTACAGACCCAGCTAGTGCACCTCTGTAAAATGTAGTTAGAGGGTCTAATACTAGTGTAGGCTTGCCAGACTATCATCTTTCTACCATTTTCACCTGTAATTGACTAAACTGCTATACATGTTTAGCTTTTATAATGTGACCTTTAGGAATGTCACAGACAAGAAAAACTCCAACTTCGCTCCCAGAGGTGTAATTGTACTGTAGAATCAGTCATCACACAAAGAAACAAAGAAAACATCATCATAATCTATAAAGATATTTCCACAAAATTTTCTCTTATACCGGTTTAGAGCACAACCAAAGTGTAAATGCCCTTAGCACCTTTACCTAAAGCACTGTGTTCACCCAGCTGCAACGCACCCTGCTCACCGGGAACATTTAGGGCTTCTGTGTGTACAGCTAAATGGCAGGAGGAGCCGGGGTTCAATTTGGCCACTGCCACCCCCCAGCACGAATAAATGACCCCACACCTCACAATCGTTTCTCATTTCCAGTAGATGGACATTTTCAAAAGAGTCTTACTCTTGACTGGTGCCCAGCTATATCAACGATCCTATCTGAACTCTGAAGGAGAAAGATGAGTACAGCTGTTCCAAAGCACTTATCTTGAGCACTACACTTGGCTCTCATTTAATTCATTTGAAGGAGATCATCCACTTGCACCCCATCCACCACTTGTACTTGACTCATCCCATCTCAATCAATTTAGCAGGCCTCTCGTCTGTTGAGCCATGCCTCTCATCGTGCCTTGTCCTGTCTCTGACATCAAGTAACATCATGATTCTGACAAACCAGATGTCACAAGCAATGTGAAGGCCAAAGAGCCACGCAGAATAAAAGTCCTGTTGTACTTTTTGCGCACCAGTCTTGCACACTGAAAATAGATCTACAAGCTCACGTTGAGCTATGGCACGTTGTGAGCTTGCAAATTGGCTACTTTCGATGCGCAGGCAGGCATTAACCTTTCCCAACGTCGCCTGTCTCGGCACAAGGCTGTCACATGGTCAATAGCATCGCATGTGATGCTACACTCGGGGGCAGATCTCTTCGAAATATGATTTGAGATGATTGAAAGCTTTTTGATTTGGAAGTGTATTCTCTTAAGCTAAGTGCTCTCAGAGACCATCAAGGAAATTTAATTGCCTCACTCAGAGGGAAAAAAGGCAGGTTTTCTGACCCAAATTATATCAGATCTTAATGTCTCAATAGAAACACATGGAATTGGATGGTGGAGTGGGCGCCTAATGTCATTGGGAAATGCAATTTTCTGATGGCATTTCCTAACTCTGTCTCACCGAAAGCACAAGATTGATCAAAATCTTAATGAGTCATTTTCAGAAGTGGACTTTGGCTTCTCCTTTATGGTAGATTATGGAACCAAAACAACCGTGGATGTTGACCTTATGAAAGAACGTTTAGATATTATCTGATAAACGGTCACTTTGACATTACTGCCCAGCTAGACCAATGCTGTGCCATAAGGAATATAAAAAAGACCCAAAGACATGACCTACAGTACAATATAGAATACACAGAACCTTGCACCACCTACAGTATGTCATAACAAGAGGATGAAACACACACGCGCTCCTGACAAAAACACTATAGTGTTTATCCAGGGCTATTCTCGCAAACATTTATATTCACATGTGAATATTGTTTGCTACTTTGTCTATATCAGCAAACTGGCATTTTGTGGAAATCTCACTTTATGTATTTCAATATTGTTTCAATACTGTGACACATAATAGTATAAACCCCACTTTGAGAACAACTGGTCTATTATAAGAAGCCCTCACAAAGGTTTCACTTTTGTAGTAATTGTATGGTGGGTATCGCTGAGCACATACATGTACTCTACTTTCTTTCCCATTTGAGAAAAGTGAGTCAGGGAGCTATATTTGGTTGAAAACAAGAAGGACATGCTTTCTATGTTGGTACAGCAGCTACTGGGTGTTTCAACCAATCAGTTTGGGAGAGTTCAGGCACCTCCATAATATGGATTACCTGTTGGGCCGCTTGGGAACCGACCCATATGGGAGTATACTGATGACTCCAAATGCTCATGAAAGCGACACAGACAGACGTGTACAACTGACACTGACAATGGGTACGGGTATTGCATAACCGGGTGTGGGCATTCATTCCCAACTTGTATTTCCCTGCATCGTTTGTTCCACACAGACATCATCAATATGACACCAGCCTTAATATGGTGTTCCACAAGGCCCCAGACTGGGCCTCCAAGCACTCTGGTAATGGCTAATGCACTAGGCTCCCTAATATGGCAAATTGATCACCATAGCAACCCCAGCCCAGGCAGGTCTGAACAGTCTGTTCAGCTGGGCACTGTGAAAGACAGGCTATACAGTATGTTATTGTATCCGCCAGGTCGAAAGGCATGGCCGAGAATAGGTTTTGCACCTTGTCTGTCTGTCCGTCCATCCGTCCGTTTGTCTGTAATCAGCTAATCTCCGGCACCGTTGGCAAGATGGCTGAGCAGGTTACGTCTGGAGGCCGGCTGGGAGGCCGAGACGAGGCGAAGGAGGCGTTGTCTGGAGGCCGGCCGGGAGGCTGAGACGAGGCGAAGGAGGCGTCGTCTGGAGGCCGGCCGGGAGGCTGAGACAAGGCGAAGGAGGCGTCGTCTGGAGGCCGGCCGGGAGGCCGAGACAAGGCGAAGGAGGCGTCGTCTGGAGGCCGGCCCGGGAGGCCGAGACAAGGCGAAGGAGGCGTCGTCTGGAGGCCGGCCGGGAGGCCGAGACGAGGCGAAGGAGGCGTTATCTGGAGGCCGGCCGGGAGGCTGAGACGAGGCGAAGGAGGCGTCGTCTGGAGGCCGGCCCGGGAGGCCGAGACGAGGCGAAGGAGGCGTCGTCTGGAGGCCGTCCGGGAGGCCGAGACGAGGCGAAGGAGGCGTCATCTGGAGGCCGGCCGGGAGGCTGAGACAAGGCGAAGGCACAAAATGGCTGACCAAAGGCCTCTCTTTAAGCCACTGCCTCTGGTTTGAAATCTCCCCCTCAACCTCAGCACGCAGGTTAGGAGGAGGCCATAAAACGCTCAACCAAACGTTCAAAGTGCAGTCACGACCAGCAAAGCAGAATGCAATCAAAACATTTATTTAATAATGCAGACTACTAAATACTGGCAGAAACTAAGCAGTCCAAAAATGCAAAAACAAAGAGGTACAAGCAAATTACCAGAAGCTTCAAAGCACAGTCCAGGAACAATGGACAAGGCAAGAGCTCCCAGGTAGAACAACACGATGATCTCTGATCTGTGTATCTTGGTGCGTCGCTCGGCCAATCAGAGCGAGAGTTGGCAGCTTGCTGCGTATGTCGGTGGTCCCTTTGACCCTTTGGATTGCCTCCTTGTGTTGGTAGTGTTGCTCGGCCAATCAGGGATTGGCTGATGACGTAACTATGTGTGTTTATTGCCATCTACGTTTATAAAGCTCAGTCTCTGCCTAGACTTCGGGGTGGGAACACTGCTGCGTGTGGCCTTCCCTCCAGCCGTCTGCTTATGTGTTTCGTTCTGTGTATCTTTAAGTTCACTCCCTTCGGGGAGGAGTGTTTGTTCTGTGTGTCAGGTTTAGTTGTAGTGTCGTTCCTGTATGTTTTCCGGCATCACCCTTTTCTTTTGTTAGACAGATGCCTGAACTTCATGTAATGTAAGTCACTCCATTCCACTCTGTTTTCATCATTATCATTATGCACTTAAGCCACTTTGTATTTATTTGCCGTTGAGTATTAAAACGGATACTCTTTTATGAGCCGTGTTGTTCTTTCATCCATGTCACGGGCAGTAAACCCCTAGACTTTAGAACAGTTCGTAACACCATTAAACAAACCACTACTGTTACTATCTAACTAAGATATGCTATTTTGGTACAAAAACCCCTTTTATGAGGAGTCAGCTATTACTGTAGATTTTCGTCTTACACAAAGTCCCATGACATTGACAATGAATGGAGAATTTCCTTCATATGTGGACGAGCAAATCGGCTATTTTCGTCCTACACAAACAATAATTTCCATTGACAATGAATGGAGAATTTACGTCATATCTGAAACGAGCAAATCGTCTTGTGTCCCTTTTTGTCCTATTAAATTCCCATTGACAATGAATGGACATTTTTACGTATAGTGTCTGAGCAAATTGGCTTAGTGTCTATTTTACGTCATGATGTACAGTACAATGATAAGAGTGCCCCTCACTTCACACAGGTGTGATTTTGATTTAACCAAGTATCCTGTATGATAACATAACTACAATCGTCTGAAACCAAAACCGCTTGAAAACGAGTTCAAAATTCAGCAGGATAATGATGATAGTAAAGGGTGCATTTATATAGCGCCTTTATCCAAGGCGCTTTACATAGATTGTGCATTACATTCACCCATTCACACACACATTTACACATCGATGGCGGCGGAAACCATGCAACCAGCACATCAGGAGCAATTAGGGGTTCAGTGTCTTGCTCAAGGACACTTCGACACCAACTCTGGGGAAGCCCGGGTTCGAACTGGCAACCTTGCGGTTACCATCCAGTCACTCTACCCCTGAGCCAATACCGCCCCCCCCATGATGATGTGGAGATGTGGGCTAAGTGGTTAGGTTGACTGTCCAATAGGCCTTTAGAAGGAACCAACAGACCAAGAGAGATTTGTCAGGAGCTGAAGGATTTGCGTGTAAACAAGGGCAGGGAAATTGTCAAGCAGGGGGCCATCAACTTGTTGATATTCAACTAAAAGCAAACAGTCCCTCTCATTCCAACAAACCACTCAACACTCTCTGAGCCATTAAAGCATCTCTATCCTGGCTTAGTGCCAGTAAAGAATAATATTGGTATGCAAGTTATATCCAATGCCGTCATCAAAGATGCACTCCGGCACTATTTACAGAAGTCCAATAGCTCATTAGATTTACCTTTGGCTATGTTCTTGCCATTGCCTTTTCACTCAACATAAATTGCAGGTTTAATAGCTGGTGAAAAATGTTACTGGAGCTGGCGTAATTGTTTGCACCTGCCTATCCAATTGACTCTGACAGGGACTGTGGAATTGATGAAAAACTTTTGCCAAAAATGCACAACATGCTTTTGCAAGTGGGAGAAAGTGCTTTCAGCATGGGAACAGAAGCTCCCCCCCTTAATAATGTGTTTATTCAACAAGCTTACAATGCATCACATCATAAGTTAACGTGTTGTGAGCTTGTAGATCTGCAAAGCATTGATAACTAACGTTGTCAATGCTTCCAGTGCTTGGACAGTTACTGTATGAAAGTGAAGAAATGATAACTATCCAACAACCCAAGCTCTGGATGTTAACTGACAACTGACACGTTGAATTTTTAAAAAGAGCATTGTATTGTTGTCTTCACCAGGCTGAAGGCATGGGGAGAGAGTATGTTTTGCACTCCGTCCGTCCATGCGTGTCTGTCCGTCCGTCCGTCCGTCTGCGTACAGCACATTTCTGGCACCGTTCCCACTTCCTGGATGGCAACCTCTCAAATTTTCCACAATGGCCTGTTATAGCACCACCATGAGGCCAATTTGAGCAAAACACATTAATACGGACCTGTCCGCTTCCTCATAATTTCATCACCAATCGCTAAGATTACCTTCCAAAGTTTGCAAGATCTGTCCATTTCCAACAAAATGCCTCAATCATTAACACAGCGTGCGATTTCGCTGCAATTATGCACACACATTACCACTAGGCTGAGTAAGAAATGCCACATCTGCCGGTTATAGTGCCACCATGAGGCCGACTTTGGTAAAACACATTTATGTACATTACTCGTACATATTTTATCCATACATCACAAATCGGTATACACTATCTCCATAGTAATGAGATCAACATGCATCTGTCCGCTTTCCCATATTCCATCCCCATTGGCTAAGATTGCCTTCCAATTGGTGGATTGGTCCATTTTGAACAAAATGCCTCAAATCATTAACACAGCGGAAATCATACGCGTGAAAACCTATAACTGCACTGATCTGTGTACAACTTTGTATATATGCACTTACTACAAATTATGAATACACTGTTACGTGTTATTTTTTTAAAACCAAAACATGTTCATATTACTCCTAGACATTTTATTCGAACATCACAAACGCTTTATCCTGGTGGAGACCTGTGCCCCGAGGGGCACTTCTTCTAGTTTAGTCTGTTACTTTACTTCTACCGGTAAGGTAAACTCAATTGAAAACATTTGAATGTACTGTAGCTCACAGTGGGAATGATGGAATTAAAAAGTGTCCAAATTAAAAAGCATATTTTCAATCTGTTCATACGGTATACAGTAATACTGTACATTTGATTTGATACAAAGCTGGAAAGACACGTTTGAGGTCAAATTCTAAACAGAAGTATTGTAATACCTTCATCATGCGTTAAGAGTCAATACTATAATAACAGTTGCTCCCCAAGGCAGATGTATCTTTTGGTCTCATGGTTGTGCCCTGTTGGGAAAAACACAACAGATCCTAGGGTGACATTTAGGCACATCTAAATCAGTGGCTTTCAGAGTGATCCTTTTATTACCCCTGGGTCTTCTTGGCGTTTGCTCAACTGCTTGCACATCTTGAGGAAAAGTTTTCAGTCCCAAAAAAAGAGCACACCTTGAAAGGAAAGGTCAAACTCACGCAACTGAAAGTTGAAGTTGAGTTATTAACCACTTAGATTAAAACAAAAACAAAAATTGCCCACAACACATGGCATTGTTGTGAGCTTGTAGCTATTCTATTTTCACTATTTTGGAGGGGAAATGCAAAAGCTAAATGTTGACGTTCCCAAAATAGAGGAAATGGATAAGGGCCATTTGCTTACAACATGCACCATAGGCAAGAAACAGTAAGGTATACACTAACAGTATATGAATGAAAATGGATTTAAATTAAAATTGCATGTTTGAAAAGATATTTATATGTATGCTTTGTCTGTTTACAGACATCCTTGTGGATGTACAGTAGATAAATAAAATAAGGAATGTTCAATCTAGCATACTCATCACAAGACTTTCCTTTAAGGCTTTGAAATGAGATCCATTTAGATTGTATGGCAGAGTAAAGGAATTTGGCCTATAATATCTATAACAGCTTTGTAGATAATGATCAACCAAAGAGGTCTCATGAAAATAGCTTGAATCAAAATGCTGATTAGGATAAAAAAAATTGAGGGCAGATAATCTTAAATTAATTTCAGGATGGCTTGTGTTTCACACCTGCCCCATTTATCTTTTTAATGCTGTGTGATGACTTAAAGGGACACTTCACCCTTTTTGCAAAATAATATACGTTAATGAAATGTAGAAGATTTAGAACACTTTCCTGGGGGTCTTTATGTGTGTAATATGTGGTTTTAGATATTTTAGATTTTAGCAGTGAGCCCAGTGTCTCTTATGTCATCGACACTGGGCTCACTTCCTTCCTGGACTACATGTCCCATAATGCTGTGGTGCACTGCTCCTCCTTGGGAGGGCTGTCTTACTGAGACAACATGTAGTCCATGAAGTAAGTGAGCCCAGTACATATTAAGTACACTGTGTCTCAAGTACACAGCCATGGGCAATCAGATTATAACAGTGTCCATGACATCAGAGACACTGGGCTCACTGCTAAAATCTAAAATATCTAAAACCACATATTACACACTTAAAAGACCCCCAGGAAAGTGTTCTAAATCTTCTAAACGTCATTAACATATATTTTTTTGCAAAAAGGGTGAAGTTTCCCTTTAACAGTGTAATTTCTTTCAATGTCAGACAAATACTGAAGAATACTAACCCAAAAGTTGAAGAAAATATATAATATAACTAAACTAAAGAAATAAGTTTTACTCTTTACCATTATGGGTACGGTAAACATTTAGATTAAAAATAATATAGGTACCATTGGCTAAGCAATAAAAATCATCCCAACACGAATATATACTGTAGCTCACCAAGTGGCATATAATATTCAACTTTAATTAAGGGAAGTGAGACAAAGCCTCACACCTTTATTGAATTCCAGCAGACCACAGCTCTCAGATTTTGCCTACACCTTAAAGGATCACTTCACCACTTTTCAACTTCTCTTCCTATAATTGGACCTGACTAATGTTCATGATAAAATACCACAATATTTTCCTACTCAGTTCAGAAACCTGTCCACCATTGACATCATCGATGGTGAATCCAAGCTAATAGAAACGGCAGGCTTTCTTTTCCTGAAAAGTTGCAATGCAAAAGTTGAAGCGATCGTTCTCACAATAATAAAAATCTAAATATATTTTAAAACAAATCTTGTTTTAAAAGAAATCTGCCTAATGACACTTCCAGCCACTGTTCATTGCGCAGTGAGCACTTACTATGAGACCTAGCAGATCATGTCTGTCTGTGTGTCTGTCTGTCTGTCTGTCCCGCTATCCAAATATGGAGTGTGTTGCATCAGCAATCACTCAGCTCCATATATGGGCACAAAAGGGGCCAGGTCCACTCAGCTCCATATATGGGCACAAAAGGGGCCAGGTCCACATATACAGTAACAGCGGGACAGACACACAGACAGACAGACATGATCTGCAGGGTCTCAGCTGCGTTCGCTTCCCGCGTTTGCGCGTCTTACTGGTACTATACACCGTTTAAACTACTGTAGCAAATGCAGTACAAGGCATGTGTTGTCTCTGTCAAATGGAAAGCAATAACCTTGACAATAGCACTTGTTAAGAGTTCCACGTGAAACAACGAAGATAAACCAATTTCAACCTGGTGTCTCTCTCTCTATATATATATATATATATATATATATATATATATATATATATATATACACATACATACATACAACGAAGATAAACCAATTTCAACCTGGTGTCTC
The DNA here is from genome assembly GCF_963924005.1 of Protomyctophum bolini. NCBI lineage: Eukaryota > Metazoa > Chordata > Actinopteri > Myctophiformes > Myctophidae > Protomyctophum > Protomyctophum bolini. The sequence continues at coordinate 16,977,226 of NC_137869.1, read as the reverse complement.
TCTCTCTCTCTCTATATATATATATATATATATATATATATATATATATATATATATATATATATACATACATACAACGAAGATAAACCAATTTCAACCTGGTGTCTCTATATAATATATATATATATATATATATTATATTTTTATTTTTTTGGCCAAAATAGTGCGGAATCGTGCAACTTGTAGGTCTGCTATTTGCTAACTATTTTCAATGTTTTCCTATATTTGCTGTGGTTGATGCCATGGGGTTAATTGTTACAAAATACAAGGGAAACTAGAATTCTAAATAATAATAAATAAATAAAAAGCACAATCAAAGAGTGAACAACAGTGCTACAGTATGTTGTAGTGAGTTACCACAGGACAGCTACAGTGTTTGTTTGCCTTGAAATAATGAACCAGAGTGATTCAGTAAAGCTGAGCTGCTGCCGTCACACTGTGACAGCAGAGCTCACAGCTGACTGGGAAATCAGACAAACTATTAGCAGATGAAACAGAGCTATCAGTTCCGTCTCGCTTGAATCAGGAACTTGTTTGCCTCCGCACAACCTTCAGGAAGCTACACAAGGGCTCGGTTGGTACCATGAAATGAGGCCCAGACACCAAGCGCAATTAAGCCCTGCGTGGCATGGGCAGCCATTGTGTGCAAAATCAAATTACCTTCATTAACCTGCCAAGTTGGCTGAAGGCGTCACTACACACTGCTTCTTTCTCCTCCCTCCCTGAGCAAGATGAATGACAAACCAGAAGAGGTGTAGCATGCTGATGTCCCTGTGGAGTTGTAATGCAATATCCCCTTCCAAAATGTTCTAATGCATTCATACTCATGGAAACCATTCCTTTTCCTGACTTGTCCACGTGTGTTTTAATGTTGCAAAATGAAATGCATTGGTTGAAAACAATATTGCATGGTATGAGATAATTAGCTCTCCTGGCTTGACAAATGGCCCAATACCTATGTGCAAACATGCTTTAGACTTCAGAGCGCTGCATATGGTACCTTCATTAATAGGCATTGTGCTGCAATCTCCTATCTTGTAATACATATAAATATGTATTGCCATAATCCTTAATATATGAACAATAGTCACACAGAACAAAAATAAATAAAATTACACCATATGTCCAGTAAAAATAATTAAAATAGAAGGCCACCTCCAGTCACAGAAGAAGCATGAGAATAATAAAATAAATAAATATTTAAGCTCAAAACAGATTGCTTTTAAAATCTACTGACTTCTGCCTTGTTTTTGAGGGGCGCTAGCCCCTCCTATCTCCAGCTTTAAGGGTTTGTGAAACACAAACATTGTCCTAACACAAACATTGAATGCCATTGACAACTAGAGAAAGGTACAGGCACAGGTCTCCACCAGGGCAGGTCAGGTTGTGGCCTCCTGGTGGCGCTATAATAGGCCAATGTGAAAAGGGTGCCATTTGTTCTTATGCCTTTGATGGCAATTGGATGATTTGAGGCATTTAGTTCCAAAAATGTGTTTGCAAAAATCCACCTGTTGGTGGCGCTATAACAGGCCAATGTGAAAAGAGTGGGATATATTCCTCAGCCTAGTAGGAAAGTGCGTGAAAGATTTCACGTAAATTGCACGCTGCGTTCATGATTTGAGGCTTTTTGTTCAAAACGGGCCAGTCCTGCAAACTTTGAAAGCCAATTTTAGTCAATTAGGATGGAATATGAAATATCGGACAGATCCCTCTTGAGCATGACTTTAGAGTGGGATTTTTGGACAAAATCTGGAGGAGTAATAGCAAAGAAATTGTTTTACAAAAGTCGGTGGCGCTATAACAGGCCGTTCAGGAAAATGTGGGGTTCATTGTTGGCATCTAGGAAGTGTGTGTGCAAAATTTGGCATGGATCGGGCCAACGGTGCCGGAAATTAGCTGGTAATGGACGGACGGACGGACGGACACACACACCGACAGACAGACACACACGGATGGAGTGCAAAACATACTCTCTCCCCATGCCTTCGGCCTGGTGGAGACAATGAATGGCTAGTTTTGAATGTTTGTGCAAACACACACATTAAATGCCATTGACAATTATGAATAGCCAGTTTTGAGTGTTTGTGTAAACACAAACATTGAAGACGAAGGTGAGGACACAAATTGTGATAGGCCGGAATGAGATCATGTATGATCACTTCACACGAGTGTGATCTTTCTTCACTTCTTACTTAATTTCGCAACATGGAAATCTAAAAGCTAAACCCTGAAAGAGATTATTGCTATTAGTAAGAAGACAAATCAAGCAGGAGTTATACTTGGTTGCGTGCCGTGTCAGTGTCGCACAACCTAGAATAAATCACCCTTAGGTTGACAACAAGATGCAAACCTGTCTGGTTGTGTGCATAATCATTTTGCCTTGTGTAAAAGGGCCAGTGGATGCACCATGGGGAACTGATATTTGTGGCGACTGGCTATCAGACCCAGAATCAGAGGTAAGTGATTCTATTTAGATAGATAATAAATATGCGGTCATGGGGAACCTTATCCAAAACCCACATAATGACTTTCTGTTGAGGCTGGAAGAGCTTGCAAATCCTTCTTACTTTGTGTATTACAATATTTACAGCAATTTAGTTCCCTTTGTGTTTCTCAGCACTGTTTCTCTTTCCACTTTGGTCATGGACACCGTATTTTTCATAAGACAAAGTCCCTGTTTCAGCGCAAGTGTCTCCCCAATTCCCTTTATTATCAATCACACAGGCCCTTTTACGCTGGAAGCACGGAGACATCACATTGTGAAATTATTCCAGAGTTTCATTTAGCTGCTGCGCCGACAGAGTAGGGAATTAGCATGAATCCTGCTTTAAGTGATGGTCACTCAATAGCTCTGCAGACATTATGTAGCAATGGAGTTTGTTGTCTTAGAAATTGCCTGCCATGCGAGAATGAGATGGTTAAAGTTACAAGAAAATTGAACACTGGATGTATCATAACCTTGAGCCTGGTATCCTGCGTCAGCTGGATGGGAAAACATCAACCAGAGGAACAAGAAAGACTGGATGGATACACAGTAAAGTCTTGATTGTTCATTTCACTCTGACGGGCCATTTTTACACTGTCAGAGTTAAATTAACCGATGTTTTCTGTGTAGAGAACTTACCACAAGATAGATACTGTACAATTGAGCCATAAGAGTACATTTTTGGCTGGACCAGCGGGCCAGCCCCATAGACTTGCATGTCTTAGACTGAGTGAGTGAGTGATGAAGTTATAGGCTGGTTGGTCTAACAATTTACTAGACAATCACAAAGCAATCCCTCCAGGCTGTGAGATGTACAGTAGTATACTGTATGCTCAGTTGGCAGCATAGAGTTATAAAGGATGGAGGGCTGTCCGGGAGCGACAGCCCCGCCCCCTGCTGTTCATTTCAATGGAAGTTGCTCAGTGTCGTTTTCAAGCACCCGGCAGAACGCTCTAACCTGACTCCGCCAGATGGCGGCAGCAGTGAGTTCCTCCTCCTGCTCCCATCTGGTCTCTCTCGGGCAGAGACGCCGTACTCCGATCAAATGCTGATCAGAGCGATATGCGGCCGCTAGAGGCGGGATCAAAGCGAGACTGATGACGTATTGAAGCGCTGACACAAACAAATGTAAACACAACCTAACAAGACTACAACTAGAAATGATTATGGAGATATCAGATTTTTGTCCCGCTACTTCCGGTTCATCGTTTCTGCTTGAGAGACCAGATCAAGGTAGGAGGGAACTTGTGAACTCAATCAATACTGCCTCAATCTGGCGGAGTCAGGTTAAGAACGCTCTATTTCTGCATTTTTCCGATTTGGACACGAAATGTGGGTGTCCAAAATGTGGAAGTGCTCAATGTTAAACCCCAGCTGTAAGGGGGTTTCCTCGTGCTAAATGCACGAGCCCGCCTGCAGTTGTAGATCAATCATCCCTCCATGCTATAACAGTGTGTGGAGGAAGTATGGTGGACTGGGTACTATTGTGAACGTTCAGGTTGTGTAAAATGCAGATGTGGAACAGCAATCAGCAAAGCACCTCCATTCCAATGCAAAAGTAGAGATCTGGTCATGCCACATTTACATTTTGATCAGTAATGGCTATTAAGCCCCATCGACTTCCAATAATTTGTAAATTGTAACCTATTGCGCTCCGTCTGTCACATAGGTCACACTGACATTAACCACGACTTGCAACAGCAATCCAATGATGGCATTTTAAAGGTTTTGTGAAGAGGAGTAGTGTGCTTAAAATATGCTCTCTCTTCCTCATATGCCATGTTGTTTTTCTGCACTGGCATCAGGTGGGGTGTAGCTGCAGTCTGCGCATATACTGTAGCACCCACAGTAAGGATTTGTTACTTTGAATGTGCTTAGTGGAGTCACACTCAACAACGAAGACTCAACAAAAGAAGTTCATCATAGTTCCTCAGAATTTCTCCACTTAGCTTAGCTACCGAAGCACACAGGATGAGAATGCCATTATGTACAACGCAGTCTTTTGAATAAAGTAAATTAAATAAATATAGCAGTGGGGGAATCACTTTCTTCATGGAAAGAACTGAATCTGGAATTGAGATGTATTAATATTAATAACTGTGAGAGATTGTCAAGTCCTACAAGTACCGTTCAACTAGACAACCAACTGGAATGGTTCACCAACACCAAGGCCATCTACAGTACAAGAAAGGCCTGAGACGACTTTACACTTCCTGAGAAGACTCAGATCTTTCAATGTCTGCAACAAGATGCTTTACATGTTCAGGCTGTTTCACAACTTGCGAGTACCATTCTTTTATGCTGTGGTATGCTGGGGTGAAGGCATCAAAGCTGCCTGTCTGTTGGCAGCTGGATCATAGGGCAACCAGACTATAGTAATTGTAACACTTTAGTTATTATTATTCTTTCTAGAGTAACCATAAACTCTGATATGCTACTTGTCCCACAGTTTTGACGGCACGCACTCGACCGGCTTCATCGGGAATGGTGTGCTTGCATTTTGCTAAGAGATATGTTGTATAGTTTAATTGATATTAATTTATTTGTGCATTCAATTTCCCAATTCACATGAATGGGCAAATGCGAAAATTCACATTCAAGTATTTCAAGTATATCATTCAAGTATATCATGGTCATGTCATCGTGGTGACATGACATTGTAATTGGCCCGTAGCACTTGCCCTAGCCTAGCCCTTTATGTAGACTTAGATAGTAGACTTAGGTTAGCATTGTTATTTTAGACAGACTTATAGCTCGTTACGTAGACAGCACTAGAATTGCATTTTATGTAGTCATAGCACTTTATAGTACACATGTATATTGTACAATATATAATATAGTATGTATAGTTGACAGATACTCCACTGTTACGTTCTTAGTTTATACATGATTCATGATAACTACTATTGATATATGTGATGTATGCCATGCTTTTTGTTTTTGCTTAAATGTATGCCATGCTTTTGTTTTTGCTTAAATGTAAGTCGCTCTGGATCAAGAGCGTCTGCTAAATGCCTAAATTGTAAATTGTAGCAAAATGAGTGGGAGGGGCCTATATACCTGACCGCGGCAACCACACTTTTGAAAAAAAAAAAGGATGGATCCACACTGTAGAAGGCTGGAGAGGACAGAATGCTGCCGTAACGCCTCCCACCACTACACAGCATGTTTGCCAAGCTAACAGAATCATTCAATCCCTGTGACACAGCTAGGGCTTCATTCCCGAGTGCTGTCAAGACTCTACAGGCCTGTTGACATTGATTGTGGACTAAACTTGCCTTCATTATTCATTTTAACACTGCTCCTTGCACATCAAGACCATCAGAACACTAATCTCGTATTAATCTGGATCCTGCAGCTTCTTTATTTAATTATTTTAATTTAAAATCATAATGTAATCGGTCTGTCTGTCTGTCTGTGTGTGTCCGTATGAGCACGTAAGTACCATCGCACCACCGCTGGATGGCACTGTTGAGCAGCGTCTCTCAAACACACACAGGCCAGGGAGGGCTTGTACAGTACAGTACAGTACAGTACAGTACAGTACAGTACAGTACAGTACAGTACAGTACAGTACAGTACAGTACAGTACTATCCTTTTTTGAAGTTTTCAATATTTGTATGTATGTACTAGTATGTATCCATCTATGCATCATGTGATTTTGCATTTGGACATAATTAGCAAAAGCCCTACTCCTACTCTGTGTATGTGCAGGTGACCATAATATGGTCAGAAACCCACATCATTTATGTGGGTGTGACCACAATATGGTCACGCATATATTACAGTATGTGGGTGTGTCACAGGGTCTAAAATGCTAAACACTAAACGTCTACCGTCTCACCACACGAATCAATGAGAGAAAAGCCAGACTCATTAACAGACAGTAATGCCTGGGAGTGGGAGTGTGTCACTGAGCTCCTCTAATAGAGAGGTCTATCACCATCCGCCTCATTTTCTCTTCATCACTCGCTCTCATTTATTTGGTGAGGCTATAATTCCATTTATAAAAAAGGTACAAAAATTAGCCAGCATGCACTGGTTTGTTGGAAAAGAAACAAAATGAGGCATCTAACCTAAAGTGACATTTACAAATTACCTGTTAATTTCAACTTGGTTGAAGGATGACAGGACTGAATTACACTGACAGAAGGGCAACCGGGAAATGACAGCCTGTAGTGGCCAAACAACTCCTGCAGCACCTCCCCCCCCTCCCATGGAGAAAATGGGATTAATCCTATAATTTATACTTAAGTCATATGACCACGTTGCCCAATGAAAATAACTGATTTCCATCTGTGTAAAAAACATGTACATTTCGAGGTGGCGGGTGGTTGGACCTTACTCCATTACTCCTACCGAGCTTTGGTCCTTTAATAATGGCTGATCTTGCTTTAACTATCTGTAGCTGGCCGGGGTGTGGTCCACACACCCACCTCGGAGACTGCACTGCCCTGCAGTGTAGCTTTTACCCACATTGGAGCGGGATGATGAATAGTCACAATCAGTCTTGTTTTAGCGGCCTGTGCTCAGGAGGATACTGAGAACTCACCAGTGTCAAAAGTACAAGGTAAAGAGTGGACACGTGCAACCGGGTCACCTTGTGTCCGTTCCTGCCTTGCGACTACATGTTAAAAAGCTACACCTCCCCGATCGTGACAAAAATGCACCAAACTCAGTATCCCTCACCATGCAACCCCCACCCTGCCGATCCCCAAGCAAACATTAGGGACGAGAAAGCAGTGCCAAGCGGAAACGGGTGACATTTGAATTGAATGCCTCGGTAATGGATGCCATCTCCCCGTAACCTCCATTTAGCTGGCAGAGCCATAGCCGCACAAAATCAAGACAGGATCCCTCAGGTCGATTCAAACAGAGGACGATGGTTAATGACGCCTACGGCTCTACAGAGCATCACGGCAGATAGAAGGGAAGAGATACAACACATCTGTCTATAAGCGGCAGAGGTGAGTTTCCAAGGGTTTCCAACTGCAATATGCCATGCAGGAAATCCCTATTCATCTCTTTCTTTACTGTCATCTGCAAAACCCCTTCCACAGATTTGCTTCAATATCGTCACTGTTACGTAGGTTGGAACCTTGTATGTCCAAAACTGTTACTTTTCATGAAATTAAAATAAATAGACTGTTCCGATGAATACCAGAACCAAGTTCTTGTTAATATAAGTAACCACTTTGAGTTGACTTTTTTTTTAAATAGTATAAATATCTATAATCTCAAAACACGATTGTAGATCATCTATTTTCGCTACTTTTGCGTTAACACTTGTAAATGGCACATTGATTTTAAGTTGAAATGTGGCAGCAACGATATCTCTTTCTACATGGACAGAGGATAAGAGAGAAGGGGAAAGAAAGGAAGAGAGGATGGGAGAGAGATGGTCAATTAGGGCTCTGTGCTGATTTGCCCTAAAGGTCACACAAGTCTTCTCGGCGATCTCACCATTGTACACCAGCTGGGATACAGTGGGGCTGGCAAGACAAGTCCTTAACAATCTCCCCTCTCATGGCACAGAGCTCCAGCTCCACTGACTCCACCCTGACCTCTTTACAAAGACATGCCCAGTTTCTCCCTCACTCTTGTCTAACTGGGGAAACTAATGAGTGCGAAGCTGTGGGTAAAACCTAATGGGGCTCAGTAGTTTTCGCTCCAGGCAGCCTGCTGAAAATGAGCATTTAACCACAGCCAAAGTAATTGAAAAAATGACAGGCTGTACATACAGTCCATTGCCCCACACAAACGTTCAGGCTTCAAATTATTCTGATTATTGCCACCTCTGGACTGTTAGACCCTCTGTGTCACTTACAGCACCGACAAGTCGCGTTCTTGGGATACACAGGAAGGGACTGTGGTAGTAAGTATACTGTTCCATCAATTAAAATGAGACGGTCATGCCTAATTTATAATTCATCCTACAGTACTATACTGTCTAGACTTGGTCGTATGACAAAGTACATGTTAGGCTTTAGTCTCTAGTAATACCAGCTACACACCCACAACGCATTCATATAGTGTGGACAGAAGCACAGATAATCACCACAGTTTGGGAGTATTATGGTAGGTTAACTACAACTCAAATCTGAGCTATCTTCTCAGGTAAAGCATTCAACACTACCTCCTTATCTGTAGTATCTTAACTACATGTAAAGGCTGCTGGGAGTTTGTTTTTCCTGGGAGCTTAAACTTTGCTCACAGCTCCACCTGCTTGTCATTTATTGATACTGTCACTTGTGAAGTTTGAGAGAATTAATTGTGGTTCATATGTTAGCATATGGCTTTTGACCCCTTTACCCACACCCAATCGATATTTTACCACTGATGTAAAGAAGAAGAAAGAAAAAATAAAAATAAATAAATAAATACAAATAGCAGAGTGTACATCTCACCAAAGGGCAAACAAATTCAAGGTGCAGAGGACACTTTTCAAATGTACTGGGAGCTTTCATTCTTCATTAAATATTCTGTTGCTAGACACTGGTACATGATATAGTGAAGACAAATGTAAACAAACAATGGATGGCATATAAAATGCAGAATATTATTTTGTTTTGGTCTGTGTGTGAGAGCATGCATAAGCAGGGAGGTACAGTTCTTCCCCCAACAAATACATCCATAAACAATATACCAAAATGCAGTAGCATGATAGTGTTTCGTGAAATCCAAACATGTTTTAGTGCGTAAAGTAGTGTAGTCTCCGAACAGCTCATACCATAAATCGGGTAGATTGAACATGAGGACTGAAATCATGTTCCATCATCATGGTTAAACATTATCCAAAATATTCAATGGTTTCCACATTTATGGGTGTTAAGCTTGATGGATGATGGCAATTAGCAAAATGTAATCTCTGAAGGGTCCTTCGAATACAGCACCCCCACACCAAAACACTTAAAGCTTTTTAGAGTAATGGAGTAAATGTAGGTAATTTGAAGCAAATATTATTTAGTGTAACTATGCAGAAATTGTTATTGTTCTCCCACAGTCATTTAGAAAAAAAATTCTATGACCTAAATGAAGCAGATTTGTCTTCTAAACTCAGATATTAGTCATTCAGAGTTTCCTTTAAGGGTGTTTGCACAGGACCAAAGCAGCAATTACCAGCAGTTAATGGGGCGGCCTCACATTTTACACCTTGCTCCAGTGAAAATAATATTTCAGCTGAACACTTTTTCCCCTTCAGACAAAAGGTTCTTGTTCTTCTCACTGCCATATTGAAAGCTGAGCATGTATTTAGGTCTCTTACAGTTTTGGGTCTTTTCCTGTGAATTTTTGCCCCATCCTATTCACTAAACAAAGGCAAATGGGAGCTAATCCAAACCTCACTGATGTCCCGGAGACTACTGTACATTAATTTGCACCTAACCCTAATCCTCCCACATCAAAAGAACATTGAAAGACAGGCACACAATATCCAAAAGTTAGTTTAAAATGTGATAATTGAGGTAAACTCGGAATAATAAACTCGGAATAATTCTCACTGATCCGATGGAACTAGATTTAAAGTTCCCCTCTTTAAATCTAGTTGTGCCCCTCTTTGCACCCATTGGTGGCCGTTTTGTGGTTGGACAAAAACCCTTTCTCTCCATCCACTACCATTGAAATAACATGTTTTTCAGTTGCTTTTGTATTGATATTCTGTGCATTAAATTCTTATTTTGAACTTGTCAGTAAAAAGGAATGGTGACTGGGCATATCATGTATGTTTTTAGTTTGATGTTTTAGCACATTCAACATAAACAGGCATAAACAGGCAGAAAGAGCCTGCTGGGTAGTCAGTCAGGGACCAATCAGAAGGCTGACAAATGGTGAATTAGGAGGCGGCAAACCAAAATTACCCTGCTGGTTTGAAATAGGTCAATAGGCTACTATACGTTTTGACACATAATAATGTCATTAAGCAATAAGCATTACTAATCATCAGGGCTACAGAAGAATGAAACAAATATTACTAATAATAATATAAGTGAAATTGACAAAAGCATTATTGTATAATAGCCTGTATTGTGTCTACATGACTTTCTAATGATTAAAAAGATGACTTTGCCAGGTTAATGTCCTCAGACTGGATGTTCCAAAGCTTAGGGATCATCTTGAGGCTTTAGCTTAAACTTGAAACTAGCCAGAAGGGCCCCTCCTGACTTTTAGGCTGCACTTCAGCTCATAAGAGCTGTGACATATTGGTACTTAGTCATGTTTTCAAAGAAATCTAAATACAATAAAAATGAATCAACCCTATAAGCCAGGGGTTTGCAACCTTTTTGAAACAAATTGTGCCATGTTTTTAGTTTCTAGATAGTCAGTCACTTTAATGACACCACACCACAATTCCAACATGTTTTGATTGTCCACGAATATAACCTTTTACCTTGATACATATTCTTTCACATTATATAATGATCATTAGACTCAGAGCATAGCCCTCCTATCTCCCTCCCCAGTCAGAGTTCAGAGTTTTAATGAATGTAGAATGATGTGCAGGACGTAATTTACATACAAATATGTGTGAATTCATTTATTTGACTACATATTTTTAATTGTTTATTTACCGGTAGTTTATTTTTTTATGCCAGTGTGCCAGTGATCACCCTCCTTTGTGCCAAGGTTGGCACCAGTGCCAAAGGTTGCCTACCCCTGCTATAAGCAAACACCAACTGGCGGTGAAGCTATACGATGTGGGTAATACTGTATGATCTCTTGCACATTTACTGTAGTCTACAAGATGAAAGTCGACAAAATCTGACATGGCTTGTCAAGATGTGATAACAGAATTACAATAGTCAACACAACATGATATGTCAAAACACATTTTGAGTGCGGTTATTCTAATGATGATGCTTTCATAGTTTTGAAGTGCAGATATATCACCACATGATTTTGGCTGACCAAATTGGCAAAATTGTAATAACCTGGGTTCATTTTAACTAAGAGATACAGACGATTATCATCAGCCTATCAGTGAGAGATATAGTTTGACGTAAAAAACAATACCCCCTACGGCCTAGGTGGTGAAGATATTTTCCTATTCACAAATGCTATAGAGGTTTTTAAATCTTTTTTAAATGTATTCCAAAGATTTAAAAAAACTAAATAGAAAAAGAAAAAGTCTGAGTCTGAGTTTGACACAGTCTGTGTTTGGAGAAAATGTACTAAAATGTGCAGTAGTACCCGGAAGTAGTGTTGGAAAACTACATTACCTAATGTATGAATGAATTTAATTTTGTAGGAAGTCACTGTTACCACTGAAGCATGTCACGCTCCACAAAAAAAATCCCTTAGAATCAGAGTCCCTGAGTGTGTTCATATTTAGTTGTTTGATGAAACAACTGAGAACGGATGCTACTCTAACAGAAAGAAAGAAATCAAATGCAACATGTGACATGATGTGACGCAAGCTAAACTGAAGGGGGTGCTGAGCAGTGAGCAGTGGGTGGCCAATATGTAATTTAATCATTATAGGCCGATTTGTAGGTGGCCCTGCATTTTCTTACTCTTTGGATAAATTTGTACTTTTTCCACGGTCACTACCACTACTTAGGAAGGTGTAGATAGACAACAATATCTCGTACGATTCACAAGGAGTCTGCAGCACATGCACGCCTACTGTTAGAAACAGTATTCGTTGCCGTCGGGAGGAAACCTCATAATTGTTTGCATAAATCAGTGCTATTGAACACCCTTTACGTCTGTAAAACCCCTTAACTCCATTGGACCCTCAAACTGTCTGCTAAAGCAGCTAACTCCACCACCTCTCTCCCTCTCATGGAAGTAATTGACAATAAATAAAGTCACAACACCAACTTTGATGAGGCAGTATTGCTTTGTTTAAAAAAATATAAGGTTTTCTTAATTTCCTGAAAAATGTATATTTTTAATTTCCTGAAAAATGAACATTTTGTAGTTAGGTGGTTTCCTCCCGACAGCAGAGATATGCTATAGAATACAGAATAAGGTTTTTTATGTATTCTCTTTTAAATTATTAAAATATTATTTTTTATAATAAACGTGGAGAATATGCGCCAATCTACTGGATTTGAACCGTTTGAGGAAGTAATAACCCAGGGAATAAATATCACGTCGAGTTGCTCCAACAATACTGACTTACTGTCCCATGCTCCTCATTACCAGGGTCCTCATTACCATGGAATCTATATGTTGCCAGCCTAGTGTCCGTGCCGTAATGAGAGAGGGGCCCAGTTCACTGCCTACAGTACTGCTCACGTGCATACAGTATTGCAAAAACGCACAAACATTCTTGCGTTCTGGTCGAATTCTGTGGGGGCAGAGTTGCCAACGTAATGACGGGGTCACATGGCCCGCTGGCTGCAGCCCCATGGCGTATATCTGATGATGATTTATTCAAACACAGTTTGGAGTCTGTGCACTGGCTCCGCCTTCTGTCACTGCCTTAATGCAGTAAGGCACTCATTCATAACTGTCAAGAAGCTACTCGTCTGTACCAGGGCTTATTTGCTTGAAAATCACACGTAAAATGCATTTTCTACTGAGAGAGGAAAGACGGGGCACTAATCTCATTTCTTTGACACCTCCTTATAATGATTTTTTTGGGTAAGGGAGGCGGCAGAGGATAATCCTTGGATGGATATGAGCCCATTCCTTGTCCCCAAGTCTGTTAAAGAAGCTGCAGCAGGTTGACTTTCAGATGTACCCCAGAGGCCCTGCATCCCGAGCGTTGAACGAGGAAGAGGGGTGGAGAGATGAGGGATAGGAGACAGTAACAAGACCATGCAATATTAATGAGGTGCTGAGACATGGGACATGCAAGACAAATCCACTACTGCACACGTGTTCACAGTAACTTTTTACATGAGGATGATGGGCTTAGTTGCTATTTAACCACTTTCAAACTGCCCTCCGTATTTCAACATGTAACGAGGAGAACATTTTCAAAAATGTTCCTACATTTTCAAAAATGTTCCTACATTTCCCCCCAAAACAAAACAAAAATAGCCTATCTACAAGGTGCCACGGTACCACCCATTGTGAGCTTGTATAGACTGGCTATTGTTGTACTAAAAAGTACATGATATAGGTCTTAAAAATTAATTAATTCTGCCACAGTACAGTACAGTACATGAGTACAGTACCACTCACTTCAGACGGTCTGATTTTTAATAGAAGATCTACAAGCTAAGGCACATTGTGAGCTTGCAAATTTATATTTATATAAAAAAAGGTTAAAGTGATTTAGATGCACATATCTATCTGGGGACCCCCTGGAACCCACTCAAGGACCCATGGGGGATCCCTGAACCCACTTTAAGAACCACTGCCATAGGCCCATTGCCACATAATGGTATAATTTCTGATCTAAACATTGATAGATTTCAGTTATAGCTGACTGCTTTCTTAACCACAAAGGCTTTTATTGATCGTTTTGTACGTTGTCTGTGTGTCCACAGCTAATCTCACAAACCGCTGGACTGATCAGTGCCAAATTTCTTGTGTACACTGCCAGTACTCTAGGCCACAGAAGTACCCCCACATTTATTTATTTGTGTACATGAACCGTAGCTTTATCACTATGGGTGACACTGAGTAATGTTTGCAATATTTTTTTGGGGGAAAAAAAATCATTTTCGGGTCAGTGCCGTACGACAAAGTAAAAATAATATGAATAACGTGCCCTGTAAACCTGCATACAAATCCACACCTACAGTACCGTTGCCCCCGCTCCTCCCCCGGTCCCCCCCAAAACGACATTTTGTTATGGTGATGTGAATAATGTGTTGGGTTTTTTTCATACCATCACCACATTTAACACTGTCAAAACGGTTCCCTGAGATACAGCGTATCACTAATAGGCCCAGATTAAAAATGTCCCGTGAAAATCGCTGCAAGTTGTTCATGCTTGATATTGTTCCTGCCAGCGCCCGGTGACCCTTTTTCACCCCTCTACATATCACTCCATGCACACATTTACCCTGCCCTGCTACGCTGTGCCTAATGTCTGCTGCACACGCTCCATGCTGATGGCTGGGTGTCCATCTCTGTCTCCAGCCATCCGCATGTTTCATACATATTTTTTGATGATAATAGTAGGGCTTGTTGAACCTGATGCTTTATACATATTATGTCCTCGTCATACACTAGGATGAATTAGCTTCGTTGAGCTGCAAATTCAGTACCACTTAAACCCTATACACTTGATAAAAAAGGGCTTGCAAAGAGCGCATTGCCAGATTTTGCAAGCTCACAGCGCGTTGTATCGCAATAAATAATATTGTGAATCAAATTTATTTTCATGACGTGTAATTTTCATATCAGCCCATCCGTAGAGCTTGTAGATCAGCTATTTTCTGCACACGACACCGGCACGCGACCAAGTATAAATCAGGCTTTACTGTTGTAGCGTTTCAACTATATGTTCTCCACAGTGGTCTCCTGGCTCTGAGCCACAAGCAGATGACTCACTTCTCCTCAAATATAATTGTGTTATTTGGCCATAAAGGTGGCGAGTGCTCCAAAAAATGAATCAATCTTGCAATAAAAAAGAAAATGTAATGGGAGGTTAGTGCTAATTGAAATGGAATTCAGAAGGCCCTTACACAATGAAGCATTCTTTAGACAATATAATGTATGAAGAGAATAGATAATATTGGGGTCATTATCCACTGTTTCTGAGCATGTTCAAGGGGGGAATAATAATACCAATATCTAAAAAGCTATTGCCAGATTTGTGCCATGAAATACATGTTATTACTGTAGTACAGTATAACATACTAACTACATGATTCAACTGTAAAGAAGGGAGCAGTATGGTAATGACCTCTGGCTACATAGACCACATTATTAAATAAACAGTGATGTCTTCTCTTTTAGAAACTGTCCTGCAGCATAATACAAAGAGCACAATGGCGGAACTTGCATTAACTTAACATGTGCAACCTTCCATATCAAAAGGATCACTATTCACTACAGTATAAACCTTCCCATTGTACAGAGCACATAACAAAATGCTACTGTAGATCTACAGAGGAATAATGTGTGTGTGTCCCTTGCTCAAATATCATCACACTGTGTACACAAGCATGCACATTGGCCATTTGCAAGTTTAGCCTACTTTGCTATGTTTGATATACAGGAGGTCTACAATGGCATGGGTTTGGGAATACATGGTTATGTTATGTATAAGCGAATTGGAATCAGTAGTACAATGGAACACTGTTAACCTAATTTTGAACTGTCGGGAACTGAAATGCTGTGCCTGTTTGTGTTCTTTGATCATTCTGTACGGTATGTTCACTGGCTGCATTCAGTTACAAAGACACATTATATGGAACCTCTCAACCTGTGGGAAGCCACACACATTTCTAACTCAAGGCAAGGCAACGTAACCAGTACAATGATTCAACAACTGTAAATCTATCTGGCAGGTGTTAATATCAAGTCTTGGACGACAATGTTTATTTTTTTACATGTACTCTGAGTTTGGAAAACTGGAGGTTATATAATAACCGTGATTATTTAACCATAACATCTGCGATAGATTGCATGAGAGAGAACATCCCAATTGTTCCATTTTACAGAAAAATGTATTCATACACTCCCGCGGGCCTGTCGCTTTAAGGCCACAGGCCTGATGACGCCCTCTGCGACTTCCGCTTCTCACCCCAGGTAAACCCTTTTCTTCTGCAAAAGCAAGCGAGAAGGGCCACCCGCGATCTATCGCAGATGTTATGGTTAAATAACCACGGTTATTATATAACCTCCAGTTATTTTACCTGTTAACATCTGCTTCTAGATCACATGTGAGACTCTCATACACTCCCTTCCTTATCACTAAGAGAGAGAGAGCAACCATCCCTGGCTGAACCCGTCCTCGGACGGTGAACACGCCTCCCCTGGGATTTATCAATCTACCAGTCAGACCTTGGTCTGAGTTGGAGAGATAGGTTCATAATCTCAAGGCTCAACGGGTCCCTGACCCAAGGGCCACGCACACTTGCCAGGAGAATGGCAACCGCAGTTGCCCAAGCCCTGACCTGACTATACTAGTCCCAACCCCCTCATTAGGGGGCCAACCTGTAGGACTGCATGAGCCACCGAGGGCTCGGTAACGTACAGGTTGTAATACCTTGCAAAAGTTGAAAGCGACGACCAGTTCGCCGCCAAGCAAACATCCTGCACCGAAATGCCCTTGTATAGAGCCCAGGATGCTGCCACACTGCGGGTAGAGTGAGCCCTCAACCCCACAGGTGAGTACCTCTGCTGGAGTAAGCCATCTGAATGGCCCCAGTACCCCATGCCACAAACAACTGACTTACGGCCACATACACCCGTACTGACTGGGCACAAGGTGTACAGTATAACCTCTCATCCTCAGCTGACGTGAAAAAAGGGGGGTGGAAGGACCTCAGGTCCACTGGCACAATAGTGGCATTGGAGTTCTTGGGGACAAATGCCGGCTTAGGTTTAACCGTCACCCTAATCTTGTCCTCATTAAACACTGTGCAGTCCGGACTTGCAGACAAGGCCTGAGAACCACCGACAAGTCCCACGGTGGAACTAGAGACCGGGTCACTGGGCGCACCCTTCATAAACCGCCTTATGAGGGTATCCTTGCTCAGGGCCTTGATGTCTATGCCGATGTGGCAAGACGATATGGCCGCCAGGTTCACCTTCAGCGAGGAAAAGGAATTGCCTTTATCCAGGAGTCCTTGTAGAAATCAACTCAACTCAATTTGGGAGAGCAAATAAAAAAAATAAAAAAAAAGGCAGGACCAAAGCTTTACTTGGCAGAGCTGATCGTTTTACATTTGGCAAGAAGAAAACGTAAACTATTTTCGTTTTGGTTGAGCTTCGGTGAAATCATCTCCCAGGTCAAAGTTGAACTGGATAGAACTCTGTACAAGGCAAAGAATCTTTTGGCAAAAGGAAGTGAATGCAATTTGTGTCAACTGTTGTGTTCAACTGAATGAGGAGTGAATCTCTTGGGGGCTGGTTTGACTGCAACTTAAGGTGCTGCCACAGAATTGGCAAGAAGGCTGCAGGGGACTCGGGGAGACTATTGCCCAGATGTAACACAGACAACACGCTGGAAACAAACCCTAACATCAACCATCTCTACTCTAAACTAACTATTTCATTAGTGGAGCTTGTTGAGCCTGGGAGTAAGAGAAGGTGGAGGAAGTGAAACTAAATGGAAATTAGGGTTAAGGCCTATTCATACTGGTGACCACCAAAATGGTGGTTAGAAAAAACAATAGAGATGTGTTGAGTGGTGAATCGCTTACAACATGACATCATGTTGTAGTTTTCGGTGGTCACCATATCACCTAAAACTGGAGTATGAATAGGCCTTTAGGCTACCATTTCTATTTTGTCATACCAACCGACAAGCACACTATAGTTTCAATCTTTAGAGGAAAAGAGAAAAGAAAAATAATACAAAAGCTGTTGCACACATCATTTTCATCACTTTAGTTGCTGGGGGCACACCTATAGATGTCTCCAATATCACAAAAGCCAACGCAGTACGCATGTACCATAATGTTATGCTCAAGCCTTAGTACGTTTTAGTGTGTTTTATGCATTCTAACACACCGGATGCAATAATAAAATGCTTATATCTAACAAAAACATTTTGCATCTTGACACGTGGAGAAAAATGAAGTTATATATCTACCGGTATATAGTTTTCTCCTTCAAAAAAGGCTCACTGATTGGTCAATTAGATTATTACATGTTCTGCCAGGTTCTGTTTGGCTCATCGCCGGACATCAATGAACCGTTTTCTCTCTTTTTTTTAACTGAGAAATGCTTCTTATAGGACCAGTGCCAGACCATTAACTGCATTTGTTATTTCTTCCCAATCATCTGCTCTTGGCAGTCAGTTTGAGGTGCTGTAGATTTGTTGCTGATAAATGGTAAATGGTAAATGGTGCATTTATATAGCGCCTTTATCCAAGGCGCTTTACATAGATTGTGCATTACATTCACCCATTCATACACCGATGGCAGCGGAAACCATGCAAGGCACCAACTAGCACATCAGGAGCAATTAGGGGTTCAGTGTCTTGCTCAAGGACACTTCGACAGTAACTCTGGGGGAGCCCGGGTTCGAACTGGCAACCTTGCGGTTCCCATCCAGGCACTCTACCCCTGAGCCACTGCTGATGACTCTGCACCTCCCACACAAGGACATTAGTTTGATCTTGGGAAAAATTACGTCTTTTCTTCCATGACACTAAGGAAATGACCAGTACACCTTTGCACTAAGCACAGTGCACTGCTCCTAAAGGTAATGAAAACCAGTCATTTAATTGACTGAATCCACCTGCAACACACCCAATGATTAGTGTATATTCAGCATAATCCAAACTCCGCCCTGTCTCACCACCTCGCCACATCTGCCACACGGACTGGGCTTTGTACCGGTTCAACCTTTTCCATAAACTGCGGCACGGCTTAAGCCTGACTTATGCAGTATACTGCACCAGCAAACCTACTAGTTCTGTGATGCATTGTGAGCACCACACATGCATGCAACAAAGTATACTATAAGGACCCTCCACACCAAGTAGAGTTCTCAAACTCTGCCCGAACCTGACCAGGCCCAACCGGGGCTAGACCTCGGGCTCCATGAAAATATATATTGAATTTGTTTATAATAATAAATATAATAGTTCTGTTTTGTCTGTTTGTGTATTTATCTATTATGAAGATGGTGCTGACTGGCGTTTCACTGTTACTCTGTGTAGAGTTCTCAAATTCTGCACAAAGCCGACCAGGCTGACCCGACCCGACGTTTTAGGGCTGGGTCGGGCCTAAAATCTATGCTAATTAGTCGGGCCGGGCCTCGGGCCTGATCAGTTAGGACTGGGCCTAAATTTTTGGGCCCGATGAGAACTCTAACACCAAGCACTATAACTGTAAGTATCGTATTGTGTAGCCAGACAACAATTATGCTAAATAGAGACTGGAACTACACCTCCCGAAATCCAAGATAGGAAGCTGTTCGTCATTTCCGTTCATGAAAATATAATATCTATACAATGCATTTTGAGGGGTGCAAGCCCCTCCTACAGTATCTCCAGCTTTGAGGGTTTGTGTAAACACAAACATTGTCCTAACACAAACATTGAATGCTATTGACAACAATGAATGGCCAGTGTTGAGTGTTTGTGCAGTGCACACGCGAACATTGAATGCCATTGACAATGAATGGCCAGTTTTGAGTGTTTCACAAACATTGTGTAACTGTAAACACAAACATTGAAGACAAAAGTGAGGACGCAAATTGTAATTGGCCGGAATGAGATGATGTATGATGATAAGAGCGCCCCTCACTTCACACAGGTGTGGTTTTTTTATTTCCATTTCTGCAAAGGCAGCAAGCATATACCTGCTTAGATGATTTTTTATGATACATTTGTGCTGCTGTAAAGACAAAACGGAAGTGGGGGGGATCGAGGCGGGGCTTCTGCTTTGCCCCTTTTTCATCAATAGAGCTGCCGTGCTCTAGACGGTATGACTGGATTGGAAGCATATGAAAATTGTATAACAAAACATATATAGTTTGAAAAATGTGGATGACAGGGACTACAGTCCACACCACAACTATAACAATGAAAGTGGTGAATGATATAGTTATAGTGGTGATTCTGAAGACAGCCCTTAATGGGGCTTTTATTCTTGTTGAACTATACTTCGTACTTTACAACATAATGGCTTTTACACATATGGCACAACTGTAATGACACAATGATCAA
Source organism: Protomyctophum bolini (assembly GCF_963924005.1). Classification (NCBI taxonomy): domain Eukaryota; kingdom Metazoa; phylum Chordata; class Actinopteri; order Myctophiformes; family Myctophidae; genus Protomyctophum; species Protomyctophum bolini. Next base: position 16,956,987 of record NC_137869.1, on the reverse strand, counting down.
TGAGTGCTTCTGGGTTTTCTGGTGACAGTGAGGGGTGACGAGGTTAATCAATTTCAATTCAAAGTTTCTATTATGGCAATATGAGCTCAAGCTTTTTACGAGTACCGTATATTGTAGGAAGTTATTGCTGTAGCTCCTGGAGCGAGGGAAACCTTGATGATACGGCTATTATCTTTTAAATTAGTCAGCTTTTCAAACACTTTAGGAGTTCATACATAGGGCAAATAAGAAAGTAGCATCTCCTTGCCCCATTACCTCACGTTATTCTACTTTAGACAAAATTTAGGAGGCAATAGAAAAATTATTCACAAGAATATAAACTTTACCTGTCATATTTCTTAAATAATTGGCCCCGTTATAAGGATGTCAAAACAAAGAGTTGTAGTCTAAGTAAATGTGTATCCGTTTCTATACACTGATGATTCAAGGGCTCCACTGATGCTGCTTTTTAATCAAAACAGTCTTTTCTGAATATTGCATAATAGATTAGCTCATTAAAGCCTCTCTGATAACATTTAAAATGCTGCTGTTGTCGAGCCATACCAATACACATACAATACAGTATGGTATTCAAGTGTTTTCATAGCTTACATCAACATCCCCTTACCTTAATCCTCTTCGTGCTAGAAGGTACACATAAGGTCTTCACCAACGAACGCCAATGCAGTCTGTCTTCCGCCCAATGTTGCAGTTGGCCCCAGGTCCACCCCAAACTGTGGATACATCGAAATACATCGACATCACTTAAATGAAAACTCTTCATCATCCATGGATAAATGCATAAAGCTTTATGCTTGGATTACTTCTGATCATTTATCTTCCTCATCAAGCCTAACCTCTACGCATATAAAGTGTATCAAACATTCTTATGCTAGGCTGCTCTGAACTTAATCCAGCTCAAAATATAATGCTAATTGTACATTACAGTGACCAACACTTTATCATTGGAACATGATTTTGATTTAACCAAACAAACCCTATCCAAACATTCGGCAAAATTAGCTTAACTACAATCTCACAATGCATTGTTTAATTTTCAGCAAAGATATTTAGTGTACAGCGAAGACAGGAGGGGCCTATATACTGTAGCCCTGGGGGACTCCAGTCACCTAATAATGTTTGAGTGGTTTTAATACTGACATTCTGTCAACTCTAATAACCAATCCACACGTTTCTTCTATATGCACCAAATGAATCGTTATGCTCAATCCCAGAACAGAACTTTTGTGTCATCTTGATTGACAGGTTTCTGTTCCCAGCTCATACTATAAGCAAACAATATGAAGCTCTCTGCAGGCTTGTCTGTCAGACACTTGTGGAATTATGCACTCCTTTTTGTCAAGTGCCGCTCTTGACAAAGGGTTAAGGTGCCGTGAATCCAGGAAATAGGGCCTAGATGAAAAAGTGATTAGAGACACAAATTAAATTAAGAACCCTGGAAGGCTAATGTTTAATATTCATTAATGTCCCCCAGTTATCTAAGCAAAAGAATGTTTTAATTTTGAGAAGCTCTATAATTAAACAAGTTTTATCTGCAACCTACTGTATGGAGCCCCGTTTCCTGAGTTTCATACTTCAATTATTCATGCCATTATTTGATGTATTTGCATGGCGTGCATATGCTTTCTTCTGATTTAATATAGTCTGATATTGTATAGCTTTAAGTTTAGATAGTGAGATAATAATATTGAATATTGTGGGCCAGCTGTCTTCTGGTTGCTTTACTGAGCTGGTTGTCTCCATTTCACTGCTTATACTTGGCATAAGTAAGTGTCAAATAGAACCATTCTTGAGTCTTGTACCTCATTAATCGTGTAAAAACACTGTAACAGTATATAAAAGTATTTACTGCCAGCAAATTGGTTCTGTGAGAACCAACACACAGGCATCAATCACAAGGACGTCCCACACAAACAAACGTGGATATACTCAAGAACGACGCAGGAGCACAAAGTAGCAACGAACTGGCCAGATAACCGGGAAAACTGGAATCAATGATGGAGGTCTTGTCTGAGGACGACCTAGAGAGAGATCCATACTGCAAGTCTGGTTCTCAATGTGGGGACTCCCAGGGGTTCTTTAGGGGGTTCCATGAGGTCCCCAGCAAAACGAGGAACAGTTTAACCAGTTAAGCACTATACTTCAGAAATAGCTAACCGCAATGTGATATGTTTTTTTGTGCCTATGACAGACACAAAATAGGGACCAGTTTGGGAAAGTGGCTAATCTCCCTATAATTTCACCGAATTCACGGGATTCTCAACCCGTGGCTTGCGACCCCTCGAGGGGTCGCCAGATTATTTTGGAGGATCCCCAAATTATTAAAAAAAAGTTTTTTGTGTTTGTTTTTTGCAACTGAATGGCTGGAAAATGGAAATTATGACTTTACATAGTACACATAGTACATGCACAAACTTTCCTTAATGATTATATATGGTTTCAGTATTCATATCTGGTTTCAGTATTCATTTAAGTTATATTTTCTCTATTATGGTTACGTTATTTTAGCAGTCAGTTTGGATTGGGGGCGGGGAGTGGGGGCGGGGGTCACGAGACGGGGTCAAAGCATTTCCGGGGGTCCCCAGCCAAAAACGTTGAGAACCCCTGGGCTAGAAGGTAATCCAATGCTATATGTACTGCATAATGACTATTCAGATAATAGATTTCTATATCCTCACCTGCAGTAGGCAGTTGTAGAATGCTATACTTAAATCTTTAAGAAAAGGTTTAAAAAAGTTAAAGCTGTGTTTTGTGAGTAACCACCTCCAATCACCTCCAACTTCACTTCTTTATCCTGTATCCTGAGTTCTCTCTCCTGATTGGATGAAATTGGAATCCCGACCTGAAGATATATTTTCAGCTTACTAAAGAGGTAGAGACAACAAACACTCCATAGCAATAACTGAATCAGTATATAGAGCTATTATTTGAACAAGAAAACACCACTTTAATCTATTCCCTTAAAGGAGCATTCAGTGATTTGGAAAAAAAACCCGGTCCGCCCCGGTAACAAGATGTGCACATGCACACGCTCTACAGTGGGGACACACACAACAGGCCAACAACACGTGCACAAAGGCCCGCCCCCACTCGATCATGATTGGAGGAAGGCCCCTCTCATCCTGATTGGATGAAGGCTGGCTAACCCTAGCCAAAAACGAAACCAACGTTTTTTTGACCCCAGGGGTTAACACCCTGAGCGGCAAGGACAGAGTTCTCTGTTCAATCAATTAGTAATGCTCAGCGCTCAGGACGGAGCGTCTGTTGCGCAACATTCAATATTCGTTATTTTCCGGTGGGACGTCATCGAAAATGTTCCCCCCCATTTTAGCCGACGAGATCGAAAATCTTAAAGCGTGAATAACTCTTGATCTAAATTATTCTGTCCAATTCTAAGAAAAGATGTGTTAGACGGCCCATCGCGGTCCTGTCGCTAGTTGCGTTAGAATTAGTCATACCTCTCGTTGTTGTCGATCGCCTCTGCTGCTATAAATCGATGGGCGCTCTTATTTAATGGATGATATAACCTCGGGTGTTCGAGGTGTTATCTGGGGACAGGAAGGAACTCCTTCAGCACACTCTATAGGAAGGATTATAAAAATATATATATTAAAAATGAAGTATATTTGAATTAAGTGAAATCACTGAATATATCTTTAAGATGGTCCCTGGCACCATATGTTTTCAAATGGGTGGTCCACGACTTAACAGTATGTATTAATTTGGGGGTCATGAAAATGTGTGAGGAACACTGAGTTAGAGGGCTCAATGCTTGAATTACCTCAGCATTCAAAATCCTAATATATCATCAATTGCTATAAATTCAAGGTCAGTAACTTGGTCCAGTTACTGTATCTAATGGCTGATCTAAAAGGGCGCAAACAGTGTTATTAGGAAGTCATGCATTGGCTGGTCGGCACAGTGAGTACCCGAAAAGAAATATTAAGTTGGACTCTTTTCATTATGCAAATAAGTGGCTTTAGGTAATGCAGAATTTATTTAAAAAAAAGCCCTTAGCAAATTAGGCAATACAATTATGAAGAGGAAAGGCGCAGTAATTAACATCTCAACTTAAAAGGAAAAGCACAGGTATTTCAGATCAAAGCATTTGGGGCTGAGAGATAACCTTTTTTTTTTTTTTTGCTTTCATATTTAGACATGCAGTGTGAATACATGAGTCTGAAATTAGCCTTGGGCGAATAACTTACCTAGCATCTGTTTCGCAGCTAACTTTGCTGATAAGTAGAATATCAGCAATCTGACACGGTGCTATTAACCCCAGGACATTATCATCAACATGAACAAGAGGAAACGTGGGCAAACTCACGAAAGTACAGAAAATAATTCTTCCATCCGTGTGGTAAATCAGTCTCACTTGCTCTCTAAATATCTGGGGGGGGGGGAATGACAAGAAGCAACAATTAAAAGGAAATTAATAGCAATGAAAGACCCATGAATTACCCTATTGGCCTGAATATAAGACTACCGGTATGTTTTTTTCCAATGGAAATATCCTAAAAAAGAGGGACGTATTATAATCGGTGACTAGACTATTTGAAATTCAATGTTCTTAATCCACAAATGAGTCTTGAAAAATGGGGGTCGTCTTATAATCAGTCTCGTTTTATATTCGGCACAAATACTGTAATTTAGGGCATCAGGAATTGCTCTTTGGACTGTGTTGACTGTGTGTTTATCTACTTTCAACCTGCCGATACTATTTTGCTGTGAATCATAGTAGTAGTCATACTACTAGTAGTCAGAGTAGTAGTCATTTTGTAAAATCGTTTTGGGATGGTAATATATATCTTAGATCAGAATAAGAAACGGTTTAATTCATGACAATTATAGTAAATGGACTACTGCATAACATAATGTTGGTTGGAATACATTGTGGTGTAATGTTGTCTGGTCTTTCTCCATTTTTTATCAATAGTCAGGTAAAGTGTTTACAAATTGGCAAATGTCTCCTTTGGCAAACCGTGGACAACCCACCACCCCCACCCGCCATCCTCTTATGCTTATACCTCTCAAGAAAAAACCCATCTACCAAAAGGCTGTTATAACCTCCCAGTGCACTGTGTTTGATCTTGTATTAGTGACAAAAACTGTAATTCTAAGGTGATGCTTTTTCAAAAGTATCACACCAGACTACACTGATCAACAATCAACAGATTTCTGTCTATACAAATTATCAAAATCATCTCATAATGTCATGATGGCATCACGATGCTATCAGGAGATGAGTGTGCTTCTGGTTAAGTGGAACTGGAATCCACTAAACGGCAAACAAAAATGTTATAATATTGTATCATATCATCCTCCACTGATGACAACATCTGTGAATCATCATGCAAACATGAGCTAATTCTTTGGAGTTCTTTCTATTCATTAAGGGGCATTGTGAGCTGCACTGGCTGAGCTCTTATCATCATGCATTTAGGAAATGAGGCAAATAGAAAAGGCATAAGAGCCCAATCAATAGCTCTTTTCATTTTGCCTTAATGGCTCCTTGGTGTCCCTCTCATGGACTAAAACAGAGAACACAGGGGAGATTGGTGTTACAACCATAAAATGTCATTTCTCTGCAGGACCAAAAAAAGAAAAAGAAAAACATAACATGTCTCCTGACCCCCTCTGCATATTCTTGTGGCATTTTGCAAAATTGAGTATGGATTTAACATCAAAAGCTTTCATGAATTTTTCAAATGAGATATTAAAGTCAATATTTCAAGGAGAGGATATTTCAATTCCGGGTTTTTCATGATAGGGGCCAGGCAGTAAGATGAGTACACTTGCAGACAAGTGTCGCCAGAAAATTAGCCAGAAGATTAGCCTGTTAGCCTATTAAATTAAAGTATAAATGAATAAATAAATACATAAGAAACATGTTGATATTAATCAGCATGACATACAGAAGTGCCTAAAGCCATTGATTGAACCCTTGAAAGTACAATGCCATGCTCCCTATGAAAAGGGCAACCAGCTATGTTCTGTAAACTATTATGTTACAGTACCATCTTACGACAGTTTCATCAACTGTGTAAAACTCACATTGAAACATAAATATTGAGTCATATACAGTCATATATATATATACTGTATATACAGTCATATATATATATACTGTATATACAGTCATATATATATATATATATATATATATATATATATATATATATATATATATATACATACACCGGTATACTGTATATATATATTGTAACGGCCGGCTACGGCTTCAGCCAATAGGAGAGACTTTGGGGTGGGACTTCGTTACAATAGAACAATTAATAGTTACTTTGCTCAATGGCAAACCTATGGTGTATATGGTTTGCATTTGTTAATCAATCCTTAACTTTATAAAGCTACCTCTGCACCTCAAGCTAAGCTAAGGTTAGGTGGCCGACCTCTACAAGATAGTTTCAAGGTCATATTTCTGACAGTCCCAATGTCAGCAAATCCACTGAATCCAGTTTGGGCTGCCAGGCATTCAGGATAGGAGATTCTGCGATGGATTGAAGTCAAGTCACAGGAATTAAATGTTCAATAATTCTGGACATAAAAATCTGGCAATAATAGTCTAGTTATATTAGAAACTGTGAAATACGTAGAGCTACAAATGCCAAATTGTATGATTTGCAAGCTTCGTCGCATGAAATAAGTACACAGGCAGATTTGAGCAGTATAATATATACTGTACATCAATCGACCCGTCAGGTCCAGAATCAGCACTTTGGATAATCAACCAACTATATCTTCTATCATAGGATTGGTTTTCTCCGTCTGCAGACAACATGGTGCCAAGATTGGCCTGAGTCATGGACCTGCCTCTCCTGACAAACATGGTTGACTAACTGGGGCACAACGTAATGTATACTGTACACACTGCATGTAATCAACTTCCCAAATCAAGTCTTTAACCCTACAGTATACAGTATACTTCATTGTATGTCAAGTAGCCTCGCAAAAATAGCCAATCTACAAGCATAGATTGGCCTTTGCCGCAGAATGTTCACCTATTTTGGTCAAATGCTTGCCTATTATGACATGCCCACAACAGGGACATTAGGGTTCTTGTTAACCACTCTATTTTTTCAACACAACTTACAGTTAAATATCTGATCTACAAGCTCACAACTGAGTTTATAGATCTGATATCTTTGAACATAGGGATACCAGAGTGAAAGTAAAAGCCTGGGTACTGAGGCTAGGGTGAAAGTAGTTAAAAGAAAAACGCTTGTGTCAAATTGTGCCAATTTTTCCCAATGTTATGAGACTCACTACAGCCAAAGCGCATTGATCGGATATACTCATTATGGATTACAACACCTTTTGTCCATAGAGGCATGAATTAATCTTGTGGAGTTTAGCACAATGAGAGCACTATTCTTCCAAATGAACAGCTGCTTATTCAATATGGCTTTAACATGCTAATTAAGAGAGAGGAGCTGATTCTAGCAAGAAGTGATTCAAAAGAAAAGTTTTTTTTTCTGCCTCTTTAGTTGAGTGTGGGGGAATTCTTCAGGGAGCAGGTCGCGGGGTGCCCCTCTCCCCCCCAAAAAATCTTACACGCCTCATCCTTCATCTACGGCCTCTCGTCATGTCCCATCACCGGCACAGTTTCACCTGAACACTCTGCTGGTGCCAAACACCTGGCTCCATCTCCCACTGTCCAAATGAAAAATAAGCATAATCTGCCTTTCTGAGCATCCAGCAAATGAGGGATTTCATGACAAATTGGGTGGGGCTACATTATGCAAAGGAAGAGGTAGAACACAGAGCGCTAGGAGCTAAAAGTAGAGGGAGGTATAGTTAGGAACGGGCATAATTGTGCTAATGAGTTGTAAAATTTTGGCTTGGTTGCTAACCGCTGTTGGTATAATGGAGGCGCTCATTGTTTGCGTGGGAAGGATGGAGGAGGGTTATATTCTTGCCCCATTTCATTTGGATGATAATGAGAACATTATGATTTTTTTCTTTCTTGGAAACTTCTACTGCATATTGTTTTGTACTGAAAATACTTGGAACGATGCCGCTCGTGCATGGCTTTATTTCTTATTAAATGCTGCATAAATATCCGCAGTGCAGTTTACATTTTGGTCAATAATGTCTAGAGTATGATTGTCCTAGTTGAATTACAAAGGAAGATACTTAACAACGATCATGTAGTGTATAATCCAATCAGGGGACAGAAGTGATGGGAGCGTACACTCCCATCACTTCTGTTATGAGTATCATGCGTGCCATTCTGAGGAGAAATTCTCATCCAGACTGCAATAGTAAATTAACTGCCTCAATAGCTTGATGGATGTGTTTCACTAAACCCAATTAGTGTGAAGTTCACTCAAGATAAGTGAGCATTTCATAAACGTCTGCGAGTTCAATGTACTGTCAGTGTTCAGGAACATTTCAAATCGTGTGCAAGTCATCGGCACCTTTTATATTATGTTGCTACACAGTGGATGAACAGAGAATGCATCCACATGATCAGAGCCCAATGCCCATATTCTGGGCATGTCATAATAGGCGATTAAGGTGAACAATCAGCAGAAATAGCCGATCTACCACCTCACAACACGATACAAAGCAAAGTATTGAGAGCTTGTAGATTGTCTATTTTTGGGAATAAATGTGGTGTGTAGAGGGGAAAAGGAGGGGAAACATGTATAGATCCTTGAGAGCCTGATCAACAAAGTAGGGTTAAGTGGTTAAGAGTAGTGCACTGCAGGGATGAAGTGGTGAGAGTGTTGACAAGCAGTAGAAACTGGTTCCACTTCCAGTGTTGATAACCGTTAGTGTTTAGAATATGGACAACAATCCTGGCTTGTAAATTGGGTGACTGCTTGGCTATACACAACAATGTTTTTGTTTCCGCTAATTTGCCACAAGAGAAATAGTTGTAAGCTAAGTGCAAAAAGAAAAGACAGACCTTGTGGTTGTGTTCTATGCTGCAAGTTAACTTCAGAGAGAATGTAAGAGATCCTTTGTTCTAAGCGGCCAAAGCAGATATCAAGACAGCTCTAATGAAGTTAAACAAAGCAGTGGTGCTGAAGCTGAACATAGTATGTGACTCCTATTGAAAAGCCAAACACAACTGGAGACTGGAGATGAATAAATATCAACTTAAGGAAGACTGGAGACAGAAAAACAAACAGGGAGAAAATGGGCTTTAGTTGGAAAATGGGACATTTAAAAACTGCTGACAACCTAAAAGGAATTGAATTTGCATACCACAAACTTCCATCTGGGGATGTGAGGAAAGACTCCACCACAGGAATCATTTAATATTTAATAAATTAGAAACAGTAGCTATGGCTAATTAGAATTTGCGCATTTACAAATCAGCCCTGATAGCAAAACAAATTATGAAATATAACGGTGCTCTGTGGAGTACCCAGGGAAAATAGGATGATAGACAAAGCAAATGGAGTATCACTAACAACATACTGTCAGAACACATCACACAGCTAATCCCGTTAGTGGGGGGACGCCGTAGAAGCCTTGCTTAAAATATTGATATGCTATTCTGTAAAAGGTTTTTTCTTCTTTTTTTCAAGCGTACATTTACTCAAACTCTTGCTTATTGCTCATGGGTCATTAGACTCTCATCCACGGCTGCTCAGCCAGTTTGCTTTGAAAGAAAGGATTGTGATTAAATGAATGGAAGTGTTTGCACTGCTGCTCCATTAGAGGAAGTCTGAATGCTTATACTGCCATTGTTTGTATTACAGACACAAAGGCAGACAGTGTGTAAACTGTTGTTGTATTCATTATTAGATTACTTCCTGGTGCGATAGCTTTTGGTAATAGCCATGGAATTCTTGTAAGGGACTAGACGTGCACTCAGAGGAGAAGCATTTATCAAGTGATAAAGGCCAAGGCACATTCAGACATAGGCGGTTATGTAGGAGATGCCATGCAAAGTCTATGTCAATAAAGTCAAATAAAGTGACAAGCATTTGCACACGGTTTGCTGTAGCGATGCTTTGTGTTTAACGTGACAAAGTGACAGCATATTCATCATAATGTAACCTCTTAAATAAACAAATTGAGCTCCATTTCACTCCAATTTGAAGACATGTTCTGTTCTGGACTGCGGTTCTTCTCTAACCACTTCATATAACTCCCATTCTAAGTGAAATTGATCTGATTGTAAACATACATGTTACTGATGATTTTATTTTTTATTTTTTTAACAAAGCACAAGAAAACCTCCGACAGACGGACGGAGTGCAAAACATACTCTCCCCATGTCTTCAGCCTTGTGGAGACAACAAAACGGATTCTGCCAATGTATAAAATTATTACACCTTATACCTTATTGAATTTGCAAGTATTTAAGGGGCCAAGCCCGAAGGGACTTTGGTTCCTTATTGTATTTCTGTTTTATTTAAAACTAGCAGTTCTGGCTTAACTGTGCAGTTGGTTTTTCGCAAAACTTGGCAATATGGTGAGGACATGAAGCCCACTACCATTGGCCAAAGGGTGGCGCTATAGCACTCAATTGAAAATGCAAACTTTGAACAGGCATAGCTCATGAACGTTTGACCATAAACACAGCAATAAAACTGTTCAAATCTCCTCCCGGGATCTTTGATCAAAATGCACAAAACTTCTACACAGTGAACTTTGGAGTTTGGACCTATAGACAAAATATCAGGAGTATTTTTTTTAGGTGAAAGAAATTAGCTTTATGAGCCAATGAATATTGAGGTTTTATATAAAAAAATCTTCTTCTGCCCTTAAAGGGCCACTTCACCCCTTTTGCAATCAGATCTTATTTGAATGATGTTTGGGAGACAAGAAACACTTTCTTGGGGTTTTTATGTGGGTAATTTGTGTTTTTAGATATTTTATTATGAATGATGCCATGATGTCATGGACACTGGCAAAAGGGGTGAAATGTCCCTTTAATACATACATGCAGAGTCACATTTATGAAACTTTACACTAGTATGGTAGAAGATCGAGGATCATGCCAAATAGCACTGAAACCAGTCTTACTCCAGTCTTAATGTAAGTGCCCCCCTGGCTAAAGGGGGGCGCTTACATTGAAAATGAAAACTTGAACAGGCATAACTCATGCCTTGTTTGGCCAAAAGCCATGTGCCTTGACTCATGCGGAATACATTTGTCACTTTGACCAGTAAACTCCGCCCTAAATTTTTACGGCATTTTGAGCAGTTTGAAAGACAGCCTTTCAAACTGCCATATACCTGATTCAAACTAGCCATATACGGTACCTGATTTAACCGTGCAGTCGGTTTTCGTGAAATGCGGCAATATGGTAGAGGGCTATGCCAAACAGTGAAGACAGGAAGCCCACGACCATTGGCAAATAGCAATCAATTGAAAATGCAAACTCATCAACCGGTTGACCGTCGGTAATAACAATTCGATACCCATATGTGTTTTATGAGCCAATGAACGCCAACCCTAACCCTGGAACTCCAACCTCCCCCGTCAAATCAAACTCAGCTTCTTCTATGCAACAGTGGAATCTGTTCTTCTATATGGCAGTGAATGCTGGACCCTGAAGACAACCCTGCAGGTCACTAGAGACGGGTGCTACACCAGAATGCTGCGTGCAGTACTTAACATCAGTAAGAGTGTTCATGTTACCAACAATAACCTGTATGAGGGAATACCAAGGGTGAGCCTGAAAGTTGCAGCCACGAGAATGAGACTTCAGGACACTGCCAAAGTCTTCAGGAACTGACAGCCAGCCAGCTGACAGCCAGCAAAGTAGTGCTGTGGGAATCAATCATTTGGCATGGGTGTGTCGGGCACCGTATTGTATATGCAGGGGGGCACACAACCGGTGCGCATGCGTCGTCAAAATGTTTGCTGCGCGGTAGATCAAAGGCATGAGAGGCGCAATTGCACATCAACAGCTGAGACAGTTATGTATATAAATCTGACAGGCATTCAAAAGGAACTCAAGAGATGTTAAACAATTTCCAAACAATAAATGAGTGGTCATGGTCCAGGGACCACCAGTGGTCCTTGAGGGGGTTCCAGGTGGTCCCTAGCTAAAAGTAGTAATGTAGTAGTTGTGAACGCAATGAGCACTAACTATGAGACCCTGCAGATCATGTCTGTGTGTCTGTGTGTCTGTCTGTCCCGCTGTTACACCACCCGCCCGCCACCAGAGGGCACAGCTCTATCACACACAGAACACACACACACACACACACACACAGCTGCGTTCACTTCCCGTGTCTTACTTGTAGTAGTAGTAGTAAATGTCTAAGACGTCTACGCAATTAGAGAATAAAGAATAATTGTTATTTTGATCAATGTTGGCCTGTTATCTCCCCTAATGGTACCCACAGCAACATCAATAAAGCATGGACATCTTATCCAAAGATAACAACATAAACATATTCTAGGTTTTGGGTCAGAGAGGCTAAGGGCCGATTCATACTCCTATTTTAGAGCCGAATAAAAGTCGGTTCGGCGCTGTAGAGCCTACAATTTGACGTCATTTGAGGTTCGGGGGGGCGGGTACCGTCCTAAAGTCGGCTCTTCGGTGCTACTGAAAATTTCTGACGAGCCTAAATCATTTCGGCACTACAGCGCCGAAACAGCGGTAAAATAGGAGTATGAATCGGCCCTTAATCTCATCAAATTACGAGATTTAGCCGTGACTCAAATGCTGAATAAATTATTTGTTTGTCCAAGCTGCCTTTTGGCTTGTTTAGTTGTTTATATCTGTCCCGTCTGGTTTGTCCCTTTTTGCTTTCCTTAATATGAACGCGTGCTCGGAGACAGAGATCGCTGCTCTGCTCACTGCTCCAACTGCTTAACCACGCCCATCGACCCCCAGGCTCTACAATAAAGGGAGTCCCAGCTCTCAACAGGTCCGAAAATTAAGGCCCGGCCCTACCTGGGCCCTCATCAAACCCTGTACACTTAAGAGAATGTCCCCGCTGCCACCCTTAGATCTCCATATACTGTATGGAGCTGACATGTTCTGACATTCCATATGTTGATCTGACCACATCAAATCCTGTACACTCAGGACATGCTCCTTATATGGCCAGTACATAATTAATTCCATGTTGATCTGACCCCCCATGCCAAAGTGCCAGTGCTCGCACAGCAGTCTGCCGTTAATGAGGTGGATGCGACCTTGCCTCACTTCTCGCCCTCAGGTGTCTTACTGGTTTAGTGTTTTGTTTTTATTGTTTGTAAGGTTTGAGATTCAAAAAGTTCAGAAAAATAGTATTTATTTTCTATGATTTTAGTTAGTTTTATAAACAGTTAATTTTATTTCAGTTAACTAAAATGTTTTGTCAATTTTAGGTTAGGTTATTCTGTTAATTTAATTTCACTATAATAACCTTGCAAATCACCTCTGTATGCAGATGGGGTCAAGTCCATGGCTAGTCCAAAAGTTTGCCCAGGACACCAAATCCTGAGGCGCCCTGTGCCTCACCCAACACCTCTCATCACCCGGGCATCAGGCAGGCCACATATTGTATTGTCTGTCTCAGTTCAGCAGTCTCTTGCTTTGGATTCCTCAGTGTCCTGTGACCCTCTCTCCTCCACACACACAGATAAATCTGTCACAGCAGAGAGACACAGAGGGAGGAAAACGAGTCTGGCCAGTGGAATACTTTATATCCTGGGTGAGCGCAGCCATCATCGTCCCGTGCTGAGCTTTTACCGGTTCACTCAGCTCTAGATAGAGGAAGTATCTCTTACAGTCAGATCCCATTTCAAGCTAAGAGCTTGATATCTTAACAGCAGGCACAATGTTACTGTATAAAGCCTGACAGCCAGTCAACATTGACCCCCGTGACCATAGATACAGTACACACCCCACCCCAAGGCTGTGAGGCCTAACTGGGGTTTTAGGATTCCATATGGACATTCAGTTCAAGCAAAAATAGCAGATTGACAAGCTTACTGTACAGCACGTCGCAACTAACATTTGGTGAAGAGTGGCAAAAGGAGGGGAATTACTGATATAACTAGAGGTCCCCCAAGAACCTGGAATATTACAATACTGTAACAGATACTGTTAGTGATTAAATCATCCCCAATGATGGCCATACATTAAATGCAGTTCCCATTTTAGGCAAACATTGTGAATCAGCATGGTTGGGACTGATTTTAGAAGCTATAGAGACTCGTTAAACACAAAAACCTGAGCACCCAAGATATACTGTAAGGCTGTAAGCAATGCTTTGGCTTTACATTCAACAGCCAAGCTTTGTAAGGAATACACTTAACCCATTTTGGGCGGGAACCCCTCTTGGTGTTTATAGTATTATGTCATGCTTTAGCTATTGAAAAAGTGGCGCACTACGAGCTTGTAGGTCTGCTATTTTTGAAAAGTTGTAAAAATGTGGCGCAAATCTTTGAATATATATTTCAGAGCGAACATTTTTAACTAAAATATTGGCTTCTGGGGGGTCCCTGGAGCTACATATTTTGAGATGGGGGTCCGTGGCCCAATAGAGATAATTCTGGGGGTCCTTGACATGAAAAAGGTTGAGCACCACTGACATAGAAACATGGATTTTTTCAGAAAAATGTTAGAATTTAGAAGCCTTTTTTTTCCGGTCCAAAATGGGTTAAGGTGCATCGTTTGTATATTCGTAGATAAAATATTCCCATTTCCATATACCTCTCAGTATCAATGTGCAGTCTTGATCTTTTTGCACATGGGTGCACGGAGCACACACCCGCCAGGGCTGAAACATTTTTACTGAGCCATTTATGCTCCGTGCTGGATCCCCCACTGAGTTCCGTAGCCCTGGGCTGGGACTGAAGGTTTAGCAACTCCAGGAATATTTAATAGCTCATTTTTCTTCTCAGAAAGTTCTAATGTGTCAACCCAGAGGCAGCGGTATGTTTAAAAGTATATTCTTTAACACTGTTGGTTCAGTAATGTTATTTCTGGCTTGGCCTGACCCTGTAATCAACATATTGTTAGGCTAAAGCTATTGGAACCAGATGGATAATTCCATGTGTTCTGAAAAATATAATTTGCGTGAGAATGAGAAAGAAAATAAGTAAGGTGACGTTGGCGTGAGAGAAGGACAAAATGGGATATATTCACTAGATTTATACCAAGTCAAATAAACAGTGGTGACTGGCTGTTGGCTCCAGAACAGAAATAGCTGTAGTGACTGTGAAACATCCATTGAATAAGGCTGGATGACGGCAACTGATCTGCCATCATACAGTAAATATCAATGTCCTTATATTATGTCTTTTCCCGTAAGGAATGCAATATTTGACATTGTGCACAGCAAATATGGGGAACTTACGTAAAAACGTCATGTATGATTGCCATGAAACTTTGCATGGAAACCCCAAGTAGTCTAAGGAAGAAACTCCACCCCAACGTTTTCAGATTGACCTCATGGTGGCGCTATAACCAAACCACCCACTTCATGTTATGGATTATAATATATATCTTTCCTCTGGATTCCTTGGATCATGAATCGGAATGTGGGGTCAGATCAACATATCCGCCTGGGTGACAGCAGCCTGCTGGGCGAGCGCTGGTGCTTTGGCATGGGGTAAGATCTTAATGTTTGGGCCTGTTGAGAAGTCTAGTTTTCTCCGGCGTGGCTGCACTACTAACTTTGGGGCAGGCCCGTCTAGAGTTTGAATGGACAGGTATCAGTCAAAAGGGAGACATCGAAGAGGAAGGATGGATAGGTTGATCCTGATCAACCTATGGAATGTCAGAACTGGTCAGCTCCATGGAGATCTAACACACAATATTGATCTCCATCCCTGATGATGTCATGTGATGTCATCATGTGCTCAATCCCTGATGTCATGTGATGTCACGTGCTCCATCCCTGATGATGTCACGTGATATCACATTCCTATTAATTTATTACATTATATTAAAGACATACCGCGGATTGGTGCATGCTTCTTGCCCTCTTACTGGTTAATGATTATTTTAGTGGGTATAGTAACTAATAACTTGGTCCTTGCAAGCCATTTATAACAATTATATCATGTACTGTAGTGTGTGGTTCCAAGCCCAATTAGTGCATTTTTATTAGATCAATATCGTCGTCCTTTCAGATTTTATCTGTTAAGTCTGTTCACAGCCCGTGGCAGTCTGCTTGGTCAGTAAAGGATGTCACCATAGAACAGTGCATTAGAAAACATGTTTAAGTTTTCTGTTGGTTCTTCAAACAGAATGTGATCAGACCCATCTCTATGGGGGAAGGATTCTGCCCAGATCAAATGGCAAGTGACATATTTGATCTTGTGAAATTAAAGGTCCTGTCCATCCATGTTGTTTTTGCAAGTTTCAACCAATTGAATACAAGTCATGTATACATTTAATTTTAAATTGTAAAAAACAAAAGCAGTTTTTGTTCGTTCGGTTTTTAATAACCAGCTTTCCCTAATTCACCGTTTTGTATTACGCATCTGAAACACATTTCAATTGTCCGCAAGTAGACCTTACTAAAAAAAGGTTTTTCATGGTATTTTGCAAAATTACAGTAAAGTATGCGATTTGTTCATATATTCTTCGAAAGCTGTTAAAGGAGCAAAGTCTGAGATGGACCATCTATTTAAAAGACAAGGAGCCAGCCAGACACTGGGACCTCTCTCTCAAATGGGAGCAGGCAGGCTGAAATCACATACAACATCCATTTAAAAGGGCACATTTATTTGATTAGCAGCCATGACGTGAAGCTCAAGAGAGGCTGCACCCTCCTTGATCAAAAGAGGTGGACTGGCTGGAATTACAACATGAAAATCTACCACCAACCAGTGCCACTGGGCCAAGCAAGGAAATATACAGCAAGGTCACTAATTAAGCACTGGACCAGATGAAAGTTGAAAGACCAGATGAAAAATGAAACTACATTCAACATGGCGTCCCTATTTTGGGCATGTCATTATAGGCAAAAGTGTTCAAATTCAAAACGATGCGTTGTGAGCTTGTATATCTGCTATGTTCTCTATTCGTAGTACGACAAAGTATAGGGCTTAAGCAGTTAGCGTAACTAAAAGCAAAGTCACAAGTGGCAAATGACCGTGGCTGTCAGCAAATAACTATATCTAACAACTATCTTTGATTATTTTAGTGTCAGAACTAGTTTGCGTTGTTGTGCAGTGAATTAGGCTACACATTTTGACATTTCAACGCAGATCAGTCATTGGATGCCAATGACATGGGTGGTAATTTGTTAAGGTCTGGTTTACAGATGTATATTTTACCCTTCATGAGGCCCCCCTCTGCAGGCGTGAGCTACAGGCCCCACCCCTCCAACCACATGTGCCAACATGTCAATCAGCTGTAATTGCCATCCTGGAGGAACAATATGAGGCCACGGAGCTCGAACCACACAGATTCATTGCAACACCTAATCTGCTAATGAGCTCAGCATGGCTATTTTCAGCGTAGCCGCAGACTTCATGGCCATCGCTGAGGAGACCTGGCCCGGCTTCCAGTGACAGCAGAGGACAGTTGGTCTGCTGGAGGAAGCACAAAGCAGACTTCAGCCACTCGCTGCAGGACTGTGCGCCGTCTCTCAAGACAGTTCCTGTTTTGGAGGATAAGTCCCCCTGATCCCCGCACACCAGTCTCTGCTTAATATTCCACTTCACAAAGTCAGTGTTTCCATTTCATCTGCTCTCTGTGTAATCTAGAATCAAGGAAACGGAATCTAGGAATGCTCGATTTAGTTTAACCACAAAAATTGGTTTTGTGCGCTGAAAATAGTCGATCTCTAATCTTGCGACACAATGTGCTGTGAGCTTGTAGATGTGCTATTCTCAAAACATCTATTACGTATTTCCTCCTATGATGACATGCTCAAAACAGCGACACGAGGTTGAAAGTGGTTCATATATCATCACTGCAAAATCATCGGTGATGTAAAAAAATGGCAAACGTACTGATTATATGATGATTTATGATAGGCCTACTATGACATAATAGGGCAATGTACCTATGATTTAAGCTACCAATATCACTCAGGAGCTCTACGTTTTGCTGTTCAAGAATAAGAACAATGGGGGTAAAAAGCAACACAAACAATCCGTAATGGAACTGATACAAGAGGCTTTTTAATTATCTAACTCAATCAGCAAAAGACCAGTGGATCAATGAATCCCCATTACACTCCCCAGCCATGTGCCCGGGCAGCAGCAGTTTACATCAGTTCAAACAGCAAGGCATGCTACAGCTAAGTGACAGATTACGGCTTGTGGCTAATCTAATGCGGCCACAGCGTTTGTACAGAGCACATCTTTAATTCAGACTGCAAGCTTCTCTCATTGTGACCATGTCACTTAGCTGACGCAACCCCTCTGAAATATTTATTGTCCCCTGCCGTAGACGTGACTTTAAATTTGGAGGGCATTTGAGAAAAAACAGCATTTTTTTTGCTAGGTAAGCTGCATTATGTGAATAGTGGGAGAAAACATAATTCATTTGTGAGCTCCTTTGACCTCCAGGTCTAATCTGGCAAAACATCCATAATGACTATAATCAAAAGTCATCCATAAATGCGTGGGTTAAATGGCAAGCACCAGCCACACTACTGGGGCACCCAAACCATAGTCCAAATTGGCTTTGCGTTGGTAAATGTTGGAGAAAATAATACAGCCATTATTATTGTATTAAGTATTATTACTTACTATTATTACTGTCCTTGCATCATATTTTACACAGTAAATGCATTTAATTGAAAAGTTTATTTATTTATTTATTTCGATGCCATTTGCACTCATCACTGATGATGTTGAAATGGCGTTTTACTGCCTTCTGGCACCTTTACCTATTTTGAAAATAGTACTTCTGATCCAGGTGGCAACAGCATCATTATACCGGGTGCCTATTAATATACTCTTATATTCTCATTAAGTCTACAGAACTGTTATCTGCAGCAACAAAAAAATTATACATTTAATTTAATGGCGCACTTCTCACCTCAGTCCATAGACTATATGAGAATTTATGCAAAATAATGTACCATTTAAAGTAGTGAGTCTATAAAAATTACAACAGTTGGAGACATGCAAGGTCACTTTAGATTCAGCCAGTGTTAAAAAGGCTATATATGTTTGCACCCTCGCTCTGTTGTTTAATTGCTGGCAATGCACCCGCTGGATCATATTAGGCTAGAATTTCAGCATGTCGATCTTGAATGGGGAATATCTTCAGCGGAGGATTGCAGAGTCCAAACATGTCGATCATGTTTGGATTGCACAGAGTTCAATATTTCTCCAGGAAAAAAAAACCTTCGCGAATTAGACACACGCATGACTTTCAAAGTGACACTAAGACTGAGCACACAGAAGCATTATGTAGAACCAACACTTTCTCCTCAGCTGCATTTCCCCTTGGATTGGAAAAGAACAGAGGTACAGCACTAAGATGTCTGAGAAAGTAATATAAATGGAAGATTAAATCATGCTCAGATGTTGCTAGTGTTTTATTAAGATGACAAAGCAGCATGTGTTATTGAAAAGGCAGAGTCTTGACGAGGCCCTGGCGTGGAAGTTATTTCTCATTTTATTTGTAAGCATCCACATAATTATTTTGGGTAGCGCCAATTGAATATCTGATTTGGTTTATGAATTCAGAGGATTAATTTCACTGCAACAATGCATCAATTGTTTCCAGTAAGGGCTGCGGAGGCGGTGTTGTTGTTCAGTAAACTGATCATACATAGACTGTACTAATGCCTCTGTGCAGGAATTCATTGATCTGCTGTCCCTCTGTATGTATGGTATGGTACTCTCCTAATGATATCTGAGACGACGGCGTTAGAGAAGCGGAGAGGAGCATTTCCCCAGTCCTCTGGAGCAATTTATTGTGGGAAGGTAATAATAAGTCCACATCTGAAAAAAGTGGACTCCATGAGCCACTGTCTGAATGTGGGCTCTGAGCCCGAAACCACAGTAACACTGGGAGTCATTTTCAATCTATCTCTGCAGAGGGAGCCATCATTGACTGCAACACTGGTAGGTTCGGAGGAAAAGTTCACTGCATGAATTCATGTGCATGAGGTCTACGTGTATATGCAATTATGCATTCCTGATTGTATGGATGGAGAGCAACTTTCAAACCGACGGATTCAACCATTCTGTTCCAAAAGGTTTTTGTATTTTTAAACCCTATACTAAGTTAAAAGTTTTACTAATAAAGTACATTATTCAATCAATCAATCAATATTGACTGGGGTCCCCCAGGGGTCTATACTAGGCCACCTCCTTTTTCCCCATCATCAAATATCTTTGGTGAAAATAACTTCAAAATAACAGGCTCTCATGCATGCAGATTGCAGATCTGCCATTTTCTGTGTATGGTTGCCTATTATGACATGCCGGGACACTCTAAGGGTTGGTGAAGACCGATACTAGAAATGACGGAGCAAAATCTGACACCACAGAGGTTATATTTGACACTTGTACAAGCGATAAGCCTCCTTGTCGCACTAATGTAATCAGTGATTCGTCATGTCACTGGAAAATTGAAAGTAAGAAACCAAAACCACTAACAGCCAAATATATGGTCAGAGACTGGTTCGTGTCCCAGGGGTAAAGTATGTCAGTGGCGGGGCGTCAGACACTGTATGGTAAACATAACACCGAAACAAACCGCAGTCAGGTTACCAGCCATCGATCTCCAGTCATTAGCCATGAGCTCATGGCGCCACACGATGACTAGGAAGGACTTGCAAGGTAACCCTAGCACCCAACTCCACTATTGATTCACATATACACCTCTTTTTTGTGTCACATGCTGTTAGGAGAGGGTGTCGCAAAACACTGCGACTGTCTGCTGCACCCACAGTAAGCAGCGCTACAGTATGATATCTTACTGTGGCCTGTTGTTTACGATGGGATTCTGGGTAACTTGCTTGTGTTGATCCTCTAAATATGCACAAAATAAGAGCTCTAAAACAACAAAGAAGCTTTTCAAAGGGATATATCACTTTTTTTCTCAACATAAATCATTAATCTAATTTGCTGCATGATTTAAGCTGCCCCAGTAACTCATAGTTGCCCGTTGCGCCACATACAAGTCCAGATGAAATGGTGAGAGTAGCTAACTTCAGTATCGTACTTTTTTTCCTAGTTAAACAGGATAAGGGTTGGACATAACCAAGAAATTTGATTTGAACACTGCAAAGTGTGCATGTCTTAACAGATAATTACAGTTGAAGATTGATGGGTAGATATTTGTTGAAATTGGTTAGTTCAATAACCATACATTTTATTTAGATTTACAGAAAGAAAACATGATTGGATGTTATACACAATATGACCGGGCATGTGATCTAGACTTCACCTCTGTTTTAATTAGCCTCATTTGGCCTCGTGGAGAGAAAAATGCTTAGATGTCAGGCACAAAGTTATTTTTGGGAGAGACGTTGACGCTCTATACAATAGCTCTAAATAAGATAGGCTACCTTGTAGCAGAGAGGAGTTCGACCCCAACTACAGCAAGACTAACAATCCCTCACTGCTCCCCAGGAACTGTTCAATATACCCGTTCCTAATAGTTGGGGTGGGTTCCAATTCCAGGAACTGTATGCGTGAATCTATTTGGCTAACTTTTCCTTAGTAGCATTTTGACCAAAATGGAGATACGGTAAAGTATTTGAAATGGAGCGTGGAGCTGTTAGAGGCACTGGTTACCCAATGCCAGTACATTTAAAGTTGCATATATGAGGGCTGAATTATTTTTTAATGTTCTTAGCATTTGTGGTTTTAATAAAAAGTTTCAGCAGAGTGTAATAATTTGAGAATTCCCTTGGATTCTGAGCTGTATTGACATTAGATCCAAGTTCTCGTTTTACGAAAAGTGAAATTGGAAGGAGTACATTTCGACTCAGTAAACTGAACTCCTCTGTGTTCATTTATTCATTTGTAAGTCTGAGGGTCTACAAATGTAACCAAATGGACCGGCAAGGGTCCATTTGGTTACATTTGTACACGCTCAGAGTTAAATTACAAGGTGGGCTAATCGCTGGGCTTTTCATCCGTAGCATAGTAGAGAGAGTGGCATTTCGAGAAGAGCACCCAGGACTCGGGAAGTGAGGAGGGGAGAGTTCTGGGCATTGTCTCTCTAGAGGACACTAATGGCTTTTGGTGTCGTGTGTTTGTCACTCAGCACTTGACACATGGAGCCATTCACCCTTCACCCCGTCCGCTTTTATGTCCATTATGACAAGGCACTCGCTAAAATCCTCAGTGGTCATTTTACTCAGAGAGACCGTCCAAAATGAGATTGCATCTGAAAGGCTTTTTTAATGTATTATGACTTTCCCTTGTTTTATGAAATATCTGTGGTTTGCGTCCTTGAAATTCAGTTCTGTTTAACTTTTTTAAATACAAATAAATTATACCCACTACATTTTGCATGCGCGTAACGCGTTTGTGTTTGTGTGTATGTGCATCTATGTCCCCGCCTGTCAGTCCGTCTCTGTCAGTGACCATCTGTAACCAAAACCTGAGGAACTATGTATTGTGGAGGGTTATTATATCTCACTGAGAGACGGTGCACACTGCTTCCACTGTCTAATGAACCCATGAATGGCAATGAGGGTGGGGGAGGGTGGGGAGGGGGGGGTGGTTGCTACCGTATTTGGGACAGTAAAAGATTACCGTATCTAAAGCAAATACATTCTGCCTGAAACACAACTTCTCCTTGTCCTCACCTGGCCCAATTTATTTCATTGCTCCATCCTGGGGAAAAAGTAGGACGCTCTCCATACCTCCTAATCCATTAGGCAATTAATTTGGGAACTTAAAACATGGCTGCAGATATTCTCGCGGAGCAGTCGTTGTAGTTACAGTCGACAGAGCACTCGGGGGCAGTTCCTGAAACTGGAGTAGATGATTAAGTGCACTTCTGCTCCTGAGAAGAGATTATGTCTTGTACCGGTGCCCAAGTCAGAGGATGGAGCATGGCTGTGTAACTAGGCTATGGTAGAGGTACATTGAGATAATGATGTACCTGTCCTCAACAATAACGCTAATCATATCTCACCTCTAGGGCATTGCTTTAAGGTCAGAACAAATTCACTACCATACATTAAGTCCGTGTATTGTTTTAATGAAGGTGCATGAATGCCTGCCGCTCTCGATTGCACTTGCACCTCAAATGTCCTCGGTGTGTGTGTGTATGTGTGTGTGTGTGTGTGTGTGTGTGTGTGTGTGCACGTGCGTGCGTGCGTGCGTGCGCTTGAGTGAATGGGCAAATGCTTCCAACTCCTAACTCTCTTCTCACACTTCTCACTTAACAGGAAAAATACACTCGGGTGAAATACTGTACACCTCTGAACACCAAACATTATGAGTTAAGGAGACTGTGACATACAGGACCGCGGGCCGTTTTTAATGAACGTGAAACCTGGCCCGGGTCTGGATTGAGCCGTGGCCGCCGTGGCACACAACACTTTTGCAAGGACGACGTACGGCTCTCTTTTGTGCACCGTGCCAAAAATAGCTGATCTACAAGTTCACAACGCTTCGCATTACCGACCATCAAAGTATATAAATCAGGCTCCACCAAAATGTATGGAGGCACTCAAAAGAACATCTGTGTCGACGCCAGGCTCTGATGGGGATTTTTCACAAAGGGGGCCATAGAGATATATTTATGTTTCTCTTCCCATTACCAGAGCTTTAAATAATAAAGTAAAATAAATAGCATCCATTAAACTGATCACATTGTGCTAACTCAAATTGTGTTTATTATGCTAATGGTACATGAAATTAAGAAAAAGACCTTGATGCCAGTGGATTTAATTAATGGGCTTTGGGAAAGGCACCGAGACATAATTCATTTCTGAGTAAGTAAGTCTCATTTGCAGTTCCATGGGTCCTCACGCTGCTGATTGCCTGAGTTATTCCTGCAGATGTGCTGCTCACAGCATGTCCCTCCATTAGAAATGAACACCTCATTATATAAACTACCTAATTAAACATAATACGGCTCTGCATTGACTCATTAATACAAGGGCTTATTTTTTTCTTAAGGAGAGAATGGGGGAGAAAGAGAACAAGGTAGTGTAGAGATCAGGAGAGAAAAGGGAGGGCGGGGGGAGAGAGAGAGAGAAAGAGAGAGAGAGAGAGAGAGAGAGAGAGAGAGTAGTCTGGACACTACAGACAAGGCCAGCCCAATCCAGTGATACAAAACACAGCAACGTTGTCCTCACCCATTGTTTCCAAATTCTAACTCCATGTAACAAACACAATAAAACAACACTAATAGGAGGGACAGAACAACTGGAAAGTACGGACCCTATTGTAAACAAGTGTAATGCTTTATGGTGTCGTCCATAGTTAACAGTTTTGTATTGAGTTATGCTTGAAATGTACTGTAATTCTCCAAACTGTTAATAAATACTTCAATCAATCAAAATGTTTTCTTGTGTGAAGCAGCACAAACAGTATCAAGGAGTATCAATCACACAATATTTAACACAGTATGTATCTCGTTATTAAACACTTAAAAGTCCTTATTTGTAATACGTTGTACAATGCTATCCCACAGCAAAAAATGCAGATCTACAAGAATGCAACACATCGTGAGCTTTTAGATCTGCCATTTCTTTCGCCTACAATTGCATGCCCTAAATAGAAATGACAGAGTTGAAAGTGGAATATAACGAATACACGACACAATCTTGTAAGGGTACATTTTTTTACACTCATAGGGTTAAGGTGGCACTCAGAATTTTACAGTGTAGTAGACCTAAACAATAGAAATCCAATCTCAATTACAAGTTATGTGAAATAAGTAGAGCAAGAGGACAAAGGGGGGAGGGTGGCGGGGGGTAGGAGAAAGAGGGATCAACGAGTAAAAATTGAGGCCACCCCCAAGACCTAAACCAAACAAACACCCACCGTGCATGCCTCAATAATTCAACACTAATTAAAAAGACACTAGGATATACAACAGCTTTTGAGTGTGGCACAGTAATCAATCCTTGACATGAATGCAGGACTCTCCCTTTTACTACGAATGAGGTGTGTGCGCACACACATGCACATGCCTGCATGTCTGTGTGTGCTACAGTATGTGTTATGGTCTTGTATCAATACTGTACTATATGTGTCAGGGTTTCCCCTACTATTCCCAAGCTGGGACAGTTTATTTGAACTCCTGTTGAGCTTTCAATGCTGTGATTTCTCCTGTTTGCCTCCATATTTAAGTAACTGTCAACGTCATACATTTTTAATTACTCTTTTTCGACATACATTTGTACTGGTAAATTGTAGGTCACTTAATGTCTTTCATCACATAGTTTGTTACAGCATTACTGTGTTCCTTTGCATGTTCAACTAAATGAGCAATATACAATTCCATGACAAGCTCTATGTGATCCAGAACAGATCCAGTTTTTGAGAGAAATGTGGATGTGTGGATTAAACAGTGATGTCATGTGAACATGACAATCCTCAAGTAATTGGTCCTCTACACTGTAATTTAACTCAGCAGATCATGGATACTTTGCACACTGGCAGAATTACAATGGATAAATGAACACTGAGGAGTTTACTGTGTATGAGCACCTGATAATGCAACCATGCTAATGGAGTATAACACTGCATCTACGCATTGAGAGATAAGCTTTAAATTCATCATATCTTCTCTAATGTTTAATTTTAACGCATTTTTCACCTGGTGCTTAAACTGTATTCCTGGGCACTACTCTCCCTCTGCCAACCTGGGGAGAGCCCCGAACTGAGCTAATGCTTACTTCAATGCATGAGGAGTGAGCATACCGCTTCTTATCACCCGACAGGGGGGAGTTTCCCCAGAAGGATGTAGCGTGTGGAAGGAACACGTTATTCCAACCATGTCATTTCCTTTCCATCGGCTGACCAGGTGGAGGCAGTATAGAGACCAGGATTACTGTATGACCTGTGCCCAGAGTCACATTGTTTCTATGTATTTTTTGTTCGCAATGTTTCAATTATGATGTACTTTATTATTTTCGACTAATCTGCTGGGACTATGTGCTACAAGCAGCTAGTGAGACAGCTATGGTAGACAGATGTACATACCCTCCGTGCAGGCCGTGCTGCGGCCTTTTGGTGGTGGTGAGATGTTTCAAAAGAAGCATAAATCGGATATAGGAGACAACGTAAATGTGAGAGAAATTTCATTTGGTTTTATTCTACACCAACCCATCATTTTGCTATAATTGGTTCTTCAATTGTTATTGTTGCAACCGTTATAACTGCATTATTTTTTACGAGGGTACCTACCTACCCTAGGGGACATGGGGAGAACATGCAAACTCCACACAGAATATCATTATATCTTCTCCGATAAAATAAAAACAACTTTGCACTGGAAGTGATATTAGGATTAGTCTTATATTTGAAAACTAAACTGAGAACTCAGTTGTTCCTTTGCCTGCGATCATTTGCAGAGCCTGGGAGATTAGTCACGATAGTGGAAGCAAACAAATACAGACTTTAATACATCCTAATGCTGAACGTTACACAATATAATACTTCTATACTACTAAATTACTAATAGTACGTCTTAACAGCGGGCGACAGCCAGACGAATTTTGCGGAAGTGCATTATTCTATGGGACCCAGAGACTACCGCCGATAGCAGGCGAACGGCCGATAGTCGAAAAGTGGGCGGAGGACCGTCGCCCGAAAAGATAAGAATAATTCATCTTTTCAATGAAGCGATGTGCGGGCCGATGCTCGCCCACTGTTAAAACGCACTGTTAGGCCGAGTTCTGTTCTTGAGCTTGTGCATCACAAATTGCACCCAATGGCATGAAAAGTAGTCTCACTGCAAGACCATCAACTTTTAGCTCAAGAACCAAAAGATAAATTCTCCCCGGGATGCTAACATACAAAACTACATTATGAATTACCCACTTAATAACTTTTCAAAAATGCAAAAGAAAAATAATGATCTACAAGATTATCTCGTCTCAAGCTTATCTGTGAGCTTGTACTGTAGATCTATTTTCAATGTAGTTTTCTACATTAGGTCAATTGCGCGAAATACGCAGAAGAAGAGACCACTTCCCGACCTGGGATAGGAAGTGATTAATCCCAAAGGGATTTTTTTATTTGTTTTTGTTGCATTTGTTTTTAATAAAAACATGTGAAGAATTCCTTTTACCAAAAACAATCAAATAGCCCTACTCTGTGGTTCTATGACCGTAAATACAACATCAATTTACACTGTTACGCGGATGACACCCAGCTCTACATCTCCTCCAAACCCTCTTCCACCTTCCCACCCTCCTCCCTCTGTACCCGTTTACAGGAAATCAAATCCTGGTTCACCTCAAATTTCCTCAAACTCAACAGTGACAAAACCGAGGTAGTCCTCATTGGTTCAAAATCCATACTCACCAAGCTACCCAGTTTTACCCTCACCATTGACAACTCCTCGGTTTCCCCCTCCCCCCAGGTTAAGAGTCTGGGTGTCGTCCTCGACAGCACCCTATCTTTCCACACGCATATCAACAACATCATCCGGTCTGCCTACTTCCATCTCAGAAATATCAACCGCCTCGGCCCCTCACTCACTCCCCACAGTGCCGCAATCCTGGTTCACTCCCTCGTCACCTCCCACTTGGACTACTGAAATTCCCTTCTTTTGGATCTCCCCCACAAACTCCTCCATAAACTCCAACTGGTCCAGAACGCTGCTGCCCGTATCGTCACCAGAACCCCTGTCATCAGTCACATCACCCCTGTACTACACCACTCCACTGGCTTCCCATCAAACACCGCATAGACTACAAGATCCTCCTCCATACATTCAAAGCCATTCATAACCTCGCCCCCCCCCCCCCATACCTGTCTGACCTTGTCCACGTCAACATTCCCACCCGGTCTGTTAGGTCTGCCTCCTCCATCACTCTGAAAGTCCTCCCAGCCAGTCTCTCCACCATGGGGTCAAGAGCCTTCAGCCGCTCTGCCCCTCACCTCTGGAACTCCCTCCCCCCTGATATTAGAAACATGGACTCTATCACCATTTTCCATACTCACCTCAAAACCCACCTGTTTAGGCAGGCATATGGCTGACCTCTGCTGCAAGCTGTACCGTAGTTATGTTTTGCTTTTAACTATGTTTATATAAACTGTTTTAACCTGTTGTACGGCGACCTTGAGTATATAAAGAAGTAAATAGTTCGAATGGTGATTAATCATGATGAATTCATTTTGAACCTGTGATTAATCTGATTAAAATTTTTAATCATTTGACAGCCCTAATATATATATATATATTAGGGCTGTCAAATTATTACAAATGTTATATATATATATATATATACATAATATTTTTAATGCTGGATTAATTCTTATTAATATAATCTATAATCTCATAATTTCGTGTATGAATCTAATCTCGTGGATGGATTAGTGGGGTACAGTAGCTATTCACGAGATTGTCTCCACCAGGCCGAAGGCATGGTGAGAGAGTATGTTTTGCACTCCGTCCATCCGTCCGTCCGTGTGTGTGTGTACGTCCGTCCGTCTGCTTGTTCAAACATCACGCAAATTTGTACACAGTCTCTCTAGAGCCATTCAACGAAACAGGTCTTTCAGATTTTTCAGACTGATCCTGATTGGCTTCCAAAGTTTGGTTTATTGTGCAGGTGACAGCGCAGAGGAATTATCGCTTGTTGCCAACAGAGTCACTAAAGTGCCAAAATTGCAAACATTGCCTGAAAATATGTTGCATGTCTTAAGGGACCACTTCACCACTTTTCAACCTATCTTCATATAATAGGTCCTAATAATCATGATAAAATGGCAAGAATGTTCTACTCAGTCTCTGTCTCATAGGAGGGCTGTGGGCAGTTAAGAAACAGTCTTCCAGTGACATCATCATTAGGCAGATTATTTTTACAAAAATATTTAGATTTTCATTATCGTGAGAACGATGGCTTCCATTTTCGCATTGCAACTTTTCAGGACTAGAAAGCCTGCAGTTTTTATTAGTAAAATAAAAAAAAGTATTCCCCATCGATGATGTCACTGAAAGACGGTTTCTGAACTGCCCACAGCACTCCTATGAGACACAGACCGAGTAGAAAAAAATTGCACCATTTTTTTCATGATTATTAGTGAGGACCTATTATATGAAGACAGGTTTAAAAATGGTGAAGTGGTCCTTTAATAGATAGGGCCATAGCTGGACCAGACTTTTGGTCAATGCAGTTCACTGAAAATGCGAGGGGACACCAGCCAAGAGCAGAAAGAAATGTTCTCATGCGTGGAGCGTCCATGCACTCATGCATGTGTTACTGTTCAGTACTGTATGTGCCTAGAACTAAGCTTATTGTATAAGCTTATTGTAGATGTGAGCATACCCTGAAGAAGGCAGTTGTACTGCCGAAATGTTGGTTTTTACCCTGCATCCTAATAAATAATCGGCACTTTGGCTATCAGTGTGTGCAGACACTCTTTTGTCTTTTTAAGACTTAACTCTTTAGATGTGAGCATGGTAACACAAATTGGTTTTATACCTATAAATGCAATTGTTTTATTCTAGTAAATGTCTTGAGCACAAGACAGATATAGCAAGAATCTTTGGCATTTATTTAGTTTGGGGAATCCTGTGAAAACCTAAAGGATACTTCTGGTATTATTTCACACTTGGCTCATGGTCGCACATCTGTATTGACAAACTCGTAATTGAAACTAACCCGTTTGTTTTGGCACCCTTGCCTTCCAGGCCCAATGAGGTCTTCCATTTCTCTGTCAAAACAAAGTACACAAACACGTATTCTCATTTACGAGGCATAATCTATCACTGTCAAAACCGGGAATATAAGAAACATACAAAATATTTGTTTTACAGATTACATTAAAAGGAAATGCTCATTCTGTTCATTTTTGATTATCACAGAAACAAATATTTCAGACTCATGCAACCCAGACAAGAATTCCAATTTCTGTCTATGCCTCCTCTGTCGGGGCTATGACAGCCTATACTGGACGGTGTGTCACAGCATTTCCTCAGAAAAAAATAATTTCACTCTTTCATTCACAGCCGCCATGGAATAAGCAATAGTAAACCTTATTTAATCTATTATTAAACCATCAAACATGGCTTGCTTCCAGCCTAGCACAAACTGCTACTGCTACCATTTCCTTTGCCCAAAAGGAAGTCTGTCTGGAACCTAATCCTTTTAAACATTTGCTTAAAACATTCCTTGTTAATCCTGGTCTCTATTCTGCCTCCCCCTGGTCAGCCGGGGCACTTGATGGGGAAAGGAACTGGTTGGAATAACGTGTTCCTTCCATATGCTATGTCCTACGGGGGAAACTCCCAGTTATCAATGACATGACTCCAAATTTGGTTTGGCAGGTTTTCTAAAATGCGGAGTTACTTCTGTGGCCTACTGGCAGTGTGTGTATACATGGTTTGGTGCTGCTAATTGGTCCAGTGGTTTTCACACACACACACACACACACACACACACACACACACACACACACACACACACACACACACACACACACACACACACACACACACACACACACACACACACACACACACACACACACACACACACACACACACACACACACACACACACACACACACACACACACACACACACACACACACACTTTTAGCAGGACTATGCTATATGCTGATAATCATACATTTCACTAGCAATGTAGCATAATGTACTGCAGCTAGATTGTTAACAAGTGGAACCCATTATGAAGATAATCCCCAGGAGTTATGTTTCAAACGATTTAATTTAAACTAGTAAAATTGGCTGCTCAATTCGAACCTTTTCAACTATAACAACAAAGGGTTATATTGAAAATCATGGCAGTCCCTTTATTATATTTTTCTTTTGAGGGACACTATAGCCCCTCCTATGCACGTGTGTGTGTGTGTGTGTGTGTGTGTGTGTGTGTGAGAGAGAGAGAGAGCACGGAATGTGCTCAGCTGATTGGCTGAGCACAGAATGTGATGTACTGTATGATGATAAAAGCACTACACACAAGTGTGATTTTTGAGTGGTGCAGCCACTCCAAGGAACAGCAATTCAGTATTTTAGCTGTGACGTGAGCGCCCCCTCCTGAGATACTTCCGGGTCCTACTTTTGTGTCGCTTTTGTGTCCCCATGGAGTTATACTGTGACGCTCCGGAGACGAAAACAACCACGAAAGTCTAATTTTACCGCTTTCCTTGCAACAACAAAGCTGCGCTGCTCTCCCAAATCTGGCTGTGACAGGCCGTCTGCCCCACATGGAATACTATCGCCATTTTATTTTATTGCGTCAACTAAATACTCATTAATGCAAACTAGCCTGCCCGCATTCTAAATATGCCCCCGAAATATTTTACAGAAATATTTTACAGAGCAAATGGACTGTTGCCACCTTCAATAATAATGATAATAATAGTTTTATTATCATGAACACAAAACATTAATAATTCTACTCGAGTTGGAAGCATTAAGACCCATTTTAACCCTCAATGGCTTCCTTTCTGAAAAATAACGTCATTGTAAAAAGATTCATGCGTTTAGATATTCTATTTACAATGGGATGCGGACGGGAGCTGGTGCCACTTGGACCCGGACGTAACGTAGCACTACAAAATGACGTCGGACTTAAATACTGAATGTGTGTGTCTGTCCTGTCCGGTGTTGCCAGACTTACTAAAGAGCCGCGCACGTTCTCGGCTGTGCACAGCTTCTTTTTCGGGTTTTTCGACAGCTGGTGGATGGAAATTAAGCTCCACTTCCGCGGACGACTTGCGTGATGGCCAGATTCCCGGAAATGCTCTCCTCCGCGTCAGTCGTCCGCGGAGGTGGAGCTTAATTTACATCAACCAGCTGTCTAAAAACCCGGAAGAATAAGCTGCGCACAGCTTCTTCTGTCCGCGGCTGTCGGCCGTTTTGCGCTTAGGTGTTGAAACAGTGTCTGTCTGTGTGCTTAGAGTACCAACAGGTGACAAAATGGTGCACTGTGCACAGGTGCATGATGGGAAGCTGAGTTTTTTGTGTCAGTGTAACACCAGCGCAGAGCAGTGCAGTACAGACTACAGTGTAGCACATGTACAGGTGCATGAGAGGCAGTACAGTACAGTACAGTACAGTACAGTAAAGTACAGACTACATAGTCCCACAGCCAATAGTCAGACAACCATTAGTCATAGTCCGACACCCCAAAAGCACCACTTAGTTCAGACGGGTCTGATTTTTTATTATTGATAGATTACAGTAGTGCAACAGGAAATGGGGAGAGAGACGGGGGGGGGGGTGGGTGACACACAGCAAAGGTCATCGGGGCCGCGACCCGAACCCGTGACGCACTGCCAGGCAGGTACTGTCCCTTTAAAGGAAAATGCCACTAGGTCTCTCTTGTATTATCTACAATATTACACAATGAGCTCATAGGTATAGCTCTCTAAATAGTCAGGCCAGAGACATACTGTACTGTAGTGTAGGCCTATTCCTACTGAGCATGCTCCAGAATGGAGCTCTAACCCTACTGACCATGCTCCATAGAGCCCTGACCCCACTCACTTTTCTGACCAAGGCTCCAGCTTCCTGCTGCCACTGTTTATGTACACAGATCACTTTAGCCATCCACATAAAGAGACTTAATTAGTTAAGCCTTAATCTGTCAAATTATCTGAACGTTGCTTGCAGGGGAAATTCCCTTTAACACTGCAAAGTATTTGTTGCTGTGCAGTGTGCAGCGATACATTTCCAGACATATTTAAAGCCACACATGTATTCAATAACATTACATATTAACAACATTTTATAATGTCTGAGAAAAAGGATTTGCTTGTGCCTAGTGGAATAAATTATGTTTTATGGCCATGCCACATAATTGTGGAAGGCATCCTTTTTTTTATTTTTTTTGTATTATTAAATCAGATTACTCCATTACTACACTCCATGTAAAGGCACTGTTCCCAGGCAGGGCCTCTGGTCATTGCATGCCAGCCCTTTTAGTGTAACACAAGACCTTAGTGAAACTCTTGAAAGCTGACAGTGCTTGACATGAGCTGTGTTAATTACTGTAATGGCACGCATTCTCATTAAGTCATTGTTTATGTATCCTGGGGCCTTATGGAGCAGAGCGCGAGTGCTGCTCTGGTCCGCTCGTTCAACGCCGCCTCGCTGGTCTGTGTGGTTACGGCCTCGTTAGTGCAGACAGCTGTTCCTCCCAGCCATGGCCGCAGCCAACATGAGGAGCGCGGCGGCGCCGGACATGCCGGTGAATGCCCCCACCACGGGAGCAACTGTCAGAAATGCAAGCATGCCACGAGGCAGGAAAATGTCAATGAGTAATCAGAGAGAAAGTAGTCCTCGGGTTATTCCCCCACCCAACCCCTTATGAACCAAGCCACTCCCCTCACAGTGAGCCTGTCTCGCAGCGCTGTCGTATGCCTTTTCATAGGCCTGGACTCTGCATGAGCCAACTCTTTAATCTGCAGTATGTGTGCCACTGATAGAGCCCAAGTTTATAAAACGTTACTGGTCGTGGGAGTAAAGATGTGGGCACATGATAAACGCTCTCTCAGGAGTCCTGCAGAACCTGTGGAATAGGAGTGTCGCACAGTTTAGACCTCTTATTCCCCTGTGGTGCAGCCAAATGGCAAGGGCAGCGGATATGCTGCGAAAGTGCACAAAGAAACACTGAAGTCTTCAAATGCCACTATGTTATCTTATTATTATTTTATCTTCACCATACAAACTATAGTGTAGTACATGTTTCAAAATAGAAATAATCTGTAAAATGACTATGAAATAGAGGAATTTCTTTCTGTAGGATTCCAACTCCTAAAGTATGCAATCGAAAAGGAAATGAGCACAGCCACACCTTTTAACTATAAAATGCATGCTCAATGAGACTGTAAATTGATTAACACTGTCTCAGAAGCTGGCCCTAGTCAAATTGCATCACTTATCATGTCAGAGGAGGCAAGGCAATGACGGGTACAAGAACTGTGGATGGAACTGTCTAACAAGGGTACATTCATTTCCCTCTGAACCAGTTGACTACAAAAGCTTTAATTTCACTATCATCCCTGGGATCTAACACCAATCTGTATTCTTTATTCAGCCCTGACTGTGTTGCTGCCAGACAAAGCCTTTGAAAAACAAATTCCCAGGAATTAAAGAAAAGAGATTAAAATATCATTAGGCACAGCCCAACTGAAGTCAATTTGGAGCAAACTTGAATTCAATTTCAGTTGGTTAAAATGAACGTGCCCCGCCTTCCTCCAGTCACAGTTTTGAGAACAAGGGGGTCTAACTTCAAAATCATTAAATTGAGGTGAGTTTGTTTGGCCTTGGCACGGCAGCCTGCTTTGATTCTGGCTCAGAGCGGAGAGACGAGCAGCTGCATGAGGGATCAAATTGAAACAAAGCGCCCGAAAATTGAAGGAAACATGAGCATAATAATATTTAATAATTAAATTCTCACCGACAATGGCACGCGAATGAAGTAATCTGCAAAAGTGTGCAACATCATTTGCATAATTGACACAGTCCCCCTTCCCCCCTCCCGTAAATGAATGATGAAGACAATAAAAGATGTTGCTAAAATTGGGAACAATAACAGCAAAATTTCATCAAGGCCCCCATGCTCTGATTAATCTGTGCTTGCAAATCAGTGCAAGGGAAGAGAGAGAGAGAGAGAGAGAGGGCGAGAAAGAGAGACGAGAGGGGTGTGGGGGTGATTAACAACACTAGGGATTGCTGCCGCGGACAGCATGCCCTGTTTCGCTCAGTTCTCGGGGCACCGCACAAGCACCCCTTCCACGCAGCTGGTGCTGCAGGCACAATCTAGCAGGATCATCCCCTTGAATGCTGCTGGATGAGTGCAATAAAACCTCCACATGCATTTCTATTGTCGTTAACCCCTACAGCGGTGCTTCCATGCCTGAGCACTCATGAGCCAATGGGTCTCAACCACAGAAAAAGATTAAGTCAAGTTCACAAAAGTTGTTGGGACAAAAGTCAGGCCTGAGAAGAGAGGAGTCAAATGTTTGTCGATTTAACTGAACTCTGAATTTGTATTCTTCTGCTAAAACGCTTAAGCTATGCACCATGCATGCACCAAACTTCAATGACCTTTCACAGTTAACCACTTAACCTTATTTCAAAATTAGCAAAGATATCAGATATACAAGCTCACAACATGTTGCGATGCAATGTGAACATGTAGTTATTTTTATTTCTTTTTACATTTTACACTTATAATGACATGCCCAAAATGGGAACAGCTGGTTGAAAGTGGTTAGTAAAGTGATTAGTAAAGAGTACATGCTGAGCACATGACAAAGTCATGTCACGCATGTCAACATTTCTCATTAAATGATTCTCTCCTAACACGCGGCACGCCTTCCATTTCTTTGATAATTTAGATATTAACAACCTCCATCTTTTACGGTTTACAAACTACAAAACCCAGGATGTGTCACTTAGATTTACACACTGCATATCATGACCCCAATTTCATTTGTATTTAATAGTCAATTATCTTGATTAAATTCATATTCTAAATCTGGTTCAACTTTGGTTATGGGGACAGGGAAGAAGTTATGGCTTAGTGAATTAAATGGCAACACTGGCAAATTGACGCACACACGTCACACAAGAGAAGGAGAGAGAGAGTGTGTGTGTGTGTGTGTGTGTGTGTGAGAGAGAGAGAGAGGCTGGTTATGTCATGATCCATTATGCTATAAACAACACAGGCCAACTGAGATTACACATCACATACAATCCAAAGAGCCAACATTATTCATGCATTTATGAAGGAAATGGGAGCTAGAACACAGCCGTAGAATGCTTCTTCTTTGAAGCCGTTTTCCAGGAAAGAGGCATGCAAGTATAGAGAGCCTGCTGGCCGTCGCAAGTGACGTTAATGCCATCAAATGTTCAGTTGTGATCGCCAGTGATTGTGCGAAGTCCTCCCGAGGATTCATAGTATTACCCATACTGAGTGCACGAGTGAATTATGTTTTCAGTGCGATATCCCCCACACTCACCGGCAAGCTCAAATATCACCCCTGACGCCGTAATGCGTTGTTTATGCTCCTTTGTACTATCATGTGCCAAAAATAGCAGATCTACAAGCTCACATCATGTCGCAGATTGGACTCGTTGCAAGCTTGTAGGTTGTCTTTTTGGCGAGCGACACTGCTGTGCGGTGTAGTATAAACCGGGTTTATTCCTGCAAGCAGCCCACACTGATGGCTCTCTCGCAGGTTCCATGCAATTAGTGGCCTTAACACACCCAGAGACATCCATTTGATTTTAACCTCCTCTGTCCAATTAACAAAATGTAGGTTGGAAAATAAATGGCAGACGCCGAGGCAAATTAATTATGTGTCCACCAAGCTGTTAGCCTGTATGCACAGTGCAGGGCTGGCATTGAGAGCCAGGCTCACACGGCCATATGGCCGTGTGAGAACGGACAGTGTTAGGGGCTGCAACGGTACACCCTCACAATTATCCCAGATATTTATTTCCCAGTCCTATTTACAGCCAGGCTATACTCGAGCACAACTAGTTTTTATGAGGCTTTAAGCAACGTGGTAGAATTAAGGTGATAAATGTTCTCCTGATCTAATGGGTAATTCATTATGACCTCGCTGTAAGGCTAATTTCTACTATATATTAAATTGTACTGTGAGACGTAGCTTAATACAAATACCTGTTTTAGAAAACAATAGCTAACATTTATCTATTTCGGGGACCGCACAAGCAAAACCTCCTTCCTCACTATAATGAAGTATCCACCCCCACCCTCCCCAAGTGGAGGTCTCTATTATCGATCATTTCCCCCAGTTTTCTTCCTCGAAAAGTTGTCAGTACATTATTTAAATGCAAACAGCTGCAGTTTGGCGTCCAATACGGCATTTTCAGGGCAGTGAGCAAAAGCCTTGTATAATAGTCCAAGTTTCCTCTCTACAGTCTCGACCAAAGCAAGGGTCTGTAGTGAAGGAGTTAGGTTAGGAGTATGCTGCCACAAGGCAATAGGCTATGTGTCACTATACAGTGGTGTGCAACATAGCCACCTACAGGTCGTACAGTGTAATACAGTGACATGTGGCCTAGCTTTAAAGGCAATAACAACCTAATTCTTCCCTCATAACAGGATCAGGACATTGGAACGATTAACACAATCACCGTAATAAACATACATTTATGATGGTATTATGCCATTTATCAGACTAATCCAAAGGGATGTCGCCCTCTGAAAATGTCTAATTAAAGCAACCTATATAATCGCATCCAACTACTGACCCACAGCTTTTGTGCGGTTTGCAATACTGGCTTTTAGACCACATTACGAGCAAGTAATTTCACGCAGTTAAAAGAGATTCATCTTCTGAACCATCAACTATTACAGTGCACAGTACATGCTGCTGGAGCTTATAGCCACACGTAGATCACGCGTGGCTGTTCCAGGCCATCTTCTCAGGATTATTAGCAGGCCGCGACAGTGTCCCTGTGCGTAAGACATCAACAGTGTCCCTGTGCGTAAGACATCAACAGTGTCCCTGTGCGGAAGACATCAACAGTGTCCCTGTGCGGAAGACATCAACAGTGTCCCTGTGCGTAAGACATCATGTATGTCACTGAGTGCTCCAAACTCTGTGCCTCTACTCTAATAATGCATCTGCACAGGATACAGTAGCATATTTGATAAACATGACTCCCGCCATCTGCTCAAGAGATTTACAGCAGGGTGACCCACCGTCCATGTTTTAATTCAGTAAAACGTGAAGGACAGCCAAAGAAACACTTCATCAGGTTATGGGCTGGTAGCTTAGCATTTGGAGGTAAAGTCATGCAGATTGAGGTGCAAAGCAGGTGTCAACATTCCACATTCATGAGTTTCAGTTGCGGGGGGGTTGGGGGGGGGGGGGGTACTAACGTACATAAGTACGCAAATACTGTGTCAAAACAGTTTCTGACACAATCTGCAATTGTTCTTGGTTATGCATACAGTACACCTGGGTTCACGTTTCCGTGACATTATCAACGAGCATGTATATACGATGCGTACATTTACAGGTTCACAGAGTTGTAGCATGTGGATGTTTATCCGTACAGTGTGGCATTTTGGCTGGTGGGGATCGCGAATAGTGGACCTTTACACCCCTCCACAACCCAGAAGGAAACATTGTCATAATTTAACCATATGGACCCTAGCGTACGTCTCAATTCTGGGGGAAATGTAAACACAGGTAAAACATTTCTGAAACGTTGTAGCAGCTCTGTATTTGTCATATGACAAAGTATATGGGGCTTAAGTACTGTATGTCCATCCCATTTAGGAATAATCTTCCCTCGTAAACTGTCAGATCTCGAATTATTTGAGACACTTTTTTACCTGCATTGAAGTGACATTGTAATACTTATTATATTAGGCAGGCCTATTTAACAGGAGGTATGTCATTTGCAAGGCACTAACATTCATTCACTAGGATAATATAGCTAAAATAACTGATATCCAAGCTCACAATGCATAATTGCAATGCGTTGAGAGCTGGTAGATCTGCTATGTTCCAAAAGTTTTTAAAATAATATTTGAAAAATGTATTTAAGGTGATTATGGCTGTATTCAGAGCATCAATATGTCTCAAACCCTGGTCTTTATTATGACACTCAATGTTTAAATTAGGATATGGTCTAGATATGACATTTTACAATACAATACAATTTAGAAAAACATTTGAGATCTACGAGTTCAGTTGTATCAGAGATATGTGTACATTTTAGAATGTGCCCATTCCTAACCCAATAAAATAAGATTGATTGACCTTCCCTGAACACGTATAAAAGGAATGGCCATAATTGGCTATAACTGAATGCCAAACAGGGACATGAAATACAGGGCTATAGAAAATGTGAGGTTTGTTGTCTCGTGTACTCTGTCTCCCTCAAGTGGTCAAAATGAAGACCACAATGTTCTATATTAGGGGTGAAGTCACAACAAAATTGTTCGATATTTTATACCAATGTTTCTCAAAGTCTGATCAGCATTGTTACTTACCAGGCAACTCTTGTTCAGACCGACTTGACCACGAGCGGTGCATCAGACCTATTAAAAAGCATAAAATGGGTGTGCTTCAAACACTTGCAAAACCACAAAAACATTGATTATTTAACATTTTTATTCGTTTTTTTAAACCCATCAGGACACAGTTTGGGTGCTTGGAAATATTTACTTTAGGTCATTTATGCAACAAGAGGCTGAAAAGAGGATAAACTTGTGATTTTAAACTTTAAACTTTTAATCGCACCGAAGTGTGAGTGTTACGAACGCGTAGAGAACACAGTTGTGAACCGTAATCAATTTATATTAAAATATCCAAAATACGTTTGGACCAGGAGGCGCCAAAAGACGATCTCAGTGGTAAAAGAGTTAATGGCAACATAGTTAAAGGGATAGTTCAGATTTTTTTTACTTAAGTTGTATGAAATAATATACATTAATGCCATTAATATAGTGGTTGCAACTGTAATAATTGATTGTCAGAGATCCGTGGTGGGAGTTCTGCTCTGGTTTTGGTGAAATATAGTAGTTCCGGTCATTTTGTGGGGGGCACTGGGGGCCACCTCACATCTCTATCTTCCGCACATAATTATGATTCTCTGGCATCCCAAGGTTAGCTATTATAAGTGTTCAACTGGTTTGTAATGATGTTGCTATAATCTTGAGATAGGGTTAGGCTGGCTGGTTGATAAAGAGGGTTACAGTTTAGTAGGGGAGCCAATCACTTTCCGTGACTGGTATATCTTGATTATTGGGGTTCCCAGAATGCAAAAAAAACAAACATGTCTCTGATTGTTTGTTGGGTTTAGCATGTCTAATTATCATAATAATTAATTAATTGCATGTCTAATTATCATAATAACTAATACATTTCCTGTAACTAATTAATAACAGGAAATGGCAATAACTTTGCTTCTAAGTAACTTATAAAGGTGATCTAAAAGTCTACGTCCATGTTTGTTTGATGTCCAGAAATTAATCTGTTACCATTGTGAAGTCATAGAACCTTTCCTAATTAGCATACATTATGCAAAAAAAAAATCAGCAAATTGCTGCATTTTTCTTTAGTCTTTAGTCAACTTTGAAAGCTTCTCACATACTCTGTGTACGTTTACAAGTCCAGGAATTATTATCATCCTATAAATCATGCAACCTTTTGTCTATGTAATAATCACACCGAAACCAGAAATAGCTATATTTCTTTGCTTTTAACCTGGTGAGACGTAGGAGGGGCCCGGACAGGAGTCAACCCACAGAGGCTAGTCCTTCCACGCGCCAGAATCTGGTTCTCCCAGTCCCGGCAGAGTAGTTCCGGAGCAACGGATTGTGTGGCCTTGCTCATTCCCTGATGGACTGATTGAGGGTAGCTACTGGGACGTATGTCGGGATTTGATCAACCACGGCTGGGTCGCCTGAGTGAGGGGTATGATGTTGGTAGACCCGAAACCCTGATGACCTTGGGATACATCACTGAGGATACGTCACAGGTGCATCCATGCGATGTATTTTTTGTTATAGTTATAGTTATGTCGTCATGTGGTAGTCAAGTCTATGGACTTAATGTTTGTTTACAGCACCTAAACAAACATTACTAGGCACCCCTCACTTCACACAAGTCAGATTATTTTCTTTAATCTGACGTATATTTCCCCGCTTCCTATTTGATATATTTTCTACTACGTACATGAGCAATGCAAGATAAATTCCTTGTATGTGAACATGCCATGCCAATGAACAGATTCTGATTATGCGATTGTCCCATTTGAGGTCTGTGGGGATGGCTGAGACTTCAAACCACCCTGCCCACAACTCTTTCTAGTTCAATAGCAATATAGCAATACAGTCAATACTTATATACTGGCAATTACAACTAATATGTTGTACTGTCAAGTTTGCAGTAAACTATTGATACTGATGGATCGGTTTTCATTTCCTGGCATCACTCATGAATATATAAACATATTTGGCAACATTTGACAATGAACAGTGCCATGTTTACTAGCCAATCTTAACATGTCCCTCTAGGATCCAAAATGATTTCTCACTTGTTTAGACCAAACGCTAGGATTGGTTGGGCCACTTTTAAAAAAATGGTGGAAACACTTGACATGACATATTAGGTTATGAATTGTATATATATTGTATTTGTATAACCCCCCCCCCCACACACACACACACAGAGCACAACTGTACCTCTCTGTCATATACAAGTGGTGGAATAAAGCACCAATTCAAAGACAGCTTTACTTCAAAAGCATACGTCTTCTAGGCATCAGCATTTGTTGTGCGCCAGTACCTTGGAAGTGAGACTAATGAGCTGTCAGAAGGTGCTGGAGAGCGTCTCAGGAATATGCTGTAAAGTTGGCCCGTTCCTCCTCCTTGGCTGGAGCCCCAGTAAGAATATCTCCCACTCCATCTGTCACCAGAGTCAAGAACAAAAGAAAGTAGCCAAACATTAAGAATTGTCCTGTTCACTTGTTGTGTTATTTTGCCTTATATTTTTTGATTCACCTACTCATGACAGTTCTCCTAAGCCTGATCTATTATGCTCGATTGTGCACACTGGTGTCACACGCTGAAAATAGAAGATCTACAAATTCACGCCACACTTCAATGTGGTGTGATTGATTGAATTGATTTAATACTAAAAATGCAGGTAACTTTCCTCCGGATATGATCCCCGTTAAATAGAATCTTGACCATCATGTCCAAATTCGTGTCAGACGCTGTGTATAGGCACATGACATTTGACACACTCTAAATGTATAGAAAGAGAAAAGCAGGGAGACAAAATACAACCACCCTTATTCTATAAGTTATAGGGCTCCATTTTTGTCGCTGCCGTTACCCGCGACGGGGCCTGCAAGTCAGCCACTGCCCGAAAATTCAGAGTATAGGAGCTTGCTCTGTCCCTTAATGGTATTTTGGTCTAGCGACACCCGCTATCTATTTTGCAGACACCAGTATTTGCGCCTAGAGGTGTGGTCATGGGCGTGTTGGCACGCTTTCCCCTAAATTGCCATTTTGGTCACACACATTTGGGAAGGCGATAGTGGAGTTTAAAAGCACCCGTAAGACGTATCGTTTGGTAGAGCGGCGCTCTACCAAATGTCTACGGAGTAGGCTGCTTCATCTCTCCTTATTCTCCTATTCTATTGCATCCCTTTGTAATTTTTCTATAATCAGCAGAAGTGCGTGCTTGCCACTTCCTTGTGTCCATTGTGTTTATATAATTGTATACTGTAGTCAAAGAAGTTATTTGTGCCAGGCATTGTGCGGCGTGCACGATTCCATTTGCTTGTTCAGTTTTAAGTGAGACTTAAGGCAACACATCACTCTTCCATGGGCTATAGACTGTATACAGCTATGAATGAAGCAATATAGAACTGGGCATAACGGGCAACGGATAAGGGATCTCTTAAAGGCACTGGCATGTGGCACGGTGATTGGTTTAATTGTTGTAACGCCCAAACCACACCTATGCATAATATACTGTAATGTTATGGGTAACGGAGGTGTTTTAGGGATTTAGACAGGTAACCAAATACCAACTTTAGTGGGGGAACACCCCTTCCCCACTGCTAAATCCCCAAACAGTGTATTTAGAATGATGGAACGAAAATTAAGTCCAATATTGCATTAAAGGGATATTTCACTTTCAAACGTGTTTGGGGTCATTTAATTGTCTTGATTCAGAATTTAGACATGTGATATTCAAACACGTTTGAAAGTGAAATATCAACAAGAAACGTTACACAATGCCGATTTAACAGGTTTGTTAACAGTACGCCGTACTGTAAATAATTCTGTATTCTGTTTGATAAGCCAGAAAACACAGTGGCTGTCTCCAAGTGTCTCGCTAACCTTTCATCTTTCTCTGCAAATGCATGCACTATAGTTCCACATAGTTTCCACGATTGGAAGAGCTTGCACTCTCATTACCACGAAAGGCCATCTCCTGTTTAGCTAAAAAGAAGGTTGCATTTATGAGGTCTTTCAAAATCTCACGATTTTCTTTTACCTTGTGGTGGCTGATATTAAGTCGTCGTAGTCGTAGTTCTAGCGTCGGTCTCCCAATATTTACGAGTTCTTTCTTTGACTGAAAGTCCAGCTTTGAGAAATGTCTTAGTTTAGAAATCAAATCCTCCATTTCAGGCTAACGAGCTAAGCTCTAGCGTCGCATTTG
Organism: Protomyctophum bolini; assembly: GCF_963924005.1. Lineage (NCBI taxonomy): Eukaryota > Metazoa > Chordata > Actinopteri > Myctophiformes > Myctophidae > Protomyctophum > Protomyctophum bolini. The sequence goes on along the minus strand of NC_137869.1, from coordinate 16,913,783 downwards.
TTGTTGTGGTGTTTTTTTCTTTCTTTCTACAAGAGTGACCCGGTCATGAACTCTACACAGCAGGGCTAAGCAGGCTCAGGCTCTGAGCCTGCTTAGGCTCACTATCGCCGCCTGCCTTGAGGCAGAGGTACTGGCTGCCTCAAGCACGCGCCATTTGCACGCGCTCAATCCAGTAGCGCTCCGCTCGTCCGTGCCTCACCTCTCGTCTCTCCGTTGTTTTTGAGCAAATACAGAATTTCATCGATTTTCACTATAAAAATGATCAAAATACAGTAGGAACCACACCAAAATTGAATTGAAAGCATAGACCAGAGGACAAATATTAATACTTATTTTATTTTATTATTTCCTTTCTTTTTCTTCTCATGATGACAGGCACAGCCTCACCTGAGTCACCTGCATCCACTACTATAATGAATAATTATATAAAGCCTTACTTTCCATTCACTCCCCGTTTTGCCTTATTGACCACCATGTTATATACTATTGTAGGTATACGTTCAGTGCATCTGAAATCAATCTATACTAGACTGGGCCAGTATTTTAGCTAATGTCACCACAAATTGAAACTGGAACATTACTCTAGATAAATTATTGGCAACAGACTAGTTCAGACCTAAGCAGTATGCACTGAAAAAGTGCATGAAATGTAATGTTGATGATAGTCTGTGAAATCATATGCCACCTTTTCTTTATTTTAAACTTTTTTTCCACAAAGAAAAATCTGATGTTTATTTAATTGGTTATTCTGTTTCTAAACTCTACTCCGATACATTTTAGATTTTCATGTTTTTCAGCATCAGATGCAGTAAAAAAAAAAAAAAAAGTTTGGACATTTACCGTCTGATTTCTACAACGTTGTCGCAAACTTAAAATATCAGATCTCAATGTGTTGTGTGTTGCATGACGTGTGATGAGGCTACTGTAAGTTCTGTGCAAATTTGCAAAAAATAACAGACGTTTTGATCCACAGCCTTATTAATGGAGCTGCACAGTTGCAACGGTATACCTGAGAAGTCATTCACTGGTCAAATGTGACAATTACATCTGACTTGCTAGGCTTCAGGCTGTCTGTACACGTTACAAGTCCTGTCACACCTCTGCTGGCTAAAACAAGAAAGCTGCACATCAGCGACTACGATGGTGCCTACTTTCTATGATACTACCAATCACTAGGGCATGATGTAGCCTACAGTGCTGTGATGTCAGCTCCACAGTGAGTATTACATACCGCTGCTGCGGAAGGGGAGACAGGACATGTGTCAGGCTTTTTGACAGTTCTGACTGCTGTGTGGAGAGAGGAGGGATTGACACACCAAGAACAAACTGCACTGAAGAGAAATCTATTTAGAGCTGTGCAGTCATGAATCTCGTGAAATAGTCCCATCAAAAGCAAAGAAGAAAAGGACATGAATGAAAAATAACAGTCATCAACAGGAAATGATCATCCAATATCCTCCCTGTACCCTATACCAGCACGAAGAGCTGCAGGAGGCAGAGGAACATCTCCATCTTGCTGTCCAGGGAAGCACATGGACGTGTTTCAATATTACATATCACCGGTTTCTCCCAGGTTAATTTATTCTCAGTCATTACATAGTAAATGGTGCATTTATATAGCACCTTTATCCAAGGTGATTTTTGTGTATTACATTCACCCCGACGGCAGAGGAAACCATGCCAGGCACAAATGTGCTTAGGGGTTCAGTGTCTTGCTCAAGGACACTTTGACACCAAACTGGGCAGCCCAGGTTCGAACTGCATGGGAACCTTCCACTTTGGTAAGTGGCCGCTCTACCTCCAGAGCCAACTCATTCAGGCCCCTCCCACATTACTGATTCATAAAGAGGCATGCAGCTTTTATAAATGTAATGTTTTATTCAAAACCATAACACTCAAACTAGCCTTCAAGGGTAAATTAAGGTGTGTGTGTGTGTGTGTGTGTGTGTGTGTGTGTGTGTGTGTGTATATGATATATATATATATTTACCACTTCACCACTTTTCAACCTATCTTCATATAATAGGTATACTCTGCAGTTTCTATTAGCTTGGATTCCCCATCGATGATGTCACTGGTGGACGGGTTTTTGAACTGCCCACAGCGTCCTGAGACACAGACTGAGTAGAAAACAATGGTGCCATTTTCATCATGATTATTATATAAGGACCAATTATATAAAGATAGGTTGAAAAGTGGTGACGTGGTCCTTTAATTTCTTATCCCACGATTTTGTAACCTATTTTTCACCAGGTGCCAATTGCCTAAGTTCTAATCCTCTCACTCTGCCAACCTGGGAAGAGACCCAAACTGAGCTCATGCTTCCTTCGATGCATAAACTGAGCTACCGACTGCGCCACCGTTCACCTTACACAGGGCCGGATTTACAGTTGGGCTAGGGTGGGCTGCAGCCTGGCAAACTGGCAACTGCATTAGTGCACTATTAGTGGCTGTACTCTTTCTTTATTGCTCAACTCTCTTACTGTGATTTTATTATTAGAGCACATTGTGAAATATTTTGCTGTAAAACTGCATTAGTGCACTACTGGCTACTAGTGGCTGCATTCATTCAGCGACTAGTCTGTCTGCCTGCCTGCCTCTCTTTTCGGGGGGCTCGGTACCCCAAAATTACAGCAAAATGAAAGCAAAATACCCCAAAAACATTTCAACCGCCCGAATCGCACCGGAAACAACTGGAGCGGAGGGCACAAGACCGAAAGGGATGGAGGAGTCTCATCAATGGCCTATGTTCCTCAGGGAATTTAAAGGCCTAAGTAAGTAAGCTAAGTAAGAATCGCACTGGACAGCCCAGGGGGGCCCTGACATTTTGTCTGCCCCAGGGGCTAGACAAAAACCTTACATTAAGGTAAACTAACTGAAAAATAAGTGTTCACATCCATAAACTTTGTACAAACTTGTGCCAGTATACAGCTACATGTATGCAAGCATAAAAACATTTTTACTCTTGAAAAGCTCTGGCCGAGACGTTTATTTCAGCATGTTTCCACTTGAAGATAACTGACAAACTGACTTGGCATCTCCCCCCCCCCCCAAATAATATCCACACAATTATATGATAGAAGTGGAGCTGTTGAAAGGGCAAGTGCAGTGATGAAAACATTAAAAGAATATTTGACTGAATTCAGTGGAGGAGATTTTTTGGTTGAGAAAAAGGTTGATAAACAAATCCTATTGTATACAGTGTGTCTAATAACGTATCATGCACAGAGGAGAGCAATGTGATGAACAATAAGTTAGGTCGGGCGTTTATCGAATAGACAGCTTTAATGATAACTAGTTTTCATTCATTCTCTTTCCCTTTCTTCAACTATTTCCAATCCTATTTCTCTTTGTGACAATATTTCATGTTCATTTCAGTCTCCATAGCCAAACAATGGGAGTTTTTAATGAAAGGTTAACCGACACATTCCTCACCTATTAACCCCTTTACCTAATTTAGCTCTGCTCCAATTAGATTGAGCTCAGTAAACCACATGTATCAGAGAATCGTTATTCTGGCAAACATTCTACAAACATCTACCAACTTGCTCTACAAAAAGAGCTTGTGCATCGACTACTTTCGACGAAGACATTTGGAGTAGAGTGGAAAATGGAGGGGGCCAAGTACAGACCCCTAGGGGACACCAAACAAAGTATGTAGGGTTAAATCGGTTGTGCTCTCTGTTCAGCCTCCACCCAAGCGGCAGACACCACCAGGTTTGGACCCATATACAGGGGGGTGGGCTACAGAGCCTGCACGAGTGCAGAATTGATATGTCTGCACAATAAAAGGCACAGGGTTTTTGGTTGTGTTCAAAGTGGGTATAACAACGGTGAAACACACATTTGTTTCAATTTTTAAATGCCGCTTTTCAAATGCACATGACGAGCACATGAGCATTATTCAATATAGCCTAACATTGTTAAAACCCTGTACAGATGCACTGCTAATCTTATCAAACCATTTACTTAAGTTGTGACAGAGCACTCACTGACAGTATATGAATCAACTGTTTGTCTACTATAGTATTTAAGAAGTAAACGCAAACCACAAAAGTTGGTTGGAATCAGAAAATTTACATAATTGCAATACTTGCTAAACATATCAAATCAACACCTAAAAATCTATATCGTCAAGTCAAGACAGTCCATATTTTAGTAAAGCCCAAAATCACAGTTTCAGTCTGAATGGGGTCCCTGCAGATACACGTCCCTACCAATTAAACTTTATTCCAGTTTTTCAAGATGGTCTCTGCAGCATCAAGCGTGCTGTCTTGCTGTTAAGAGACAGAAAAGAAAACAGTGATACAGTAAGTCAAGAGAACTAACCTGTGTTAGTTACACCGCATTATTATTATTACTACTAGTATTACTACTATATTTACCTTTATGAAGCAGAAGCGAATGTATTTCTCAAACTGCTTCTTGGAATCTTCTCCACAGAATGCTGTTACTGGAATGGCTGCCAGTTTCTACCATGAATACATATACAGTAAGTACAGCAGCAGTGAAGAGGTACAACAGACTCCTAAAACTCAGTACAAAAACTAGTTTTATGAGACATCTCCTGTGCAACACAGTGGCAGAGGCCTAACATCTACAGAATGTAAATTAACTGAACTTGGTCCCTTACCTTTTCTTTGATCATCCACTTCACAAACTTGTAATCGTAAGCCTCATCATCTCCCATATGTGACAGATCCTGATCTAAAAACAAGAGATATGTCGGAATTCAATGTGTGTATGTCTGAGCACGGACAGCTGCAATACCTCACCAATACCGCTGGATGGCACTGTTGCGCAGCATCTCACACACACACACACAGGCCAGGGAGGACGACTATACAGTACAGTACAGTACATTACATAGTACTGTATAGTTGTACCGCTCACTTAACACGTTTTTTTTTTTTGGCAGGGGTATTGCCATTTAATATTCATGACAAGATAACCCAGGTGTAAATTACGTCAGAATTCAGTGCTCTATACTATATTATGTGTAAATATTTGTGCTCTTGGGGTCCTTTTATTTGCAAGATGACAAACATGACAGTCCAACTATGGTAAGGCTTTTGCAGGTAACACACGTAGTCTTGCTGGAAGGCTCATTGAAGCCGAAGGCCGTCTCAATTACGTTTTTCTGCAGAATTTGTATTAAGTGTTTAAGAATTACTAAATCAACTGGACACAGCCAGATCACCCGTTCACACAGTTGTCCAAAATGTCCATGTACAATTGCCCACATGGGTCTGGAAGTAGTGACTCACTGAGAACGGTGACATCCACGATCATGAAGTAACCTCCCTCTGGGATGATGGGAGTCATACCAGACTCTCGCAGGATAGCAGCCATGCGGTCTCTCTTGCCTTCCAATTCCGTTGCCAGTGAGGTGAAGTAGCACTCAGGCTGACCCATCAGCTCATAGTCTCTGAGCAAACCCTGTGCCACAGCCTCCTGCATAGTACAAACCATATCCAGTGAGTCTATACTAGTTATGACTGCCATAATGATGTTTTTTGTCATTATTTTGTTTGATATTTTACTTATTTGATGATTTGGGTAAAATGTGTGTTCCGGAAGTTTGATTGTGTCATTTCCGGTAACATGACCATATACTTTGGAATAAGCTCAGGATCACACAGTTATTGCATCTTCCGTCCATGCTGAGCAGACGGAGTTTGTCACATTGAACATGAAGCGTACAAAGTTAAAGTCCTGGTTATGATGATCTGTTCATGGGTTCCTCTCACACCTTCATGCTCTTTGAATTACGTGCAGTCAGTGAGGTAAATACTTGTTTTGTACATGAGTAATTTCTTTATATTACATTATGTGCTTTGTTTCATGTTGCTCATTCTGATCATGATTTATTTGTGTTTTATGTCAGTTTTGACGTGGGCTTTGGAAGCGATGCTTGCTACAATAAAGCCGTCAGTACATACACAGAACAACTGCTTCATTCGTTCTTCAAGTTCATCAAAGGGCGTGACAGTCAAAACTCATGCCGCAGACGACCGACGGTAGTCCGGGTCGTCAAGTCAACCACCAGACGACAGCCACCGAACCAGCAGCGTACCAGCGGGCCGGCCGGACCGCTGCGACTCGCGCCGCGTTCGGCGTTGCACTCCAGCTGCTGCGTGCTTGGTGAACCACGGATGGGATGGATCCATTGAACTAACATGCTACTTCGTAAACCATGCTGTTTGTTTGTTAACCAAAGACCAAGGTTAGTGCACTACACACGTTCAAGGCAAAGGACTCAAGAGCAAAGGAACTGACTGTGCTAGTGTGCTAACAACCTAGAAACATTTGGAAAGATCGCACCATTGTTATGCAAAGTGCACCAAGGACCGTGTCATGTCGTGGTCGTTCAGTTTGCTCTTTAAGGTGCTTTCTTTGTGGTATAAATTAAATGCAAATGCTATTTGACACTCATGGGACTATTTGAAATGGTTTATAAGGTTTAAGCCTTTAGACTGTGTGTGTTGGTTAAAGGTAAAGATGTCAAAAGAAGATAAGGGCATCTAAAGAATCTTCACAATGGTCTATATGGTTAAAGTACATGTTTAAGTGTTGGTTAAAAGTATAGATGTCAAAAGAAAATAAGGGCATCTAAACCTTCACAATGATTTATGGGGTTTAAGGTGTATGGTTAAAGGTGTGTTGGTTAAGAAGTAAATTGTCAAAAGGAAATAAGGACATTTAAAGGACCTTCACAAGCTTAAGCAACCTGCACAAGCAGAACCAGTCCAACATGGAACAAATTGAGTTCAAAGAGAGCTTGCAAACCCAAGAGTGTAAAGAGAGGTTATTGTATGATTTTGATTGCATTTATGCCCACTGGAAAAGCAGAGCAAAAAGAACAAAACAAGGTGTAATCAACAAGGCTCCAATTGGTAACCTCCAAGACAATGTTATCGCTGTTGAAAGGGATCTAGGAAATTTAAAGGACATTTATGATGCACTTGATACCCCTACCAGTTACCTGTGTCACAAGTTTGCCAAGTGTGTCCAGGTCACAACAAGGGTTATCAATGATGCAAATGCTCAGATTGCAAAAATGAAGGAAGAGTTAAACTGTCAGAATGAAACGGCAGTTGAATTTGCAGTCACACAAGCACCTATAAATGCCACAAGGCAACAGTCTAAGGTGGAAATCTTGAGAGGACTTGAGTGTTTGGAGGAGCTTAAAAGGCTACATGCCACACACACTCTGTTGCCTAAACCAACTCTGCAGCTTGTTGAGCAGCCTGAACCCATCGCTAAAGGCACACTGGTTCAGCTTAAGGGCACTGGTGCTGCTGACTCCTTTGAAGTGAGCAAGGAGATGGAAGTGGTGAAGAAGCATTTTGCACAGAAAGCAATTAACGCAAAGAAACATGCATTGGCTAAGAGAGCCAAAAAGGTGATGGCAAAGAAGCCCAAGAATGTGGTAGTTAAGAAGCCTGCTGCTAAGAAAGTAACAGCTAAAGACCTGAAGAAGGTCCCCAAGAAACCATCAGCTTTGCCTATGCCAGGTAAAAATGTCAAACCTACATCAACAAGGAAACCAAAAATGAAGGGTCAAGGAAAGGGAGTAAAGAACTGGAATGGAAAAGGCAAACTATCAAAAAGGAAGGAAAGGATGAACTACAAGAAGCATAGGAAAAAGAGCTTACTCTTACACGGTGCTTTGGTGGGAGGCAAAACAGTAGACCTCCTGACTAAGACATGTAAACCATTGCTAATTTTGTTTGTCACATTTAAGGTCCTATGTATTGCTTATTGCAAACTTGACTGAGTTCAGTTTGAAAGATGTTTCGTCCAAGTGTTCATGGTTTATTTCCATATGAATGAATTATTGAATAATGATCCAAAGAAAACAGAAGGAGAGATGCAATGTCGATTTAATTAAAGCAGATTCAGATCACATTTTGTTCAAATAGTGATGGTACTTTACATTTACTTTCAAGTTATATGGTGCTCTACAATTGTTGCATATGGATTAAGAGACAAAGTAGGAAGTTTAAACTGGGCAAATGTACAAAGATTTTATGACTAGTAATTAAATACACCATGATAATTTGTTAAATTGCGTTTGAACACTTTGCATTTTGATTAATTTGGAAAGTCTAGTCCAATCCAATTCATCCATGAGCTATTAACTGTAAATTGATGGTCAACATTGACTCTCGTTTCACACTTATGAATGCTTCAAACATTTATGCAGCTTGCAAAGAAGGGAAATGGTTACACCAGTTTGAAAGAAGGTTAAAGGGAAAGTTCAAATGTTGGGAGCCACAATTTGGCATATTTTGCTATGCATTATTTATTGTACATAATTGAAGAGTCTGTTACATGGTTTCATTTTGTTCATGTTACAAAGGTTTCATTTGTTTTCATAAGATTTGTTTGTAAAACAACCGGTTGAACTAAAGGTTGAAGTGGGTCACGGTCAAGGTTATTGGATCCATGATTTAAAGTTTATTTTCAATGAGGAGGTATTGATGATTTTTCAAATGTGAAAGATAAGTTGAAAGTTGATTGGTAGTCCCAAGTCAAGGTGGGAGTATGACTGCCATAATGATGTTTTTTGTCATTATTTTGTTTGATATTTTACTTATTTGATGATTTGGGTAAAATGTGTGTTCCGGAAGTTTGATTGTGTCATTTCCGGTAACATGACCATATACTTTGGAATAAGCTCAGGATCACACAGTTATTGCATCTTCCGTCCATGCTGAGCAGACGGAGTTTGTCACATTGAACATGAAGCGTACAAAGTTAAAGTCCTGGTTATGATGATCTGTTCATGGGTTCCTCTCACACCTTCATGCTCTTTGAATTACGTGCAGTCAGTGAGGTAAATACTTGTTTTGTACATGAGTAATTTCTTTATATTACATTATGTGCTTTGTTTCATGTTGCTCATTCTGATCATGATTTATTTGTGTTTTATGTCAGTTTTGACGTGGGCTTTGGAAGCGATGCTTGCTACAATAAAGCCGTCAGTACATACACAGAACAACTGCTTCATTCGTTCTTCAAGTTCATCAAAGGGCGTGACACTAGTAACTGTTGGCTTCTTCTCTGAGACACAGAGTAATTGAGGATACAAGGTTGGGACAATGAGCATATTTTAAGAATTGCTCAATCAGGACAAAATGATCAATACATAATATACTTTTGTTATTAAAATTACATTTAAATTCAAGTCGACCTATGATTTTACGATCATAGTGATGGTCTCTGACCAGAAACGTATCAAAGGCTACAGTGACAACAAGGACATTAATTCTACCATTGCCTCTACAAAGCTTGGACCAAAACGAACACAGCGATGTCTTGAAATACTTTAAGTACAAATATGGAGCAATGCAGAAAGAGCATGTCAAACTTTAAAATAACAATTTAGTGATTAAAAATGAAAGTAGCCCAAAAGCCACTTGTAATGTCTGCAAAACTGCCAAGCATATCTTATGTAAGTTGGAATGGTTCTACTTATGTAGGCTTCTTATCCACTGTGCAGCTATAATCTAGTAATATAAATAAATATTGGATCGGGACTAGTATCGGCAGTTTATCAATATTAAATAAAACAGATCAAGATCAGGGGAAAACTAGAAAAAGTGCCCCTCGGGGCACAGGTCTCCACCAGGACAGGTCAGGTTGCGGCCTTCTGGTGGCGCTATAATAGGCCAATGTGAAAAGGGTGCCATTTGTTCTTACACCATTGATGGCAATTGGATGATATGTTTAGCAAAAATCCACATGTGAAAAGGGTGGGATTAGGATATATTACTCAGCCTAGTAGGAAAGTCTGTGAAAGATTTCACATAAATTGCACGGTGCTTTCATGATTTGAGACTTTTTGTGTCAAAAGGGCCAATCCTGCAAACTTTGAAAGCCAATGTTAGCCAATTAGGATAGAATATGAAATATCGGACAGATCCGTCTTGAACACATGACTATAGACATAGTGTGTAACGATTTGCGGGAATTTTGTCGCAAGGAGCTGTTTGAATACGAAGGAGAGGTCATTGGCAGCAGAATGGCCCGAGGCAGACAGAGAACCAAGGTGCCGTGCCAGGAAGATGTTAGGGAAGATGTTATCGGTGATTGGATTTTTTGGGGGGAGAAGGTTTGTGTACAACCAGATGTTGAGTATCATGCCTACAATCTAGCTGTTGTTTGTATCATGAATCAGTTCACAAAACAAACAAGAACAGCACCAGAAGACCCTAGACTAGATATTACAGTTATCGATAATCATTGATAAATCAATGAGTCTAAATAAATGTTGCTAGTCTAGTTTGAAAGTCGGTAAAGTTGGTAGTTACCTGTAAAGGTGTAGAACAGGTATACAGAGTGTTCTGCATGACAGTTTGAAGATGCTTTATCAGGTGCTCTGGCCCTATAGACCAGCCCAGCTGGCAGACACATTTCAGAAAATTACTGACTTGATTAATATAATAATAATAATAATTTCAGAAAATTACTGACTTGATTAATATAATAATAATAATAATAAATCTGCATACCTTCCAGCCTGTAACACTGAATGTTTTGCCAGCACTGCTGATTGTAATCGTTCTATCCCACATCCCTGGCAGAGTGGCTATTAACAATGTTGAATAAAGACATTATGTTACTTTACTCATAGTTTTGAGCAACATTTTATTGCACTTTTTTTGCTTCCAATGTGTCTATTTTTGTCTTACACAAACACATTGGGTGCAGGTCTTTTTTCCGACAGCATATTGATCCGAAACCTCAATCCTAACCCAACCCTAACCGCAAGCACGGGAGCAGCGCATGTCGGACCATCGCTTTTTCGCATCGCAGCGAATGTCCCCCCGCTGCGGATCGGATCGTTGCCCCGTCGGCTAGAATGCTGTCGGAAAAAAGGCCACCTCCCAAACACATTGACAATGAATGGAGAATGGTACGTCAGTGTCTGAGCAAATAGACATGTTAAATCATCACTGATTATGGCATTGCTGTAATGTACAATACAGGGGTTCTCAACCTGTGGGTCGCCACCCCTTTGGCCAAAAGCATGGCCAAAGCATTTCCGGGGGTCCCCAGCCAAAAAAACTTTAAGAACCCTTGCAATAATACACAACTGATCGTGCAGTGCCATCACCAGTACTGCTGAAAATGTACCTATTTTGATATGTTGGTGTCCCTTGTAGATGAGCCACTCATACACCTCATCACTGAAGCATAGTGTGTCATGTTTAATACACAGGTCAGCAATCATCTGCAGCTCATCTCTATTGAATATCTGAAATAGAATAACTGTTGTCAAAGAAATTGGGTATTTGGGAAAAGCAATAAGGCAAAGACAATAGTTCAGATTTTAAAGTATGAGAGTAGCACTCGACTAGGATTCAATTTACATTTACAATGCAATCAATGTAATGGAACATCCCGTCTGACCCAGGGCATTAGCCCGTTGCCCACAGGTCCTGCGGATTGACCTGCAGGGCTGGCGGACGGGTCAAGGTTTTCAGCGCAAATATCGTGCGGCGGACGGGGCGGGCCACCCCTCCCTGAAACCATCAGCTTGTTCTGTTGTTCAATGTGTTGCTTTAGCTCCTGCTTTTTGACCAAGTGCCCTCCCCGTTCTGAGGCTCTGAACCTGACCGTCATCAGCGCAATGAGCACATCTGCACCAAATCTTTCTTAATTGAGCACGGTGCTGTGCAGTCATGCACAGTGCGCACACACAGAATTATGTGTTACTATTTTGGGTGTGCCGTATTGCCGCCTCGCAACGAAGTTGAAGTATACACAATCAAAACTAAAATGAGCATGAGATTCATTCATTTCGAGCGGAGAACTACACTGCTGCAGTGTGCACACAATCCAAACGAGTGAAGTGAACCGGTCCGAGACAGATAGTGTCACGTATGTTTAAGTGTTATACTGTTCATTCAAATAATTTGTTACGACTCACACAGGAAAAAGGGATGACATCACCTCTCTCTCTCTCGTATCTCTCTCTATCATAACGAGCGACCTGCACTGGTGTTTTTTTTTTTTTTTTTTTTTTATCCCACGATTTTGTAACCCATTTTTCACCCCTGTGTCAATCATCTAATCATTCTAATGTGATCCTGGGCTCTACACACCCTCCACCAACCTAGTCCCCATATATGGGGGACAAGGGGAGAGCAACGGACTTGAACTCATGCTTCCTTCATGCCTGAGTGTCCAAGTTGCTCCTTTACACCTGACAGGGGGGGAGTTTCCCTGGTTGGACGTAGCGCGTGGAAGGAACACGTTATTCCAACCAGTTCCTTTCCCCTCCATCATGCGCCCCGGCTGGCCAGGGGGAGGCAGTTTAGTGACCAGGATTACTGCATGTTTTTTGTGAGGGTACCTACCCTAGGGGACACGGGGAGAACATGCAAACTCCACACAGAAAGGCCCTTTCGCCAACCCCGCCTTCAGGTATGGGCACTGATGACACCGAGGAGGAAACACGCCGCCAGCACCCACAGCGTCCCGAGCGGGAATCGACCCAGGACTGCACTGGTGTTTTTCATACAGTAGTCACACACTACACACTATTCTTGACATCAATGCTTTCTCACACGGTCATACTGTAAACCCCACAAAAATCATTTTAGCAGCCATCTGTATTGACAACAAATGGCAGCAACATAAGGTCACAACTTTATCTGCCTAGTGCCTAGGTTACAGGTAACTAAACACCAAGTTTTCTTCTCCAAAATTACACTTGGTGAATGCATGAAGGAAACATAAGCATAGATAAATAAAGAGTTGTCTAAAATTATGAAATAACTTGTTCAGAAATCCTTAACATTGTTAAACACATCTGGAAGAGATTTGTGAATGAAAAACTGTCCTCATAAGAATTGTGACGCGAACGTACCTTTCCGATTGGATTGTTGGGGGTGTTGATGATAATGGCTTTCGTCTTAGAGTTGAATTTACTGGCTAGCTCATCTGGGTCAAGAACCCAGTCAGCACTTGATACGTCTTTCCCTTTATCAGACTTCTAATAGACAGAGATCAGAAAAACATCTTCAGTGAATATAGAGTTGCATGTTCCCTGGAGCTGGTAATCACTTCTGCCAGCACAATAGTAATAGTAACTGTGTGTACAACATATGTACTACTGTAGATAAATAAACAAAAAGCAACATCATTAGCTATGACTCACAAGGCGCAGCGGTATCAACACAGGAGTAGCCCCGGCCATCCGCACCATGGGTACATAGCAGTCGAAGAAAGGTTCAACTATAATGACCTTGAGGAAGAGATTGACAGTAACAGATAAGTTTATTTATGCGCATGTCCGAGTCCTGATAAAAATGCAATGAAACCAACAATAAATAAAATGCATATCAGTCACATCAGCAAACGTCCTTGAGAGAGAGGTTTGCATGTCCCACTAAGAGAAAATCTCCTTACCTCATCTCCCTCTTCCACCAGGCCTTGCATGGTACTAAATAAGGAACCATAGCCGCCTACTGTGACCAGTATTTCTTTGAGAGGATCAATCGCATGGCCGTAGACTTTCCCATAAACCTGAGAAAGGACTTTCACCAAAGATGGATGTCCCTATTCATTGAAAGGATGAAGAAATAATAGGAGCAGGTAATGGAAATGGCATTTCACCACCTATTAGCTATATCTTGATAGTATGTTTGGGCTGCTCTGCTGAAATAAATTGAATGTTGCTAATGTTCATTAGCCAATTAAGCCGTGTATAATTAGTTGTACGATAAATAACAACAATAGCCGATCTGCAAGCTCAAAACTTGCAACATGATAATCTTTGCTTAGAATTGGACGTTATGATTTAGATCAAGTTATTTACATTTTAAGATTTTCTGTCTCATCGACTAAAATGGGGGGGAACATTTTTGATGACGTCCCACCGGAAAATAACATTGAATGTTGCGCAACAGACGCTCCCAGCCTGTGGAGCGATGCGATCGGTTTTGATATCAATAAATCTCTGTCCTTTTATCAATCTCCGTCGTGATTGAATGGAGAACTCCGTCCTTGCCGCTCAGGGTGTTAAGAGATTGTAGATCTGCTATTTTCACAATATTTGAACATTTACAACACTTTTTGAAAAAGATTGTGCCTACAATTTTACAATTTACAATTTAGGCATTTAGCAGACGCTCTTAATCCAGAGCGACTTACATTAAGCCTATAACGATTAATGCCCAAAATAGACATGTAATGTTCACATATACAGTATAGTGCTGAAGCTTGTAAATACATAGCTAGGGTGACATGCCAAAACATGCCAATTCTGAAACTTACAAAGCCTCTTGTGTACTGGTTCATCTTGTCCACCGATGCAGCCTTGGCTAGTGCCTCCGTCACATAGGAAGGTGGAGGGATATCTGGGAAGCCTTGGCCCAGATTTACAACAGATGGGTCTGCTGCCAATGCTGTGAAGGCCACCCTGGAAAGACAATGACACAAACCACCAATTGTGGAGCACACAGGGACACGTTTGTGATCGATATCATTAACAAAGCCCCTCACAGCACATGTAAGATACAATATCTGTGATACCAGGGCTGGTCAAAAGTACTGATCACACCTCACATGACTTTGGAACCTACACAAAGCCATCCTAGAGTGAACAAAACTGTCAAGTATGTAAGTCTATCCTCATGGGAGTTTTTACTTTTCCCTTATTTACACTGTTTATTAGCATTTTTGCTAGTCACTCACGGGTGCCGTCCCACATAATAGTTCAACATCAATCACTCTAAACTCAAGACAAAGCTAGCTACATGTTGAGACTTCCACTTACCAAACATTCTTGTCCAGTCCTTCAATTCGTTTGGCGGGTTTATGCCGTGATGCCATTGTACGCTGTGTGTGAAGACCAAAGACAAGTCATCATGAGTGATTTTTTTTCTTTAACAATTCAATGTGGTACTGGTTTAGGGTCAATTTCTAGATTTTAAACATCAGAATGTGTGCTGATATAGTGTTATGCAAACTTGCAAAGTGTTCTCTGGCTCTAACTCGGGACAAGGCCTTTAGATGGCTAGTTGTTGCAATTGTGTTTGGGGTACAATGCAGTAGATTCTGTTTGAAGCAGTGCAGAGTAGACAGATGGCACTTTAGCCATAGATACAAATATCAGGACATTTACTGAAATGGTTTCTGAGAGTTCTGACCGAACATATTTAGGACATTTTAAAGCCTCTAGGACAGGAGTTTTCAACTGGTGGTCGCATGAGGTCCCGACCTATGCAGTATTATCTTGTGTGTGTCTGTCCAAGTGTGAACGTTGGGAACAGCATAGCCAGACGTGACCATGTTAATGTGTGACTCGTGGTTTTTTAACAAATATAAGCGCTCCGTTGAACTGATCAATGACTGGCTGTAGAAACAAGTCAATGATGTTGGTATAGTCACACCATGAAACACAAACACTTCTGTGAAGTCTGACAAATGCACAATAGCGCATATTAATATTTTCATTACAAATCTCGATTCTCAGCAAAGTGGACTTCTTCATAGCTGAATAACTGTGCAGAGCATAAGACAGCACCACCTGCTGTTGTCTAGCAGGCAGTGCAACATGTGAAGTTGTGACTGTGATCCGTTGTTTTCAAACAAATAATATGTGCGTAACTGCGTATGCTATTGTGCATTTGTCAGACGTCACAGAAGAGTTTGTGTTTCATGGTGTGACTACCAACATCATTGACTTGTTTCTACAGCTATTCATTGATCAATTCAACGGAGCGCTTATATTAAACAAACACAAATTACGTTAACACCTGGACAGACACACATAATATAATATATATCAAATACACCATTTCCTACAGCAGTTGTCAATGCATCATAGCGTGATGGGTAGAGCACAGCTCCCCAAGTTGTTTTTGGTTCATTGCGAAGACGGTTCGAATCCCACACTGTGATATTTTCATTTATTTTTTATTTTCATCATTCTAACTGTTGTATAAGTGCATATTGTCACGGTTTCATACAAGTGAGATTCCACAAACAATCGGATGGATATATGGAATGATCTTTATAGGGAGTATGCACATGCATGATTTTCCCATCAGGACGCTCCCCCCTCATCTAGACTGAGTGGCAAAACATAGAGCAGCATGGAGTGTTGGAGTTTGGAAGCGCTCGTTGGAAATCACTCAACCGTCCTGCGTTCCACCTGTTTCTAAATGTCACATAATGCAGGAGGCAGCAAAATGTTGTGTTATTGAAAACAAACACTTCCAAACTCTGACAATAATCAAATGCAGGGCATTTCTTGACAGAAAGTAGCTCATAACGTTTCTATGGTAAACTTTAATTCAAGCTTTTCGTACAGCTGCAATGTTGGTGAGTTTAACACTGTTTAATGCAATCAGACATGACTTTTCTGTGTGGATGTATGGACTGGCAAGGCCAGGAAGTAGTTTTTTGCCACTCAGTGGGTGTTCCCGCATAACTTCCAGGTACGATGATGTTACGCCTTTGAGTATATATTACGGCACCCGAGTTCTCCTCCCATCCACTTGCATTAAGTTGCTCTAAAGCGCAAGAGGCGATTTCACTCCTCCTTCCGGGTAGGAACAGAGTGCATTCTGGGATGGATTTGCCCCAAACACATGAACGTGCTGCCATTGACTATCATTACACACGTTCACGTGCGTTCACGTATGAAACTGCGTTCACGTGTCATCGTGAACGTGCACAATGATAGTCAACGGACCAGCGCGTTCATGTGTTTGGGCCCACGCTGCAATACCAAATTCGGCCACTATGTCCATTTCGCCTCAGGGTTTCCTCCAGGTGCCGTCTCTATTCATATATACTTTAAGTGTCACACGCATACCCTCTATCCACACTTTTCCTGGGCTGTGTGTGCTCTAGTTCCTGTTGATTTGATCCAATGAAAGCCAATGAAACTGGTCAGATGACCAATGATATTCAATGAAATCAACAGGAACTGGAGCACACACAGCCCAGGAAAAGTGTGGATAGAAAAGAATAGGCGAAACATCTGTGAAAGAAGGCTTCATGAACGCACACCACCAGCCCAGACACCAGATAACATGCGACACCACTAAATCCGTCACACCGGTTCGCCCCGGTGACAGGATGTGCACATGCACGCACTAGTGGGGGGGGACGCGACAGGCCAACAGGCCCGCAGCACACCAAGGCCCGCACCCGCTCGATCGTGATTTGGTGGAAGGCCCCTCTCTATCCTGATTGGATGAAGGCTGGGTCACCTAAAACAAAACCTATGGTATTTTGACCCCAGGGGTTAACTGGGGATAGGGAGGAACTCCTTATATGGTCAGCACACACTATATTAGGGAGGATTATCACAACAAATCAAAAAAATAATATTTGAATTAAGTGAAATCACTGAATATACCTTTAATACTTACGTGTGAAGTAGAAAACCTGCTTGTACAGTTCACATGCACAGATGCAAACTGGTAGAACCTCCGGACTGTCCGTGTAATATTCATGCTGCACAAAATTAAAATGTTTTTTATTGTTTGAATGTTGTCAGACACTGCACTGTCCGTATCAGCTATATATATCTAGCCTTGTGCTGCGTTTGTCATTTCACAGTGAACTTGAGTGAAGTACTGCCATAACTGTAGCATGTGATAATGAAGTTTGTAAATCAAATTACCATCATTTGAAGAAGCGTCTGACGACACTTTAGGGCAAATATAGCTACCTACAGTACTGTAGCGCTGCGCTGGTCCAGTCAGTGAGAGTCTCGCTGACGCACTGGACCAGGGCTAACAATCTGTACTGCTACAAACGTTGCTTGTAGTACTGCTACAAACCATGAATTAACACAACTTGATAACCATTGCAGATGAGGAGGAATCCAACACCAAATGACCCGGCATTTGCACTCTCTCATCGATAGCTAGTGCAAGCTATGCTAAATGCTTAGCGCTCTATAGCCGAGCGACATCTGATTGTTTAAAAAACATTCCGTGATGAGAGTATGTACTATGTATGCCAGCAGTGCCAGATTGTAAACACATTACATGTAACATACCATGCAGTGGAGAGGAAAGCGTGGGGGCAGCGGGTTGTTTGTACTGGCTTTCTTGAAAGACACCCTTCGTTAAAGAAGGGGTGCGTTTTGTTTGTTTAAAATGTGCGTTTGCGGTCTGTAAAAGCCAATAGTGTCTATGTTACATCCGGCAGAGCAGACACTCGCATGAAACAATCGAGCTCACCCAAATAGTCCCCTCCTACAGTCCTGTCCAATCATATTGAGGACGCGCATGACACGTTATGATTATAATGTACGAGTGGCTAGAAATGGAAGCCTGCGGCGAATTAAACATATTAAACATGCTTAGTTATAGTTTGAGTGAAAATAGCAGTTTATATATGTTTTTAATTGTTTAGCCTACCATATAAAATGTGGTATTGAGTATCAACTTCCATTGTTTAATGACATTTGACATTACATTTTTATAAATTACATTGAATAGATATTCAATATTTGTGGACGATTTATTGATTGATTGATTGATATTTGTATTTCACAGTATGTATTTCAAACGAAATCACAGTTCAATACAAAAACTGCTATTTTGAGGATGAGACCGAAAAGCTCTAGACTTAAATGTTTACATCAGGGTCCTCCATTTTCAATTCATCAGAACAGACGTACAGATATGTACACTTCTATGAAAAAAAGAGGAAATCATCATTAAGAAAGTAACAAGAAATGATGACTCAGAGATGAAAATCTCTTAGCCTAGGCTAATTTCTATCAATTTAATTTGGGGGTCCTTGAAATTAAAATGGCTGAGAATCAATGGGTTAAACTGTAGATAGATTATAGATAATTCACAGAAAATACAATAAATGGTAGGGCAGCCCCTCAATAGCACAATAGCACATACGGTAACCATATTTGAAACAGGGCTTAGAAAAGCACACACACACACACACACACACACACACACACACACACTTCAGTGGGCCATCAATGCCTTTCGTGCAGATCCGAGCCTATTTGTTGAATTTTCATGCCAATCAATCAAAAACAGTGATAAGTGTGGATGCACTCAACATATTGGTTGTTGTTCCTTGACACCTTGTGGCAGCAACCACTCTGTCAAGTTTCAATTTGACAGCACAAAAGATAAATGCAGCCACAGTGCACACTCTTTGCAGCAATATTATCGTACATTGAACAGATAGGCCTATAGTCAGCACATTTCATGCAAAGGGCGTCTGCAAAAAAAATGTAAACGGAAAAGTCTGTGACTCCATAATTTGACGAACACTGAGCTATAGTATATTCAGTATATTAAGGTCATGCTCATTGGCACATCTGCAGAGGACACCAAGCTGTCTAGAAATGGGTCACCAACTTCAATGTCAGCAGGAATGAATGATATGCTGGGTTCTCCAGTCTAAAGGCAATCACAGACACTACTGTATGCTACAGTTTGCCTTCCGGCCTAATAGGTCAGTGGATGATACGCTTTACATATGTCTGCACTTCCTTCTAATGGGGACGCAAGGACTGTTACGGCCCTATGTGGCCTTAGTGTTGTGATTTGTACACATTTGCAAGGATTTCCAAATGCAAGGAGTTTGCATTTAACACCATTGTGCCAGAGCTCCAGCCCATGCCTGAACCTTTCTGTCAGTGGAGGACCAACTTCCTGACAGACAGGAAGCAGAATGTGAGGTGGGGGAAAGTATCTAACAACACTCAGAACAGACTAGGCACTGCGACTACATGCTCCCTCTCCTCTATACTCTCTCGATCCACACAACAACTACTGCAGTTCTACAGACTCCTCTGCCAAGCTAGCTAAGTAACCACTTAAAGCCTATTTGAGAAACATACATATTTTATGTTTTGAATATTTTCTTCTGGAATGACATACACACAGCAGGGAAGACCATAAATTGGTTATGTTTGCAGAAGGCACAGTAATGATAAGACTCATATCTGCATACAGCCAGGAGGTGGCATAGTGGCTCAGTTGTTATCACTGTCGTGTCCCAGCAAGAATTAAGGTGCATGTTTATGTGGGGTTTTTCCTCCCATTCCAAAAGACATTTTAAGGACACACCCACCGCCCTTGACCAGTACTATCCTTGCAGTTGGAGCTGGTCACTGGACAATACGAAACAATGGCCCTGTAAGAAATTGATACTAGGCTAATAAGGCTATACTGCTTGATACTACTGCTGCTCATATCACATCTTGTTCTTGTCACATGTCACCACAGTACCATGTGATTATGTCAAGTACACGCACGCACGCGCAAGCGAGCACGCACGCGCAAGCGAGCACACACACACACACACACACACACACACACACACACACACACACACACACACACACACACACACACACACACACACACAATAAGATTATTAAGTAACAATTTACAATTTAGGCATTTAGCAGACGCTCTCAATCCAGTGTGATTTACGGTAAACTAGAACAAAAAACATGGTAGTACATCAAATACATAAAAATTGTCATCATGAATCATACATAACAGTATCTATCTAATGAAAAAGTGTATACACTTTAGAGTGCTATGTAATAAAGTGCTATTTATGATATATGATATGATATAGTACTTTATTGTCAGTTTGCACTGAAATTTGTTTTGCGATCCAGCGGCCTTGTATGCAACACATATACACTTTGACATAACACAGGACAATAAAATAAAATAAAATACAGTTACATACATAGAAACATAAGGGCAGAGAGCAATGTACACAGTCTAGTCCTGGCCAAAATCCTTATTAAGCCTCAGAGTTGATTGATGAACAAAAGACAACAGAAATTAAGTAACATTAAGAAATGTTCTGTTTGTGCTTCATACCATGTGATCATGGTCTCGAGTCACATAAATAAATCAATGTAATGCAAATCTTTTAGACTCATTTGATTTAGCCTAATGCATTAGGCCAACTTCAGTGACATATGCCAGATGTTAAGAATTACAGTTTGACTTCATTCTCCACCTACCACAAGCAGTTCTTCTCGAGACACATGGGGCAACTCATTCTAAAATTATTCACGATCTCCAGAGAAGCTAAAGCAGAAATTGTTTTGCAACACACAGTGAATGCTCCACCTTGTACGCCTAAGTGATGATCCCACATGCAAGGCTCAAATTATTTCAAAACTGAAAGTGTTTGGACCATTCTTTCTCCTATAACCATACATGGCAGTGTGTAGGGGAATGACGTATGATCTGAAG
Source organism: Protomyctophum bolini (assembly GCF_963924005.1). Lineage (NCBI taxonomy): Eukaryota > Metazoa > Chordata > Actinopteri > Myctophiformes > Myctophidae > Protomyctophum > Protomyctophum bolini. The sequence goes on along the minus strand of NC_137869.1, from coordinate 16,892,541 downwards.
TTGTGAATTTGGTTGAATGAGGGGTTGCCATTGGAATTCACAATAACACAAATTGAGAATACAAATTGTACCAAAACACAACAGCACACTATACACATGGAGCTTCACATGTTTATGAAACACATCTGTCACTTTGACCAGTAAGCCAGCTCTGCCCTCAGATTTTCCTCCATTTTGAGCAGTTTGAAAAAGTTTAAGTTTAAGCAGTTTGCTTAAACCTGATTTTCTGCTGGGAGTACGTGAACATTTGTACAAAAATATAGCTGCAAGCCGCAATAACAGGCACTTTGAACAAGCATAACTCAAGCCTCGTCTGTCTGTCCGTCCGTCCTTCTGTCTATCTGTAGGTACGAACAGCTGCAATACCGCTGGGTGATCTAAAGTGGCACTGTTGAGCAGCCTAAAAGGGCTTATTGCTTGGTCCCGTCTTATCGTAGCTTGGAGCTATATTTATTGTCGTCTCCATCAGCCAAAAGCATGGGGAGTATGATTTGCACTCCATCCGTGTGTGTCCATCCGTCCGTCCGTCTGCGTACAGCTAATCTCCGACACCATTGGCCCGGCCGTTGCCAAACTGTAAACACACTCCCTGGATGCCAACGATGAACCTCTGTCCCAATTTTTCCACAACGGCCTGTTAGCGCCACCATGAGGCCGATTTTAGCAAAACACATTTCTGTACATTACTCATCCACATTTCATCCATACATCTCGCAAATCGGTATACACTATCTCCATAGTCATGTGATCAAGTTGGACCTGTCCGCTTCCTTCCATCCCCATTGCCTATGATTGCCTTCCAAAGTTTGCAGGATTGGTCCGTTTTGAACAAAGTGCCTCAAATCATGAACACAGCATGCGATTTCCCTGAAATTATGCACACACATTCCCACTTGGCACAAAGGAACAAATGCCACTTAAAAAAACTCACCTCAGCCTCATGGTGGCGCTATAACAGACCAATTCATGAAATCTACTGAATGTTAAAAGGTTTTTTGGGTGCAATTGAGCTCAGAAAACCTAAAAAGAATTAACCCGGTCGATGCCAAATGTTGCACACACACTCCCTGGATGCCAACGATGAACCTCTGCCCCAAATTGTCATGAACGGTCTGTTATAGCGCCACCAGGAGGCAGACTTTTGAAAAACATTTTTTTTTATATTACAACTCCACATTCTGTCCAAAGATCCAGCAAATCGTTACACACTATCTCTATAGTCATTTGTTCAAGCTGGATCTATCCGATATTTCATATTCCATCCTAATTGGCTAACATTGGCTTTCAAAGTTTGCAGGATTGGCCCTTTTGAACAAAAAGCCTCAAATCATGAACGCAGCGTGCAATTTACGTGAAATCTTTCACTGACTTTCCTACTATGGGACCCGAATGGAAACAAGACAGCAAGGCCTTTCTTCGGGGCTATCCCTTTGGACCAATGTGCTTTGACTGTACCATGTACTGTTTTGCATTTGTTATTGTCTAATAAAATAATCAATCAATCAAAGGCTGAGGAATATATCCCACCCTTTTCACATTGGCCTGTTATAGTGCCATCAACAGGTGCAAAACACATTTTTGGAACAAAATGCCTGAAATCATCCAATTGCCATCCAAGGCATAAGAAGAAATTGCACCCTTTTCACATTGGCCTATTAGTGCCACCAGTAGTGGCTAGTGACTATAGTGCTAGTTTTTATTATTATTTGTATTATTATTATTATTATTATTATTATTATAGCCTTTTTTAGATTTGTAAACAAAGCTAAACTCGTGTTTACAAAACTTTTCAGGCGACCACATGAGATTGAAAACATACACAACTTAACTTACTTAACCAAAAAAGTTTCTCGTTTGGTCCACACTCCACACTGAATAAATCCACGCCCTGGTGGCGCAGCTCCTACATGCCAACACACAGAGGGATTGAGAATGAGAAAGGCCATCCGGACATAACGGAAAAGGGACCGCTCAAGGACATACCATGCCCTAAGAATCCCTATTCCTGCCTGCCTGGGAACAGACCGCTCAGTTTCCCAACTCTGGCTGACGTCTTCAACGGTCTTCATGTAAGTAATGGAAAGCAAAGCATACTGTACCTCGATTATGATGTAGACTTCATTGAGCAGTCAGCAGTGAGCACGCTGCTCATTTGTTCGACGTGTGATGTATAGCGTTTATTCGGCGGAGATGTAACGTTGTTGTTGCCATACTCAGAAAGGTTTAATATTTTTAAGAATTCGCCTGTCAGCTGCCAATCTGCTCCTGAGAAAATATACTGTCATTGACGGTGCTGTAGCCAGACTAGGCTAGGCTTAGTAGGCTACCATAAACAATTACCGGTAACTGTAAAGCATTTTGTGACTGCGAACGATGATACAGCGCACCTTAAATGCCCTTAACGGTGAGGATACACCGTTAAGGGAGGCACATACGTTACCGTACATCCATGCATAGTATACAAAGTTGCCGAAGCTGATGTGGCGTGCGACGATCACTGATGTGCGCATTTTGTTTCAGATGGGGAGAAGTCTATTTAATTATATTTAAAATAATTGAATTGACACGGGGGCATTTAACAAAGTGTGTTTTTCCATAACCTCAATAAGCCTATTTTGGCCAGGGTTTTGTGTCCTTGGGGTTGGGTGTGATCCAGTAACAGTCTGTTTTTGGATATCTGAGATTCGCAACATTTCCTGTCAGGAAGAGACAGCGACGGGCACAAAGGATCAGCTCTGGTCAGCTTCAAGCTGACTCATCCAGTGGAAAGAAGTAATTTCCTCTGGTCACTATAAAGACAACATAGAGAGCACTATAGCATAATAATTTCACATTTTGAACACATTTCCATGAAACTGTGCTCAATCCGGCCTAGTCTTAACATAAACCAGTGCCGAGTTCTTAAAACAGTATGAAAGCCATCAGTAGACAATTGTCTACACATCCCCTGGGTTATTGTTATATTCTTCCTGTCTGCCTCCAAGTGTTATGACACACTACTATTTAAAGAAAAATGTAGTTTTTCAAGACAAAGTAGGCTAATGAAATAATCAAAGGTCATCTTGACAGTCAAAAGCCAAAGCTTAGCTTCCCATCATCGCTCCCAATGTTTTTTTGCTTTGCAATATTTACAGTGTTATCAGTAATACTATTGTTTTGATGCAGTCATATATTATATTCAATACACCTTTTTTTAGTGCTTTATTTTATATTTGTATATAGGGACAGACAGTATAGGCTGACAGGAAATGAGGGAGAGAGATGGGGGAGTGACATGCAGTAAAGGCCGTCGGGATCGGGAGTCGAGCCCGTGGCAGACTCAGACTCAGACTCGGGCTACCGGCCAAGGTGCCTGGACCGCTGAGCCACGGCCCAGGCCATTCAATACACTTTTGACCACGTTTATGTGCCAGGTTTGCCAGTGAATTACTTAATAACTCTGCTTGGACCGGACACAGATATTGGAAACATGATAGACTACCATCAGCTGTAGTAAGCAAATTACAAAAGGTGAGCACAGAAACAGAGAGGGACATTAACAAGACAGGGACAGCAGAGACGCATTATTGTTGAGTCACTGTACACAATCTCTTCTGATCTGCATTGGATTGATCACACCACTAAGATAATAAAATCATAACCATCCAGTATACTCAATAAAAGTTAGTTTTATCAGTAGCTTGAAGGCAATAGTGTATATTAATATAGTCAAGAACGGAGTCCCTCTCAGGACATAACTGCAACAGCGCTGAGTTGACTGAAGGACCATTCTCTCAATCTACTAGTCACATATTGGTATAGAGAATATAAGAGTGTTATACTGTAGAGAGAGTGTTATATCTTAGTGATGGCTTTAACCAACCATGCATCATTATGATTAGACCCTAAGTTGATTCCTGGAGGAAATTACCGTGCTAAAAATAGTCACACAATAGATATCAGTGAAAATACTACTGTGATAAAGATGCTCTTGAAATTTTCTTAGAGACATCATAATAAATAATACGTGCTATACAGTGTTGTTTTCGTCGACTAACTTTTTTCACTGACGAAAACTAAATGGAAACTGAATGAAACTAGCTACGGTGACTAAAACTAAGACTAAATATACTGACAATTTTGTCAACAAATACAAACTAGACTAAAATGTTAGGAGGGGACATAAGCAATCCAGTATAAGTCATTTTACACTTGGTTGCATGCTGAAAATAGCAGATCTACAAGCTCACAATGCGTCACGCATTGTGAGCTTGTAAATTGGCTATTTTCAGCAAGTGTAAAATCAGTCATTATGACGGCATCAATGCACGACAAAATACATTTTAGTCGACTAAATCAACTGTAGATTTAGTCGACTAAAATCTTATGATATTTAGTCGACTAAAATTAGACTAAACACTAAAACATTCCAGCTGACTAAAATGTGACTAAAACTAAATGAAAACTATTCAAGAGACTATGACTGAAACTAAAATCAAAATGTGCTGCAAAAACAACACTGGTGCTATAGGTCAGGGTGAACAGTCTGACTTTGTGAGTTTGTGTTGATACCATGACTATAGTTTGAGTTAACTGCAATACATACGTTCTATGTCCGTCTACCTCTCCTAAGGTTATTGTGATGATAAACTTTATTGACTACCTGACACCAGGGACTACATGTTGTAGGGAGTAGGGAGAGTAACTCCAACAACAGATGTGTGAGATATATTGTATTAACAATTTAATATACAATATATAGTGGTTAAAATAATAATAAGTTTCTTGTCATTGAGGTAATGGGGTTTTAACTTTTTTCTGAGCCACACTGTACTGTTACTGTATGTGTATGTTTCAACTGTAGTAATGTAGGCCTACTTTTCTTTTCAAATTATCTCCTGCATTTTATATATCTATGAAAATGTTCACCCTAGTGTTTCAATTCAGTTTGAGTTAGATTGTGCTAATTGAGTAGTTTAAAATTGAATAGGAGATCAGCTGGAGAATCGGAGAGGCATGGGCGGAATTGCAGTCGCTGTACCGCACTGTTGCGACGAAAAGAGAGTTGAGCCAGCAGGGAAAGCTCTCGGTCTACCAAGCAATTTTCGTTCCTACTCTCACCTATGGTCATGAAGTGTGGGTCATGACCAAAATAATAAGGTTGCAGGGGGCACGTTGGCACAGTTGGTAGTGCTGTCGCGAAGTGTGGAGTTTGCATTTTCTCCCTGTGTCCCCTAGGGTAGGTACCCTCACAAAAACATGCAATAATCCTGGTCTCTAAACTGCCTAGATGGTGCCTGATGGAGGGGAAAGGAACTGGTTGGAATAACGTGTTCCTTCCAATGCTACGTCCAACCAGGGAAACTCCCTCCTGTCAGGTGTAAAGGAGCAACTTGGACACTCAGGCATGAAGGAAGCATGAGTTCAAGTCTGTTGCTCTCCCCTTGTCCCCCATATATGGGGACTAGGTTGGTGGAGGGTGTGTAGAGCCCAGGATCACATTAGATGATTGACACAGGGGTGAAAAATGGGTTACAAAATCGTGGGATAAAAAATATATACAAAAAAAAGAAAGAGATAGGCCTACATTATCACTCATGATTTCCCTGCCGAACTTTATAAACAAAGCAAACCAGTTCCTTTTGTACAATTGTAACACTGTGCAAAGCAAGAGGGTGTTCGACCAGCCCATTCCTAAAACAGTTTTGTTCCCAGAAAGTCTAATGGTCCTCTTTTGAAATATGTGTCCCAACAGGCATCATGATTCCTGTGACAGAGTTCCGTCAATTTACAGATCAGCAGCCAGCTTTGCGAGTGCTCAAGCCATGGTGGGACGTCTTCACAGACTATCTCTCTGTAGTAATGCTCATGATTGGTGTGTTTGGCTGTACCCTCCAGGTTAGTAACTACTCCACCCATCCTGCCTATTCTTTAGAACTTTTAAGTACACTATTGTGTAAAAATGGACCCTTACGAGTGCAAATGTACACCCTCAGAGTTAAATGAACATCCCAGATTTCAGTGGACAGTGGTTGGTTCGCTACAATTGTGTCACGTGGTGTAACAAAACAGCTACGCAAATTAGGCATGCTAATATTAAAGATTTCTTTGTGCCCTTTTCTGCCTTTATACTATACAGTATATATACTATACCTGTCTCAGAGAGAGAGACAGGTAGTAAGTGACACGCAGCCAGGTCATCGGGATTCGAACCCACGACACACTGTCAGGCTGGTGCCCAGCCATGCTAATCCAAAAGTAGTTAAATACTTTAAACTTGTCCAAGAGCAAGTATGTCTGCCAAGCTGCAATCCGAAGTATCCATATGTTGTTGATTTTCTAACAGCACAACACACCAGAGTTCAGTTCATTGACACAGTCTTGATACAGTATATACACGCCCACAATCCAGTAAGAGTCCCTGCATTCACTGGGCCTGTGTGTGTGGACCAAATCTGGCACTTAGTGTACTGTAGCAAGCATTCATTGCACTGTAGCGGCAGTTTACCAGCGGAAACTTTAACCCGCCCACCCCCCTTTTCATAAACATAGGATTCCAAAGGCCATTGGCTTGTCACACAACTTCACACAACTGTGGGAGAAAGGAAGGGGTTTTGGCAGCTGCACCACGCCACACTGCAGCATACATTCTCAAAATGACACCTAAATATAATTTCATACAAAGCTACTGACATAACCTATATATACATCATGGTGGATAGCTCCTTTGTTGCCCACAGAGTTTACTCTGAACTTACCACTGTTTGGATATGTTCATCCTGGTCAGTAAACAGTGTGCAATTATGTCAGACATCTGATAAACCTCACATTTACTCAACAGATAATGTTTATGTATGTGTAATTATGGCATTTCCGGGAATTATCCTGGAACTAGAGTTTCTCATTTCACAGAGCTAAACAAAGCATAGTATTGTTAACCAAGTGCAGATTTCTAAACAGTTTGACACAAATGTCCTGTTTTTGACCAACATAATTAGCAGGAGAGAGAAAGAGATAGAGCAAGCAATAGTTTGTAAAATTCTGCTGATTTACTTTGCTCCGGAGAGACCTGAACCGACCTGACATTGCTATTTTCATTTGCACCACTGCTGCAGTACTGCTTTACCCTCTCAATTAATGGCGTCATGTTGCTGCAGAATGGTTTCATTTGGCAAATTAGATTTTGCTTTAGTAGCCTGAACCCTGGTTGTATTTAGTGAGATGTATAGAAATATTTACCCACATTGTGGTCAGTTACGTATAAGAAGATATAAAAGTAGTCAAAATGGCTTAATGGTTTAATAAAATGTCCTTGTAAGTCTAATTTTAGTACTTGAATGAGAATAATCTAGTCTATTTTACAACTAAATAGGCCTACATGTGACTGTGTTGCAAACGGCCAGTTTTTGTTGTTGACTGATGCCACCTTGTGGCTGATACTGTAATATCCCAGTGAACATGTTTCTGTCTTTCTAGGGCTGGGCAAAAAAGTGAGGCAACAGTTTGAAATAATTGTGATGTTGATTTGAATTAATATCCCTACTTCCTATGCAAGTGTCTTACATGTATCTGCATTCATTTCATTTTAGGTAATGCAAGACAAGATCATATGCCTTCCTCAGGGAGTGTCTTCATCAAACCAAACCACGCCTTTTCCAGAGAACACAGAACCTGAGATGGAAGCCGTATTGCCCTCGCAGTCCTATCTACCTCTGCTGAAAGAAATGAAAGGCCTGAAAACAGATTTGGACCTCCAGCAATACAGTTTCATCAATCAGATGTGCTATGAGAAGGCCTTACATTGGTACGCCAAGTACTTCCCTTACCTGGTTCTCATACACACTCTCATTTTCATGGTGTGCAGCAACTTCTGGTTCAAGTTTCCTGGCTCCAGCTCCAAAATAGAGCATTTCATTTCAATCCTGGCCAAGTGCTTTGACTCTCCCTGGACCACGCGGGCCCTGTCCGAAGTGTCCGGAGAAAACCATGAAGAAAAGGACCGCAAAAAGAACAGTGCCAACATTAGCGTGCCTACTGGCGAGGCCGGTACAGACAAGACACAGTCACTCAAGTCCGTCCCAGACAGGATTGTAGTTGACAAACCCACAGCGAGTGCTCTCGATAAAAAAGAGGGGGAACAAGCGAAAGCCCTTTTTGAAAAGGTTAAGAAGTTCCGCTTACACGTTGAGGAGGGTGACATGCTTTATGTTATGTATGTGCGCCAGACGGTATTCAAGGTGCTTAAATTTCTCCTCATTATTGCATATAACAGTGTTTTAGTGTCTGAGGTGCAGATCACTGTGATGTGCAATGTTGACATCCAGGACATGACGGGTTACAAGCATTTCTCATGCAATCACACCATGGCCCATCTCTTCTCCAAGCTCTCCTACTGCTATCTATGCTTTGTGGCTGTGTACGGACTCACAAGTCTTTATACATCCTACTGGCTGTTCTACCGCTCCCTGAAGGAGTACTCTTTTGAGTATGTGCGGCAGGAAACGGGCATTGATGACATTCCAGACGTAAAGAATGACTTTGCGTTCATGCTGCACATGACTGATCAGTATGATCCTCTGTATTCAAAGAGGTTTGCGGTTTTCCTGTCAGAAGTCAGCGAGAACAAACTGAAGCAACTCAATCTCAACCATGATTGGACAGTGGAAAAGCTGCGCCAGAGACTGCAGACAAACTCCAACAACAGGCTGGAGCTTCAGCTTTTCATGCTCTCCGGGCTCCCTTGTACTATCTTTGAGGTGACAGAGCTCCAGTCACTGAAACTGGAGATCATCAACAACGTCACCATCCCTGCATCCATCTCTAAACTGGAGGACCTCCAGGAGCTGTCCCTCCATCAATGCTGCGTCAAGCTGCACACAGCGGCTACCTCTTTCCTCAAGGAGAATTTGAAAGTGCTCCGGGTGAAGTTTGATGACAGCAGGGAGCTCCCACATTGGCTGTACTGCCTGCGGAACCTCGAGGAACTGTACCTCACTGGATCGTTAAGTCCTGATGCCTCAAAGAATATCGTGCTTGAGTCATTGCGTGAGCTCAAGAGTTTGAAGGCACTGTACCTAAAGAGTAATTTAACCAAGATCCCCCAGTCTATTGTGGATGTTTCAAGCCATTTGCAACGGTTGTACGTATACAACGATGGCACTAAACTCGTCATGCTGAACAATCTGAAGAAAATGGTGAATCTGACAGAGCTGGAGCTTGTGCACTGTGATCTGGAACGCATTCCGCACGCTGTCTTCAGTCTCACAAATCTGCTGGAGCTGGACCTGAAAGAAAATAACCTCCGCTCCATTGAGGAGATTTTGAGCTTCCAGCATCTTCGTAAACTCACGTGCCTCAAGCTTTGGCACAACAGCATCATGTATATTCCAGAGCACATCAAAAAGCTCAGCAGCCTAGAGCGTCTGTACTTCAGCCACAACAAGATTGAGATATTGCCTTCACACCTGTTCTTATGCAACAAGCTGCGCTACCTGGACATGTCCAACAATGACATTCGATTCATCCCTCCAGAGATCGGAGTCCTTCAGAGTCTGCAGTATTTCTCTGTCGCCTGCAACAAAATTGAAAATCTTCCAGATGAGCTCTTCTTCTGCAAAAAGCTCAAAACACTGAAGCTTGGCAAAAATATGTTGTCCTTATTATCACCAAAGATTTCATATCTAGTTCTGCTCACTAACTTGGAGCTCAAAGGGAACCACTTTGAGTTTCTGCCTGCCGAGCTTGGTTTCTGTCGGGCCTTAAAGCGTAGTGGCCTTATAGTGGAAGATGTACTGTTTGAGACGTTGCCTTCAGACACCAGGGAGATGATGAAGGCAGAGTGAGATGCCTATAGTCATAGCACTTGCATTATGTTAGCTGATTATCATATTACAGAATTACACAACCTTATTTGTAGACTATTATTAATGGAAATGTAAGTTTGTTAAATAATACTCCATAATGGAGGACAATAAGTCATATTTTGTATAGCTACATGTATAGCATCTATATAGGATTCATTAAGCTGGACGCTTACTCTTGGTCAGCCATTGTTATTTATGTTATCTATTATTTTAGTATTCATTGTCACTTTTTTAGAGAGAATCAGGTTTTTCCTTTTTTCTTTTTGTCTTCACCAGGCCGGAACGCCCGGGAGGTGGAGATCATGTTTTCACCCTGTCGGTCTGTGTTTATATCTACGAGTAAGATGCGCAAACGCGGGAAGCGAACGCACTCAGCTCCATATATGGGCACAAAAGGGGCCAGGTCCACAACAAACAAATCACTGGCCCCTTTTGTGCCCATATATGGAGCTGAGTGGACCTGGCCCCTTTTGTGCCCATATATGGAGCTGAGTGATTGCTGATGCAACACACTCCATATTTGGATAGCAGGACAGACAGACAGACAGACAGACAGACACACAGACATGATCTGCTAGGTCTCATAGTAAGTGCTCACTGCGTTCGCAATAAGCGGCTAATCTCTGGCACCATTGGACTGATCGGTGTGAAACAAATATTTCAAATTGGCCTCACTGAGCTTTAACAGGCAGCTTCAAGTTTTGGCCTACAGTATAACTCTTCAACTAAGGATATTCGATCTTTATTTCAAACTCATATCACAATTATTCAACATAACACAATAAAATAAAATAAAACAAAATAAATCAAGGTATTCCTTGGATCATGATGTAACTCGCCCTATATGCCATGCCCATTTAACTCGCCCTATAGGCCATGCCCATTTAACTCGCCCTATAGGCCATGCCCATTTAACTCGCCCTATAGGCCATGCCCATTTAACTCGCCCTATAGGCCATGCCCATTTAACTCGCCCTATAGGCCATGCCCATTTAACTCGCCCTATAGGCCATGCCCATTTAACTCGCCCTATAGGCCATGCCCATTTCCACCTGACAAGATTTTCCGCAATTTACCAATTCCGTCAAAACACACTTTTTGCTACTCCTACAGATACAAATCAATAGGCTACACATTGTCCCTTTCATGTGATCAAGACATATTGATCAGATTTTTCAGATGCCATTCTGATTGGCTTCCAAAGTAGCAGTGGCCCATTTTGCAAGAAATTGCAAGACACTAGTAACTGGAGGCAAAGATGGTGCTGGAGGATGGGCGTGGCGACACCAATGGGCGTGGGAACACAAGTGATGTCACCAGTGGCCATCACCGTTGGTAAACCAAGCTGTGATTGGTCTATTGAAAAGATATCATTGGGTAGAATTGTTACTAGGTAGATTTGCTGAAAACACATTTCTTTCTCGGACAACCCCTCTGTGTTTTCAGCCACAGTTATCCCGGGGAGAGACACACAGACCCGGGCATGGCACCACCATTTACGCTGAAGGTATCGCCCGAAAATGGAAGATCTACAAGTCCGGAAAAACTGCTGGGCCCCCAGACCAGGGATCCACATGCGGTCCAGCGGTCGACCAGAGGATGTTTTTGAAGAAGTTTAGACTTTTCTGACATGGGAGACTGGGGGCTCTACCCACCGTGGGGCGGCGGTGCGCCGTGAGTTTCACGATCGGTTCTGGGTCGGCCAGGAAGGGCTCAGGTGAAGGTTGCTCGTGTACCTGAGCTTTACAAAAAAAAATAAAAAAGGCCACTCCAATCTGCCCCAAAACTGAGTTCACTTCCATCCATAGGGGGTGCCAGAAATGCTACAAATCAGTGTCTGTGTTTGTTGCCAAAATGTCTGTCCACCAAATTACACACAGATGGTCTCATGTGACAATGACTGTCAAACAGGGTTTTTTATTTACCTTTAATTGCCTTCAGAAATGTGTGGGGGTCCTATCTCTTACAAAAACATCTATCGTGAACGTAACATATGCTTTCATAAGGGGCACCACGAACAGGAACAGGTGCACACTGTGTCTTACAAATTATTTCCCACTCCATTACTGACAAAGCCCTGAGTTATACCGAGCAGGCCTGACACAGAGACAGAGATCTGCGCTCAGATAAGCGAACTCCCCCCACCCCTAACTTGGAAGAACCTCAGCTCTGCCTTGGCCACTATATAATGCTGTATATTATATTGGACAGATTTTTGTATACAAACTTTTGTATTGCTCAGAGGTGGGGATGATCAGGATTAAATACTCAAAACAAATATCTTGGTTAAATAATTGTTCAAAAGCTGCTATTTATGCCAAAATACGGTAAAAGGGAATAGTAAGCATGGTGTTACAGTATATGTGCATCAGTTCTTGAGTGTACAGACAAATTGTGTATTGAAAAGAATAACCTGTGTATTTTTATAAACAGTTTAAGAAAATAAATGAATGTGGTTGATTCAGGTTAATGATGAAGAATTAAAAAATATATATATCTCAGACTTAGCTTGCTGACTGCGTGCATGGACACACACACACACACACACACACACACAGCAACGGTATAGGCGGCCTATAGGCTATGCTGAAAGTCTAAGAGAGCTGAACTATAGTAGGCCTACCGTGTAGCCTACCTACCGGTATACGTATAGGATTATAAGATTTGACAACAGACAAGTTGAATTGATAGGAAAAAAAACAAGAGTTGAGCCAAATGCTTTCCAATTGCTTTCCAACTAATGGTGACGGTCATCCTCGATTGATCATTGATGTTGTGTTGGTCACCATGAACAGCAACATAATTATATCATAAACAAAAGCTAAATCATTTTTGTATGGTTGTTTTTGCCGATCGCCCCTTCCTATCGATATCCTGCACTATAGGCTATGGCAATGGCATGCAATGGATGAAATTATGCGCTGATTTATATTGGATATGTGACAAAAACATGGCCATAAATAGCTTGTGCGCTCAGCTCCACCGCAGCTGGTCTGGTCTGCAGCAGCGGGCGGCTGCATTGTTCCGCAGCCTCGTTCGAGCGGACCCGACCATCTCTTGCGGAGCGGGGGAAGCACTAAAGCAGCTTACCAGCCTGGCCATTAGGCCTACGGTTCACTTGATGAGAAGAAAGGACGGCTTTATTATGGCGTCGTCGCAACATCATGGGATATAGGCGAACAAGAAGACGCATTGTTTGGCAATCATCTGGAGATAACTGTCCTGAATCAAGATAAGGTACGTTTAAGCTTCTATAACGTTACATTTACGTATATTACAGATCAGACTAATCACAACCGCAACATTAGTGCATGTGGATAGCCTCGGTCCCTGCAGGCTTACTTATCTACGAAAAGAAAAGATGTGGAAGCTGACTAAACTAGGCTACAAACCTACAACGAAGCAAAAGCCTCACTATGAACAATGCGCAAAAAATAGCATGGCAATTAAATGTTGTCTCAATGAATGTACTATGGTATAAGCAGATACTGCTTCGAACTGTTATCCATGTCTCTGCCTCCAGTTCTTCGAATCGCTGCAGTGTATAGGCCTATTATTGTTATGTGGACACTGGACATACATCTAATGTTCATCATGGGTTATACTTATATATTGTCTAAAGCAGCCTTGTTAGATGTGCATCTATCAGTAGGCGTTGCGTAGTTAAGTGCTTCTTGCGTCGATTACGTTCGACTCTGTAAGGCACTTTTAATAGTTTCGCTGTCTACACCACCCAGAATGTGTCGCTGAAGGGTGCAGTCACTCAGTGTAGCGGCAGCCTATCTACTGTAACAATAACATGTTGACTCACTGTGTTTTGCTGCTATCGTCGTGGCCCAATGAGGGACAGGAATCGTATAATGTTTTGTCATGCATACTAAATAGCGCTTCTTGCTGCTTAATTTTATTTTATTTCAATGAAAGAGAAAGAAACAAACACTGAAACAGGGTGGGCGGGCCGCGGACGGGAGAGAGTATGGCATGCAGCAAAGTTGGCGTTCGGATGCGGGCTAGCTTCAGGGAGGGGATAACCTATTTTTGTGGGTGTGACCGTGTGCCCCATCATGATTAGTACTTTCATAACTATATATCCATAGTCAACTCATCTAGAGATGTTAAGTTAACAAATAATACAGTGATTAGGAGGACTAACTGAGTGCTGTAGGTATGTATCCGAATACAATCATTGTAGCCTAATGCATTTATTATAGAAAATGTATTTTAGTTCTGCGATAAGTTGGGACATTCAAATCAAATATATTATTTATAAACACATTATACATACATTTAGAAAATCGAGGATTATATATATATATATATATATACATATACACCGGTGTATATATATATATATATATGGGTGAAAATAAACTAATCACATGGGTTGCACCATCTAATCAACAACTTTCTTTTCCAGGGATGTTCACTCTCACAGAAGTTGCCTCTCTGAACGATATCCAGCCAACGTATAAAATACTGAAACCATGGTGGGACGTCTTCATGGATTATCTTGGGATCGTCATGCTGATGTTGGCGATATTTGCTGGAACAATGCAATTGACTAAAGACCAGGTGGCTTGCCTTCCTGTCCTGGAGCAGAGTTTCGATGGGCCAGAGCAATTTGCAACACAGCAGCCAGCTGTGGGAGCTGATGGCCCATGGGAGGAAGAAACCAGAGCCAGGCAGGAAAAAGCAGCACCCCTCATGGCTAATGACCTGGCAGATAGTATTGTCCATAAAATCCACTTCACACCATCAGATACATTTGGGCAGCCACTCCCAACAGGTGTCAGAACCAAGTTGGATTTCCAGCAGTATGTTTTCATTAATCAGATGTGCTACCATGTCGCCCTCCCATGGTACTCTAAATACTTCCCATACCTTGCTCTAATCCATACAATTATATTAATGGTCAGCAGCAACTTCTGGTTTAAATATCCAAAGACAAGTTCAAAAATAGAACATTTTGTCTCAATTTTGGGGAAGTGTTTCGAGTCACCCTGGACGACAAAAGCCTTGTCAGAGACCGCATGTGAGGACTCGGAGGAGAACAAGCAGCGCTTGACTGGTGCTTCCTTCCTACCAAAGCATTTCTCAACAAGCAGCGAAGAGGGAAGTCCAAACCAATCCGCTGCAAAGCTTGTGAAATCTGAGGTCAAGTTTTCGAGCGAAAAGCTTGTGGGGGAAGTTCCATGCATGACCATATTGGATAGAAAAGATGGTGAGCAGGCAAAAGCTCTGTTTGAAAAAGTGAGGAAATTTCGCACCCATGTAGAGGACAGTGACACGATTTACAAGCTGTATGTTGCTCAATCTGTGATTAAAACAGTGAAGTTCATTTTGATCCTGTGCTACACAACGACATTTGTCGCTGCCATAGATTTCAACCATGTATGTGAACCAGAAATAAAGCATTTGACAGGATATGCAAAATTTCAATGCACCCATAACATGGCATTCATGTTAAAAAAACTTCTCGTCAGTTATATTGCTCTCATATGTGTCTACGGCATGGTCTGTATATACACACTGTTCTGGCTCTTTCGGCGACCTCTGAAGGAGTATTCCTTTGAAAAAGTCAGAGAGGAGAGCAGCTTCAGTGACATTCCTGATGTTAAGAATGACTTTGCTTTCCTCCTGCACATGGTGGATCAGTATGATCAGCTGTATTCAAAGCGTTTTGGAGTCTTCCTCTCTGAAGTCAGTGAAAACAAGCTACGGGAGATCAGCTTGAACCATGAATGGTCCTTTGAGAAACTGCGGCAACATGTTACCCGTAACACTCAGGATAAGTTGGAGCTTCATCTCTTCATGCTGTCTGGAGTGCCGGAAGCCGCGTTTGACCTCACTGATTTGGAAATCCTCAAACTGGAGTTGATCCCGGAGGCAAGGATAACGGTGAAGATTTCACAAATGACAAATCTCCAGGAGCTGCACTTGTATCACTGTCCTGCTAAAGTTGAGCAGAACGCATTCATTTTTCTTCGCGACAATCTACGATGCCTTCACGTAAAATTTACGGATGTTGCTGAGATCCCCACTTGGGTATACTTGCTGAAGAATTTAAGGGAACTGTATTTAGTTGGTAATCTGAACTCTGAAAACAACAAAATGATTGGACTAGAGTCTCTCAGAGACCTCAAGCATCTGAAGATTTTGCATTTCAAGAGCAACCTAACAAAGATCCCGACGAACATAACTGATCTCTCTCCTCACCTGGTCAAGTTGGTGGTTCATAACGATGGTACAAAACTCGTGGTGTTGAACAGTTTGAAGAAAATGTTGAACCTAGCAGAGCTAGAGCTTCACAATTGTGAACTGGAACGAATCCCTCATGCCATTTTCAGTTTGACCAACCTGCAGGAGCTTGATCTGAAGTCCAATAACATTCGCACCATTGAAGAGATCATCAGCTTTCAGCATCTCAAAAGGCTGATTTGCCTCAAACTTTGGCACAATAACATCATTACCATTCCATTGTCAATAAGCCATGTGAAAAACCTTGAGTCTCTCTATCTGTCACACAATAAACTTGACTCTCTGCCCTCACCATTATTCAACATGCTCAAGTTAAGGTACCTGGATGTAAGTCATAACTCAATAGTGGCAATACCATTGGAGATAGGCTTTCTCCAGAATCTCCATCATTTTGCAATCACAGGCAACAAAGTTGAGGTGGTACCCAAGCAGCTGTTCAAGTGCACCAAACTGAGGACATTATGCCTTGGCCACAACTGTATCTCTGTCCTTCCTGAGAAAATTGGACAACTCTCGCAGCTTACACACCTGGAACTGAAGGTAAACTGCCTCGACAGACTCCCGGTCCAGCTTGGCCAGTGTCACCTCCTCCGCAGGAACGGCCTGATTGTGGAAGACCATCTCTTTGACTCACTCCCACAGGAGGTGAAGGAGGACATCAATCAGGAATCCAATGGCACTATTGCAAATGGAGTGTAGGGGTTCAGCAGTAGTCATCCTATATTGGATCACAAAGGTTTCAGACATGAATTTCATATTGTACAAAATCAAGGAAAAGCTATTTTCATTATTTCATGCTAGAGTATGCAAAAGAAAAGTTTTGCTCAGAGCGAGGTGGTAGCACTGTGCATACCAGGTAGCTGTCACATATGCAGCTGGTACTTTACTTTGCTACTATATCCATGTTTTATGCTAGCGTTGAGTAGGGATGTAACGGTATACATTTAAAAGTATCCCGCCATATCAGTCAACCACAATTCAGAACTAAATTATAATCCATTCCCTGTAATATTGTAGACATGGTATAAATTAACATTTGCGTTAAATGTTTATACAGGTATGTGTAAATGTTACAGTGAATGAGACTTTCAGATAAACATGTTTTTTTCAATGGGCCAAAATACATCTTAACTAAAGGGTAGATTCTGTACTTTTATACTGTTACATCCCGTCATCCCTAATGATGAGCAAATCATGTTTCCTACTTGTGTGAAAAATACAAGTGACTCCTGTAATCTGTAAAATTGAGTGTTTTCTTTTTTAATCATTTCATCTGGGATGTGAGTATGTAATTAACAATTAACTATCTCACTACATTCACAACAGTCTTTACATCATACTGTAGTAGTGGAAATGTTGCCAATCACTGTTGTATCATCTTTTCACAAACGTAACCTGAGCAATCTGCCGAGCACATAATTAACACCTGCCCCCTGTACAGACCTCCACGTGGTACCAGAGACAAGGGCGTGGCTACTCGATACTGAGTTGGACATTTGAGGATGATACACGAAAGAAGAAGAACAAACGTAACATTTTTGCTTTATTTAATTGTTTAATGCTTAATGAATGTTTTTCATTGACAGTGAGTGAATCCTCCTGCTCCATCTCATGTTTAATGCAGCAAAGTAGTTAGAGTAAATAAGAAATGAACATTGACGTTTCATGCTGCAATCTGGTAGAGTTAAATGCACTTCAAACATTGTGCACTAAAAGATCATTACGTCACCACTACACAAGCTTACTTCTGGGTGGATAATGCTGACATTGCTGCCTGATCACTGCACTATTATCCATGGTATAATCATAAATAATTTTATTATTATTAAGATGACCAGCATTTATGTGTGTTTACGGGTTTCTTATTTTCTTTCTGGTTTTTTTCTTCGAAGGGCTGACCACGTTTATTATCTCCATATAACACTGAATGAATGCAAGGAGCGGCAATGCACTTTGCATTCGGTGTGTGTATGTGGGATGTCCGTGTGTGTTTAGACTCAAAGCATGAAAACGGGTAAATCCCTAGGCCTAATTCAATCCATCAATTACATACATAGCATTTGGCTGTACAGCCCCAAACACAGCATGATATTGGCATAATTGCCAATCTTTTGTTCAAGTTGCTTCCTGTTTACTGCTGCTGTATAGGCTGACCGGATGCAACAAATCCACCCTAAATATCTTACCCCTAGTCGTTTGTTTACTATTTGGTGCATTGAGAACAATCAACAATTAGAGTATTGTTGAACAAAACTGTGCGTGTTAGCTCATTAAGCTTAACACATACAAAACATTCTCATGTTTCGTTTTTTGGCTTTTCTGGAATTATAAGGAAAATATCTTTAGGCTAGTAACACTGTGGTCATTTTATTTCAAAGGCGAAATCAGAAAATGGTCAGCATGTACAAATGTTTGACAACTTCCTGTTCAGTTAAAACAAAAACAGAAAGTATGTCTGTCATATAGTCAGGTATTTTAGTTTGCACTGTAATGCTTTTTGCTTGTAAACCAATGAGATTTTGATGACCAGGTCTGCATTTTGGGTACAACTTTTGGTATTTTCTTTGAAAGGTCATGGCAGTGCACTGGGGACATGTCTTCAAGGTCAAAGTCACTGTTCTTAGCCTCCTCCATAACCATTAACTGTATTTTGGCATCACTGCACACATCCACATCCAGGTCTTGACAAACATCACCACACCTGCACTGACCTCTTAACTTAAATCCTATATACTTGGTTTGCATGGTCCCCCAGGGGTCTATCCTTGACCTCTTCCTTTTTTTCGTCTACACCAATTGTCTTTTGCTGACATTTGCCCATCTACACAACTTCACAAGGGTTAATAGTATTTCATGGGGTCTTCAGAAATGTAACAACGATGCTGACTAATGTTAGCACTATTGTGACAGATTTGCAGGTCTACAAATATCATATATTGGAGAGGAACCTATACTGTGTAGATCACATCTGTGTGTGGAAAGAAATATTGTTTTCTCACATGTGAATGACTTATTTTGATGATGAGGTGATAAGAATCTTTATGCTATGCACACTATATTATTTTGCTGTTGCCGTTTTGGTACAAGCAGTTTTTTCAAGCACACATTTTGAGTATAATCATGTCTTGTCAAACACAAATAATGTCTTGCTGTGTATTTTTATTTTAATAATACAAGGGATGCACTGTATTTATCAAATGTAAATGTTCAATTGTTCCAAATATCCTTTTAAAAATGCCTCTGAGTAAATGATAATTGTTCAGTAATTTCAAAACAGTATCCCATACTGAATTAAAATATTTATAAAGCTATGAACGGTGTATTGCAAACAAAATATCTAACTGCAATGATGTATTTATTGAAGCAATTTGGTGCTTCACCTTCAGGGGAGCTGTGTATTCAATATTTAAAATCCAATTCCTAATAATAATGCATGGTTGCAGAGAGAGTGCGTGTGTGTGTGTGTGTGTGTGTGTGTGTGTGTGTGTGTGTGTGTGTGTGTGTGTGTGTGTGTGTGCGTGTGCGTGCGTGCACACGTGCATGTGCACGTGTGCATGTGTGAGAGAAGCCTGATGGACCCAAAAGTCTAATTAAGGGTAAAAGCTAATTACACTTGTAAATACATCTAACCATGCACTGTAAGTATTATGAGTGAACTGTGATTGCTGCAACATTTTATTGCTTTGTTTGTTTTTATTTGAGATGAGTATCAGATTATATACATCTGTGATGCACAAAGGCGTATTATCCCACCTATTGTAGAAATGTTTAGCTTGAAATTTGCAACAAACCTACAGTATAGCTGCTTGATGAGAGACAATAAATAATCTAAATTAATTAAGTGATAGTTATGTTAGTCTGAAAATGTAAAAAAGTGACCCATAAGTTTTACA
Organism: Protomyctophum bolini; assembly: GCF_963924005.1. NCBI lineage: Eukaryota > Metazoa > Chordata > Actinopteri > Myctophiformes > Myctophidae > Protomyctophum > Protomyctophum bolini. The sequence continues at coordinate 16,872,548 of NC_137869.1, read as the reverse complement.
CAGAATTAAAGTTATAGAAAAATAATTTATTTGGTTAAAATAATTAACTTCTGATAGTACAAATAGCTTTAGAGGACGAGTCGACATGTCTCTTAAGCTCTTTATTAAACAGAAAATGCATTTTCAGTTATGGGTTGAGTGTGAAGTTGAGAACTGAATTAAAACCATACCAATGAAGCAATTAATGTTCAGTTAATGTGGACATGAAACTCTTCTGAGTTTCTATCCATTACACAGTAATACATCTTGGCAAGTAGTGCCCTCATGTGGTAATGCATTGTTACTACAATCTACTCAAAAGATTTCTGGCTGTTCTCAACTAAGGTCAATGGTGGAAAAATATATTAAAGTTAAAATACAGAACGGAAGAGGGGTTATTATGGCTAGGAAATCTGAGCCCAAGGGCAGGTGATATAAATGTAAGTCTTTGTGGCCTATACTGGGTCCTCGACTCCTCCAAACTAAATATACACAGCAAATAAACCAATCAAATCAAAACAATACAAATACGCAAAAGCAAATAAAGTTATGAAAATAATCACAGCAAACAAAACCCAAACAATGCACTGAATTAATTAATGGCCAAGTATATGCCTATATGTCCTCGACACCACTATGGCACATGGCACAAGCAAACTGGTAAAACCCAGTCTCAGATCATACAATATGGCACAGTGGGAAAAACAGTGAAAGGTTGTCGGTTAGGTTAGGTGTAGTTGTCCTCCTACAATAGATTGCAATCTGGACCCCTCTTTCCCCACCCGGCTATGCTATACCCGTTGTAACTGTGTCAGAGTACCCGTTCCACCCATCTGTCCCTTTTATGCCCATATATGGAGATTTCTGTATCTGTCTCTCTTTTTATTCATATGGAGTTCTGTGTCAGGCATGCCCGAATATGAAGTGTTGTAATGTCAGAACCGGCCAGCTCCATATATGGCATGCCCAAATATGGTGTCTATGGACCCTGGGCACGGGCAGAGGCCTTTTGTGGTGGTTCTGGACAACCATGGGTTCGACGGACTCGACACCAGGTACTGCACTCCCTGGGGGTGTGTGGAATGCGTGTCAAATTTGAAATTGGTGGGGCGAACGGAACGGTTCTCGAGTTATGTGCATTACAGACAGACAGACGTACAGAGACATATATACATACTGTACATACTGTGTGTGTTTTAATTATTATATTAATAATACACATTAGACACATTAGAAAGACAATATCAGACACCAGAAGCAGGGACTTGTGATTTCAGTGAATCCTACACGATTAAAACTTTTGAAAGAAGGTTAAAGTTAAAAAGTTTCTGGAGCATGTCATGGAACATCAGAGAACATTATGCCCAATTTATACTTTATCGTACAACGGTATCACATGCCATAGAGCGGATATAAAAGCTCACTAACCTGTGTTGTGAGCTTGTTGTACTGTAGATCGTCAATCTTCACAGTGCAACACCATCGTACGACGGAAGATGGAATATGAATGAGGTCCTAAGGGGCAGTGAGACAGACAGGGCATATGACTGTGACCTGGTCTGACAGTATGGTTGTTAGTTAGAGCCATGCTGTCAGGCCAACAGAGAAAAAAAAAAAAACAGAGTGCAGCCTCTGTTGGATGCAAATCATTATTTCCGTTTCCTTGGAATCAGGAAATGTCTCCAGTCATTGTTGCGGATATTCAGCGTATAGCAGTGATTCCCATCTGTGGCCCCCAAAGAATTAGCCATACACCAAAATGTAAAAGATAATATAACATTTAACATAAAAAAGTCGTCATAGTGATACAGTAGGCTACCAATAACAAAGAACTTAAATGTTACTTCAATATTCAAGTGGTTTATTGTGACAAGGTTGTACAAGTACATGCATTGTGAAAAACTTAGGTTAGGGGTGCTCCACAATACACAGAAATAAAAAAATCACACTTGTGTGAAGTGAGAGGTGCCTTTGTTTGCTTCTGTATGTCACAAGGGCATGACTAAGACAAACATAAAAAGTCCATAGACTTGGCTGCCACATGACATCATGTGGCAGACCTGTGCCCCCACCAGGGCAGGTCAGGTTGGCCAATGATATTGGCCTATAATAGGCCAATGTGAAAAGGGTGCCATTCTCACGCCTTGGATGGCAATCCAAAAATGTGTTTTGCAAAAATCCACCTGTTGGTGGCGCTATCACAGGCCAATGTGAAAAGGGTGGGATATATTCCTCAGCCTAATGGGAAAGTCTGTGAAAGATTTCACGTAAATTGCACGCTGCGTTCATGATTTGAGGCTTTTTGTTCAAAACGGGCCAATCCTTCAAACTTTGAAAGCCAATGTTAGCTAATTAGGATGGAATATGAAATATCGGACAGATCCGTCTTGAACACGTGACTACTGACTATCGAGATCATTTGGGGCATCCAGTGAGTGTGTATGCAAAATTTGGCATTGACCGGGTTAACGTAGCTTACGTTTATTGGTGCTTTATGTGTTAAGTGGTCAGATGGATGGGTGAACGCTTTCAAGATTTGGGTGGATCCGCCTCATACATTGTCATTTCGCCAATGGGCTTTGACCTATCTAGACATCATTTATCTAGAAATGTCTACAGCAAGATTGCATGGTGCAAAAGAAGAAAACATTGAGATTTGGTCTGGTATTGCAGATTTGGTTGTAAATAAGTCCGTTGGATGAGGGCTAGGTGCACAGAAAAATGACATACCAAGAATTCTCCATTATTGCCAAAGATTTATTTTGTAAATCAATTCCAAAAATAATGTTCCAAAAAATGCCTCAGAAAAAATACTAACTCCAATATAACTCCAAAAATGAAAATAACAAACTTACATGATATATGCTTAAAGTCAAGCACCCAGTCTGGACGTTACCAGTCCTAACACTGTCTTAGGGCAGAGCTTCCTGCATTATGCCCACTCTCCCCCCATGTCTCACCATGGACTGACTACATGCAGTCTAACTCAGGCCTCTCCCTAGTGGCCCGTACCACCTGTCTAGAGACAGCTTTCCCCAAAACATTCACTTACATTTACTAGTGAACATGTAACACAGAAACATTTCCAAACATGTACAGTATAATTGTCAATCCAAAATGATTAACAAAACCAGGTTTTAAATAACCCGTCCCGTTGCAATCATATTAAAGAATGTATTGCCAGAACCCGACACCCCTGCAACATGGTACAATCCAATTCAACCCTCCACCTATAAAAGGAGCAGTGGATGCAGTAGCGCCTCTTTTGTGACCAGGAAATGAGGATGGTGTGAGTAGTGGGTGTTTGACAACATAGTAATGGTAACTTAAACTGTTTGACTGTGAAAGAAATAAATGTATGTTGACCAACCAATTGTCTGTCCAAATGATTATGAAATGAAATGAAATATGTATATAAAACTGTAAATAAGCCAAGATCCACTGATTGCTAACTTTAGCCGGCATAGTTGGCAAACAGTGTGTGATAATGACCATTGACTGACAGGTGGGAATATTGAGTGTGAAATGAGGGTTGGATAAACAGAAAATGAAATACAATTATGCATGTGTGGCTCAAGAGAACATGTCTTTATCACATTGGTTACGGGCATGATTTAGTAATTATTATTGTTATTATTATTATCATTATTCATTTATCATCTATGATAACATGTCTTATTGTGATTTTATTGTCTTAATAAAAAACATTTGATAACAAAAAAAAAAGATTTGGGTGGACGTTTTAAGATTTTTCAAGTGAGTCCTCCTGATCGAGAAAAGGTTGACCGTCACTCTCCCCCCATGACCCACCCCCTCATCTGTGTCATGTGTTACACCTGTCCAGTGGTCTGTAGGCTACCCACATTTTTCCCCTCTACACTATATTGTTGAAAATAGCCAGATCTACAAGCTCTGATCTGATCAGATCTGGCAATTTTCACAGAATGTTTCCCTATTTCCCCCAAAATCACACAGTATTCAATCTCTTCCTGGTGCATCCTGCCTGTGCCTGTGTGTCCTGTTCCTTCCATAATCCCTGCCTACTGTTTTGTGCGCTTGGGTCCTGCTTAAAACTGTGACACTTGTGTCAACCCCATGGTCAACACCCATAGTTGGCAGCTTTGATGTCTCCTGCCCAGCAAGATAATCAAGAGCATGGATCACAAGTGATGGGCTGTAATTGGGACATGTTGTATTTTTATAAGGGGAAAAAAAGGGCACCGTGTGATTCTGATGGCTGTTTTTGCCCTGCCACCTTTTTGAGACACCCGCGTCCTGTGCCCACGGGGAAGGAAGGCTTGTCACTTATTAAGGAGTCTGTTGCCGTGAAGTGACAGATGTCCTGATGTGATCTGTCTGCATCTTTGGCCTCCGTCTGTCTTGTTAGTACACAATGGTTGTGTGGGAGTGAAGTGCTGTTCTTTCATACATGTTAAATGGATTCAGAGTACAGCAACTTGCAATGGGCCTGGTCTACAAGATACGCTACACCAGGGATACTCAAATAGATTTACCTGTGGGCCACATTACAAAAATGGCAAGGGGCCAGTAGATAAAATTACGACATTAATGATACTTGATAACTTCTCTCTTTCAATTGCTTTATTTTCGCAAAATGTATCAAAGTACAATGTGCATGCACACAATATGTAAATAAATAAATGTGTTACATTTTCTTGCATAAACACAAAGAGCTGTTTCCATAACTACACAAATTATTGCACATAACATGAGTAGCTGTTATAACATAATAACATAACATGAGTAGCTCTTTGCCTGCCTGCCTGCCTGTCTGTCTGTCTGTCCATGAGTAGTTATTTGTCTGTCTGTCAATGAGTAGCTGTCTTACTGTCTGCCTGTCTATGAGTAGCTGTCTGCCTGCCTGTCTATGAGTAGCTGTCTGTCTGCCTGCCTGCCTGTCCAATTGTCCATGAGTAGCTGTCTGTCTGCCTGTCTGAGTAGCTGTCTGCCTGCCTGCCTGTCTGTCTGTCCATGAGTAGTTATTTGTCTGTCTGTCAATGAGTAGCTGTCTTACTGTCTGCCTGTCTATGAGTAGCTGTCTGCCTGCCTGTCTATGAGTAGCTGTCTGTCTGCCTGCCTGCCTGTCCAATTGTCCATGAGTAGCTGTCTGTCTGCCTGTCTGAGTAGCTGTCTGCCTGCCTGCCTAATTGTCCATGAGTAGCTGTCTGTCTGCCTGTCTATGAGTAGCTGTCTGCCTGCCTGCCTAATTGTCCATGAGTAGCTGTCTGTCTGCCTGTCTATGAGTAGCTGTCTGCCTTCCTGCCTGTCCAATTGTCCATGAGTAGCTGTCTGTCTGTCTATGAGTAGCTGTCTGCCTGCCTGCCCAATTGTCTATGAGTAGCTGTCTGTCTGTCTATGAGTAGCTGTCTGCCTTCCTGCCTGTCCAATTGTCCATGAGTAGCTGTCTGTCTGTCTATGAGTAGCTGTCTGCCTTCCTGCCTGTCCAATTGTCCATGAGTAGCTGTCTGCCTGCCTGTCCAATTCTCCATGAGTAGCTGTCTGTCTGCCTGTCTATGAGTAGCTGTCTGACTGCCTGCCTGTCCAATTCTCCATGAGTAGCTGTCTGTCTGTCTGCCTGGCTATGAGTAGCTGTCTGCCTGCCTGCCAGCCAGCAAGTTGGTTAACAGAAAATAAATTGTTATGGCTGAGTGAAATAAAATACAATAAACTCAATTTGCCTGAAAATAGATTACCCAGCTATGACCTTTTTCATGAAAAAAAATGAGTAGTGATATGGCTGACTGAGTAAAATAAAACAATCTACCTGAAAATAGATAGCTATAAGTGAAGAGCAATTCCCGCAATTTCCGCAATTTCCATTTCCGCAATTTCCATTCCCGCAATTTCCTCAATTTCCATTTCCGCAATTACCATTTCCGCAATTTCCATTTCCACCATTTCCGCAATTACCATTTCCGCAATTTCCGCAATTTCCATTTCCGCATTTCCATTTCCACCATTTCCGCAATTTCCGCAATTACAATTTCAGCAATTTCCGCAATTTCCATTTCCATTTCCAACTATTAATGGCAGCTGGGTTTCATCATTCAAATAAAATAGAATTCTGTCCGTTTAGCTATAAAATTATGTCAGGGAATAGGGATACACAGTATATGTCTTTCATTTGCATTGCATCTCCCCCCCCCCCCCAAGCTTTTATTTTCGTTCGAGTAATAGTACAACTCTAATAGTATTACTTATAATAATGTAATTAAAGATAACTTCATTCAGATTTATTTATTTTTATTTCATTTTCCAGATTTTTTTTTCTTATTTTTTTTAGATTTTCATTGGTGGGCCAGTCATAATGGTCCCACGGGCCTGATGTGGCCCGCGGGCCTGAGGTTGAGTATCACTGCGCTACACCACAAAGACACCCATGTAACTGTCAAACTATAATATATGTCCACAATCGCTACACCAGAAGGAGCTCCACTGATCACGTTCAACCCAGATTTTGCTACAGCAAGGGGTTCAATTTGTTCTCCTGCTATGCCACAAAAATGTAGAAAGCCCTACCAACATTCCTAAAGGAGTGTAAATCCCTACTCTCCTTTAAAATGGGTGGCTGCAATTCAAAACTGGCCCCCATAAAAAAGCCTACACCTACCCTCGAACTGTTTACTGTACATAGTTTTTTCTTTTTTCTTTACAACTGAAAAATGGATTGATTGATTGACTGATTGATTGTCCGCTGTGACATGGGCCGATTCCAACTTCCCCTGCTATATAACATAGCTGTGTGGCTGTGCTGCCTGTCGGTGCACAGTGCTTTTAAAATGGTAAATCGTTCTTTTCGGCGAGCGACACTGTCTTACGACAAACACTGCAGTCTACTCATCTCCACCTGTATTCAAGAGCTTTCTCCTAGTCCTGTGGGCTCTGATGTTTGGGGCCAATGAACCATCTCTAAACCTCCATTTTTGCTGTGCTTTGCCCCCTGCTGGGCAGAGAAAGATTAGAGCTCAGGTCCTTGGGTGTCTTATCCCACCCTCTCACGTCCTCACACTCTCTCCCTTCACCAAACCTCTGAGATTCCAATCCTTTTAGCTTCTTCCTCAGGTAAAATTGCCAAGGACCTTGTGAGCCCTGGGTTCCCCTGGAGGTAAAATCTATAATGGAGTTTTGATTTGAGCAAGACAGGCCTTGAAAATAGACTTCTTTAAGTAGATAGCTGCCTCACAGAAGGTCAACGGTACTCCGGGTGGACACAACATGCCACAACAGTTCTAGAAAAAGCTAAAACAAAAGAAACTGTTTTAGCCTGAAGAAGGCGACCTGCAGAAACCGATGTAAATACAAATTCAAAGATGATGGACCACTTCTTACGCACGTAATAAATAACACATTATTTACAAATAAAACTAAACAAAAACATTGCATTAGGTTGGTGGAAACAAGGGTTTTATGTGTGGATTTTTGCAGTGAATCAAACGAACAATTATCATGCACTATACTGGTGTTGGTAAAATAAATACATACTAAATAATAATATATTTAAGAAGCAGTTCAGTTGATCACAATTTTTCTCTAGTGATGATTTCTGTTACTCTGAGTAAAAGATAGAGGGCACCATAACCTTAGTATTGAAATGATTTCTGTGAGAGCCCCAAGACAGGGAATTATAAGTAATAATCCACTGTAATGGGATATTTCATTTAGCATGGACCAATATCAATATATTTATTGAGTTGTAGTACGATATTTAAAAAAAAAATGAAATCCTGGAATCTTGTTTTGATTTTGTTATAACTATCAGTTGATCAGATGTGTTTGATGTACAGCAAGCTTTAACCCCAAAGCAAGACGTTCCAGGCTGTTTGAAGAGTGACAGACTTCAGTATCAGATATTTCACACAAAAAAAATTTGTTCATTACCACTTCATTGATGTATCCTCCACTGACTCTCAATTATTCATCAGCTACTCAAAAGGCTGTTTGCTCTGCCGCAATTTACGCTTGATATCAAAACAGAAAACACATTTCCACTGCAGCCGTAATCTTAGTTAATCAGCATCATTTAATGCACTTAGCACCAGTGTTTCAAATTAAAACAAAACACCTCGCCGTCTGCCCTATAGTTCTAATCGATGGTGGGTTTGTCAAAATGATGCAATTCGTCATTTCCTCACATCGGGGTCCTCTGAGACACAATGTTGTCTGACAGTTGGATACTCACTCTGACAGCCCTCAAACTTGTTGAGCTTTCTCTAAATACTTGCCATTGCAATGAGTTAAACATCCCCCGGAGGCACCGAAGAGTTTTCCTTTTGAACAAACACCCGAGGGACACTAAGCTGGGACTGCAGTGCATGGGAAACTGGAGGTCTTATGGAGAGGGGTTGTTTGGGCTTATCTAATGGTACAGTGGATAATTTCTTCTGCCACTGCGGAGAGAGAGAGAGAGAGCTAGAGAGAGACAGAGAGAGAGGGGGGGGGGGGGGAGTGTTTAAGATAGAATCTTTATCTTGGCTTAATTTCCCATGCTCAAGCAGAGTGGAGGATTTTTTTCCTGTACAGATCTCTTTGTCAGATCCTACCTACCCATGGAAGACCCAGGGGCACTCGGAGAACATACGCATTCACCTAGATTTGCCTTCCAGCCCACTTCTCTTCAGCGATAGCACCTTCTCCCCCGCCGGCTTCTTTGTGTAGAGGAAAACGAGAAAGCATTTTGGAAATCAAATCTCAGTTTGTCGGTTGTAAAAGTGGAGCACGCTTCAATTTGAATAGATTTTTTCTGTGTAATTGTTCTGAGCACCTTAATGAGAGCCCCCTCCTTCCTTACTTCTGCATATCATGATGCTTCTCAGAGTGCTCCCTAAAGCCTGAGTTATACTTAGTTGTGTGAGGATGTCGCACACCAAAAACAGGCAATCTACAAGCTCACAAAGTGTCACAGTGTCAAAGTGTCATGCCTTGTGAGCTTGTAGATCTCATATTTTCGGTGGGCAACACACCAGCGCAAATAAGTATAAATCAGGCTTAACCCACATTATCATCTGTTATCTGTTATCTGTCGTGACTGCCACATGTCAGTGATAATAGTTACCCATTACAGTCCAATTAGCTTTGCACTTACTAATCTGCGCTTCATTGCTCATGACACTCGGAGTCGACAGGAAAGCGCAAAGCCCCACGTGCCTCTGGTCTCCCATGGCCAAATATCCGCGTGGGAGAATTCAGCCACGTACGACAGTCATCACTGTCAGAGAGGAAGTGTGCAACGACAACACTGCTGGGACAAAGCAAGGTGCTGGTGAAAACCTGAGGTGAGGTGGAACAGTACGGGGCGGTGGGGGCGGCGGGGGAGGGGATGCAGCAAGGAGTCCCCCAGCTCCCAGCCTGTGATGACCAGAGTGTCCATCAGTGAGGTCTCCCGGGTGCCCACTGAAACAGCAGCGCTGGCAGAACTAAAAAACACACACCCTGGGAAAGTGCTTTTTCTCCCGCCAGACGCAGAGTGATGGATTGGGCCGGCCGGTGCACACAATGCATTTGTGAAGAGAAGGGAGGAAAAAAACAAGGTCTGGCAGAAAAACATTTCCACTTTACTCCTGGATGGCACTAAAATATTAAACAGTTCGATATTTATTTCATTATTCCAAGCATGGGTTGTGAGAAGAATGGACGTACACACAAAGGGATGGATACAAAACAAAAAGATTTAAAGTCGCATACACTGTGCTATTTGAAGTATAAGAAAAACTCTGATTAATATTTCAACATAGTCTTTTTTCCCCATGGCAAAACACCATATTACCGTCTTTTAAAGTCCTTCAAATGACCACTAAGGTCATTGTAAAAAAAAAAAAGAAGAACTACAACTTGGGAGTAGTTTCCAGAGGCCTGAACGCAACAGAGCTCACACTGCTCTCTGAATGATGGAGACATTGTTCTCTGGAGGCGTCCGCTGAGAGATATGGACCGTACCAGCTCGCCTCAAGAGTCAACACTATCGACTCGAATCACTGCATCCTTCCATGTGTGTCCCCATTTCCTTTGAAGGTGAATACCACCATTGATATCCACCAACAGCTTACTTAAGCCCGATTCTTACTTCGTCACATGACGGCATTGCACACCGAAAATAGCAAATATACAAGCTCACAACGTGTCGAGGATGACTTGTTGTGAGTCTGTAGTTCAGCAATTTTTGGTATGCAACATGACAAAGTATTAATCAGGCTTCACGTAGGGATTTTCTTCAGTTCCGTATTAATTAATGCAAGCCTTTTTCTTAAATTAGCCCTCTGAGGAGCTATAACTCAAATTCATGTATTTATGAAAGTAATAGGTCGGAAGAAAATGCTAAACTGAAATAATTATGCAGTCCAACACTTTGCTTTGAGAATAAACTGCAAGAAAACTGATGAAATATGAATGTGTGTTGGGTGCAAAGATGGTTAAATATTTACAATCCTGTGTTAGTCTACAACCCCAGTAAAGATGCTAGTCAACAGCAATAATTGCCTTGCTGCAAAACTTTGCACTTAATTTGTGGATTCATTGTGTGCTAAGGCAGGTTTAGACCTCTACTTTCTTTCTTAATGTAGAAAATAGGGAAATACTGCCTTTAGGAAGAAAACGCTGCTGTCCCTGCATGACGCAGGGCTCCATACGAGACGTCTTCTGGTGAAATCATGCAGGTGCTTGCATCTTAAGCAGCATCCCATATTGTTGGTAAGAAAGGGCACACTGCAGTATAGCCCCATAAAGAACACGGAGAGGGATCCCCCTCAGGGACTGATCTTATATCAGGAGACTGCATATTTCTACGCTAAAGAGGCTATTCAAACCCACGGAAGCATGAATTATTAAAGACACTGTATGTTTTTCAAAGCCTTGATTTAGCTCTTTTTTCTTTTTTTTTGGAGGGGGGTTTGTGCCCCAGTGGTAGTTATGTGGCATGGGTGGCGAAAGGCGGGGGAAGGGGGGATGGGCCATGGGCGGGAGGTTGTTGGCTATCAAAGTCTGAGGCTGAATTGTTACTGTTTTCACTCCCACCCCTCCACCCCTCGCTCCGTCCACTCACTCCCACCCCTCCACCCCTCTCTCCGCCCGGCGTCCGCTCCACCCCTCGCTCCGTCCACTCACTCCCACCCCTCTCTCCGCCCGGCGTCCGCTCCACCCCTCGCTCCGTCCACTCACTCCCACCCCTCGCTCCGTCCGCTCAAATGGCGTTTTTCACTTTCCAAGAATGCTTTTACTGCCTTATCAAGAGTTATTTTTGTTGATGAAAAGGATATGCCAACAGCTTGGTAAAGTGAACCCCAGCTATTTGCAAGGTTGTTTAATACCCCCCCCCCCCCAAGACACACACACACACACACACACACACACACACACACACACACACACACACACACACACACATACACACATACACACACACATACACACACACACACACACAGAGTTTGGCTTATAAATGTATCATAAGTAAAGTACACCAGTGCATGCCTTAAGCACAGCCTTCAAGCTAAGTGGCAGTGTTGAGTAAGGCCAGGTTTATACTTTGTTGCGCGCCGGACCGGTGTCACGCACCAATACAGCAGATCTATAAGCTGTAGATCGGGCTTGTAGATCTGCTATTTTCAGTGCAGATCACCATGCACAACAAAGTATTTGTAGTCCTTTAAGGCAAGAGTAAGCGAGAGAGAGTGAGAGAGTGAACGGCAAGAGATCGAGGGAACGTTTGAAAGAGGTTGATCCGATTCTTGAGTGGAGGAGTGTGACTGTGTACTCAAGGTTTTAAGATGTTAAAAGTCCTAAACTGGCTTTATTGACGACCCTCTTGATTTCTAGATACAGTACAGAGGCCTCACTTGTTAACAACTTGTATGTTAATGACTTGTATTAGAACTGATCAATCTACTTTGGATGCGAGCGTTTTCCCATCGCTTTGAAGTGAACACATTGATCGGCGAGAATATACAAGAATTAAACAATTGGTTCTCCAAAGTGCTGAGCGGAGCTGTCCATTATAGTAAGCTGCCTCTCTGTTCAATATAGATCTCCGAACAACATTACCAGCAACCAGCAGCAACATGCAGAACCTGCTCCAGTCTGTTAGGTTATAGTCTGAGTGTTTCAGCGGGTCGGTTCCCAAGGTCACAAGATTTTACCTCCTGGATCCCAACCCGCGTTTCACACATGGGAAACCAGTATGACACAGAACGAACAAGTGAAGGTACATGCTATAGACAGATAGACGCTGTGTCGGATTGGGGAGTATGTATCTGTGGGTGCCATGGGAAGGGAGAGTTCATGAGAGGCAGCAGCTTCAAGGTTCAAGGTTTGTTTGTTTGTTTGTTTGTCATGTTTATTTCGAATATGCCAATAAAACAGAAACAATTCCTTGCATTTCGCATCACAAAGAAAAACAATTAAAATAAATAGCTAAAATATAGCAAGAAGAAATAAAAGGAAAAATAAAAGAAATCTAAACATATCCGAAAAGGAGTGAGAAGAAGTCAAACTTATAAACTCCCACCCCTCTGTAACTGAAATTACTCACTGGATTCTGTGCTAATTAAGCTACTCTTCTAAGAAGAGTTCTCTTCAGTTTTTACCAGCAGCTTTGTAAAAGCGGCTGGTTAACACTGTGTGAAAAGAGGAGTTAACAGGCAATTATGGGCACTAGATTTGCCCGTAAACCTCAAGTTTAGCAGGTACAATTCGGGAGTTTACCGGAGTTTGTTGGAAAGTTTAACGGGAGTTTCCTGTAATATACACATGCGTATTTCATGCTTTTTGCGCAGTGTAATGAATACATATGTGAAACTTGCGACCAGCAGACTGACTTAAGCTTTCCAAGTCCGCATGCCGGTATTTCAAAAGCCCGCAAAAAATAACTTTCAACACACTGCTTACACGCACTCCAACTCGCTTACAATTCGCGGACCTGGCAACCCTGCATCCCGTCTCTCCATTGGCTCCGCCGCCACCATTGTTGACACACACACACACACACACACACACAACTAGCCCTACGTCACGATCCCAGTTGGCTTTGTCCGCGGCGTAACCGTCTTTAAATAAATACTTTTTGAAAAGCCTATGGAGAAAATGAATGGATAATCATTTCCTGGGCCACTTGTCGTTCTGAAAGTGGGCGGGACTGCGACGCTCTATAGTATAGGACTATAGTAAAAAATATCTAAAATCACTAAAACAAAAGAATGCAGCAAATGAAAAACACTCATCTTTTACTTTCTAATAACCTAAAACATGAACCTTGGTTGAAAAAAACTAAAGTTGTTCTTTAATAGTCTTTAATTCATATTCATTTTGTATTTAATGTTTGGACAAACAAGCGTGTCCATAGCTGTGTTCTGAACTGAATAGCATTCTGAAAATGCACCAAGTCTAGCATTGTTACAAACTAAAAAAATGAAGTTTGTAAATGAGGCAGAGCTATTCTGCTAGAGGCATCTACAGCGAGTCCTGTGGTTATATTCACACAATTAACAACATTAAAGGGATATTTCACTTTAAAACAGCAAAATGTTTGGTCATTTTATCGTATAGTCAGGCTTATGTGAACATCCCAGACAGTTCTTGATTCAGTATCTAGATATTTGATATTAATTTTAGCTGCCCCTTCCTATACAAACCCATTGTAACTTCAAACTCCATTTTAACCATGTTAGATTCATCGAAAACACAGGCAGCTAAAATGAATATCAAATATCTAAATACTGAATCGAGCATCTTAAAAACTGTCTGGGGTGTTCATATAAGCCTGAGTAGATGATAAAATGACCAAAAGTTATTTTGAAAGTGAAATATCCCTTTAACTCTAGCCTGACATAATAGATGAACACTTGACAGAAACATGCAGAATATTTCAAGCTCTCTCACAACACGATACATTGTGAGCTTGTAGATCAGTTATTTTAGGCAAAGAGATTTGGTGTAGAGAGGGAAAGGAGGGGGCCAAGTACAGACCCCTGAGGTTCCCCGGTCAACAAAGTAAGGTTAAGGTCACTGAGGCAAATACATGTTATTTGAAATCAGACACAAGATATTGTGAACATAATCAGAGTGGGCTTTAAATAGTGATCTCCACAGCCTCCCAAAACAGATCTACACTCCTCATCCCGCAGTAGCACTAGCAGACCAAAACATTGGGATGCTGTTTATGGATGCTATTCCAGGCGGAATATGGCTGGTGCATTGCCCACAGAACAGATGTCTCTCCTGAATTAGTTACCTCAGCATCCGTGCTGAATATGAAATTGTGTGGGGGTTGAACAACTTGTGTACATTTCTGATTTATTAGTGCAAGTCTACACTGTGAGTGTAGACAATGGCATGCAAATCCATGCCATTCATCACAATTCTATGCGATGCATCTAGAAATGGTTTGAATAATCGACGCATTGAAAAATAAGAGAGTGTCTGGTGTTACCGACACCAACATGCGGTTTTAGTTGAAAAATAGTCCATCTTTTATCCTCTACCCACAGTGCTACAACAGCGTTTCTCTGGTTATATTTGTTGCAGCAGCATGCATTGGGAGGTGTTAGTGTTAACAGACTCCAGCTCCGTTTGATCACCATTACATAATTTCCTCTTTAAAAGGGGCGAGGACGTGAAAATGCATCCAACACAGGTAATCCCCCTCAACCAACCACATGCCCCAGCTCCTTCAATTGCACAGCCCCTATTGATGGTGAGCTGCTTGACAAGCAGAGTAATTAAAACAATGGTGTTGGCCGCGTGTCCTTGATAAAGATTGGAGCTGATGCACCTCTCTGTGGTGTGTCAGCAGCGGAGAGCGCCCGTCCCCTGGATCCCCTGTTCGCCTTTCATCTCCTCCACTCAGCCATGAAAAATTCATCCAAGACCTCCAGAAATATTTTATTGTAAAATCTTAGGGGCGAAGTGGTAACGCTGAAAAATGCATGCCCTCATTGGCCTCCAACAGCTGTGGACCCCTTAATTAATTTGATCGCTCACATTAAACAATAAATTCATTTATGCAATATTTATCTCTTCGTCTATGCACAAGCAGATCTAATCAAATAGACGCATGCACACACTCATGTGCGCTCACACACACACACACACACACACACACACACACACACACACACACACACACACACACACACACACACACAAACACACACACACACACGGCAAAAAAAGGATCACGTCACGGTGATTTGCACTGTGAGCACTTTTAGATGAATGTTCGGCCAAGAATAGTGACATTAGAGTTCATGTGTTTAATTAAACTCTCAAACGACCTGGAGTCTTGAGTGGCACAAGGTTCTCAAAAACTTTGACTGTAGAGGTTTCTGGTGCTCTGATTTGAGTGTGGGGCGGCAAAGTGTTTGGTCCTTTGAAACGTTTGAAGTGCAACGTGTACCCTATTAAAAATTTAAATGTAGAGAATAGAGGATTTTCTCCTAATGTGCATTGTTTAAGAGATGGTGATAACCACCCACCGTGCTACAGTGCAAGAGTCTTTATGAACTTCTTTCTTTCAGCATAATTTATACCTCTGCTTTTGATGATGTGTAACTTGCCTTTTTCTGTCCTTCAGATTTCACGATGAATGGAGTGTTAGAACTCCAAATTGGACCAGATGAAAGTATGACACAGATCATTGGTTGGTAGTGTTTGGCATGGTGGCATTTTTATGAGCATTAGAAAGTGACTAACTAATTTTAAAGTGATGTATTAATGAGAAAATCTGACCTGATTTCTTCAATGACTAGGATTGATATTATTTAAAAGTTTTCCCCCCTTTCTCATCTCCAACTGCTTTGCTACCCCCAAGAAAAGGAGTTCTAAAAGCTAGCCCCAAAGCCTCATCTCCAAAGTGAATTGTAATCATTTTCTGCAGACTTATTTGCCATTTATCATTATTATCTTATCATTTATACGTTGCATAACATTGCATAATGGGGCTGAGGACCTGCAAAGAAAACAAACCTTCTAAATGCTGGTGCAAAACACATTATGAATGACAATGCTCTCTCTACACACCAATTTATTTGACTGACGGGATAGTTTTGCAGACATAAAGTGAAGACTGCAGTTGAGGATGTTTCAGATGCTCTCTCCAATTAATTCTAGTGGGACTTCAGTGAGTACAACCTGTTACCAAAACACAAAAAAAGACTTGTACTTGCACCAGTTAACAAAATACTAATAGGCTAAAGGAAAGATAGCACCAAACTCCATATCGAAAGTAACAGGGGTTTATATATGCTGGCTATCAGACAATTCATTACCCTCCAAAGCTGGGTATTCAGTCTTACTGCCCACTGAGAGTTGGTATTGGTCCAGTCCTGCACCAGATGTAAGCCTGAGGGGAGTGCAGGGTCAGGGTTAATGGCTATAGTGTAGGTCCATGTACAGCACTGTTGAAGTCCAACCTCTCGCTTTGCCAAGAGGGCTCCGGGGGTCAGCGGTGACATTAGTCTCAGTCCTGTTCTTCATTAGCCTTGCTAATTACGGGGCTCCTCTACAGGGATGCCAGCTCATGCTTAGAACCTGCCTCTCGCTCTCTATGCCTTGTCTTCACTCTGTGCCACTGTGTTCCACGCCATATGCTGGCCTTGGGTTGGCTGTAGAAAGAACATGCAATGCTCAAATCTTGAAGCATCCTATCGAGTCCATACGGTATGTGGCGGTCGCTGGGTTCTGTCCGAGCCAATGTATCTCCGGAAAGTGGAAGATTGCCTATTGAGCTGGCTCTGTACATATACCGCTCCAAAGGTGAAAACCCCAAAATGGAACTTTCACCTCCAAAGCGCACGCTTGTCAGCCCCATGCTGACGCGGAGCCCTGTGGTGCTTTTGCATTGACAGGCGCTATTTTCTGCTATGAGAGAACACTCTTCCAGGTGTTTTGCACTATCAGTGATAGAAGGGTGGCCTGTGACTTTGCCCTTGGACACCCCCCCCCTCTCTGCCTGTCCTCTGCTGTGGTTATGTGAAGCGCACCTCTCACCGCCTTGCCGTTCTGGGGGCCAGTGCTGCCTGCTGGGATGGGTGTCAGAATAGTGATTGTTATCCTGACCTCAGCCTGCTCTCCATTACATCCATAATGAAACCTGGACTTCCTCTTCCGCTGCTTCTAAATGGTGAAAGGTGGCTTTCACGGTATGTCTTTCCCTCAGATCCCGCTTGGTTGTTGGCATTTGATCCTTAACGCGTTTCTTCTTCTCTGACCACCCCCCCGCCCACCCCCCAGGGACCTGTCTCGGTAGCCTGTCAGAATGCTTTGGTCCCTTCGACATTCATCTCTTGGCCTTTTCGGGGGTCTTTGATTAAGCACTGTGAACGAGCAGGGTGGAACCTCAATCTCATGCTGCAACTTAAGGACCTAGAACACTGATGTGGAGTGCTCTGCTACCGCGATTCAACATTCTCTTACGTTTTTAAAAAGAGCGTAACTATGGCAGGTTACATCGAAATGCCATTTAATCAAACCATTTATCGACCGACAGCTCCGGTCGCCACATAGTGTCCGCTTATGAAGGAACATCCTGAAAGTCATTTCATGTTGGGTCTGTCACATCTTTGTCAGTTTGTGCACAAAGTGAAACACACAATAAAAAAAACTGACCCTTATGGGTGAATCTTTACACTCAGAGTTAAATTAATACTTCAGATTTTGCTGTGCAGGGAGAGAAAAATAAAATAACAAATGAAAGAGGGTCATTTTCTCCTGCTGGTGTGCGTGTGTTGTCATCCAGTGTGTTCCAGAGAGAGTTGAAAAGAAACGGGCGGTTAAAAACGAGTGAGAAAGTGGAAAGGGGAGCTTTTCGAGCAGCGCAGAGGTATCTTGCCATAACTTCTCCGCTCGTAGGGCCTCTCTGAGAGGTCCCATTGATCAGCTCGTAGGGCCTGTCTGAGAGGTCCCATTGATCAGCGCAGAGTCTCTTGTTCAGCACTAACCACTATCCTTCATCCCAAACTGTCACAAAGCCATCAAGATCAAATCCGGCTGCTTGACGGCAGGCCTGAGAGCACGCTTCCCTCTGATACGCGGCAACCCCCGTCGACGAGGGAGCAGTGGAACGAGCCCAGTAGAAACCTAGAACTGCTGCCATGTCTCAGGCACCCATTACTGCCTCTTTTTTATTTTTTTTGTAACACAGTTCTTGATATGTCACCTTCTGATCTGATGCGGCTTTCTGCTGGTCTTTGCCTCGAGGGGTCGGGGAGCAGGGCTGCGCTTGCAGAAAAGTCGGCTGAGAAAACGAGCACTTTGCATTCAATTGCTCCCCGTTTGGTGATTCTTCCTTCTGCCGTGTCGGAGGAAGCGGAGCAGACAAACAGATATCCAGAGGAGTACTCCCTCCTTTTTCATCCCCAATTGTCAAGTTTATTTACAGCCGAATCGTCCGGGATGTTGGACGCCATGTGAGTTATTGATTATTTTCCCTCCTCTCATAGAGCCATCATTCTGAGGCTGCATGGAACAATAAGGGAGGGCCCCCCGGCCCCCAGAGGAGCAGTACATACCACTCTGTACACGCCACTTTACACTTGCAGCCGCTGCTGGAAACATACAGGAGAATTCAATTTACACTGCTTTTAGACAAATGTAAACATGCACAGAGCAAGTCACAAGTGCAAATCTCAGTAGCCTTGCGTAGGGTTGTCAAAACACAAGTCAACAATGTGATTTGACCTCCCTTTGAACTAAGGATGTGCAAATTGAAAAAGTATTTTATTTCCTTTGTCTTTTTTAAATAAGAAAGAATTCACAGCTCTCACTGGGAATTCAATTCTCTTTGGGTTTGCAGTTTAAATTAACCTAAAAATGTTCTCTGTGATAAAATGATGAGATTTGAAGGCATTTATAATTAAGGGACCAACCCGAAGGGACTTCTTGGTCCCTTATTGTATCTGTTTTTTTCTTCTTCTCCTTCTTCCGCCAAAAATAGCAGTTCAGGCTGAACCTGAAACTTGACAATATGGTAGAGCGCTATGCCAAACGGTGAAGACGTGAAGCCCGCGACCATTGGCCAAAGGGTGGCGCTATAGCACTCAATTGGAAATGCAAGCTTTGAACAGGCATAGCTCATGAACCGTTTGACCATCTGCAATAAAATTTCGACATGCATGCCGAACAATTTTGTGTTTTGATGTTTGACTTCTGAGATCTCCTCCTTTAGACCTTTAGATTAGATTTGAATTATATGAAAAACTGTTCAAATCTATCCCCTCCCGGGATCTTTGGTCAAAAACTTGCTACACGTGAACTATCTTAAAACTGGTGTCTCGTTTTTGTTTTTAAGTTTAAAAATGAAGCTTTTATGAGCCAATGAAATGATTTCAGTTTTATAATTAATTAATTAATTCTGCCCCTAATACATGCAGAGTCACATGTTTATGAAACTTTAGTTTACAGTATGGTAGAGGGTCATGCCAAATAGCACTGAAATCAGTCTTACTCCAATTGGCCAAAGGGGGGGGGGGGGGGGGCGCTATAGCAATCGTTTGAAAATGAAAACTTTGAACAGGCATAACTCATGCCTCGTTTGGCCAAAAAAAATCTAAGGACCATTATCTGAAATCCCAGTTGAAGAGAAGTTTGTACGTGAAAAATGAACAGCGAACACACTGTAGTAATGGGTAATGACAAAAAAGTGTCATGCATCTTTCTTGGTGCCCGGTAAGGTTTAAAGACATTTATAACAATATCTAGTGAACAGGCATCACAATAGTATTTCCAGTCAGTGTTATTGTTTAGTGACCTTTCAAAATGTACATATAGACACAAACACTGAATGATGTTGGTGTTAACAATAAAGCAACTTATTGTGTCTGGCTAACTCAGTCGACCACAAGTTAATGCGTTCTAATCTAGGCACCGCCAACTCAGCGTATGAGTAGCACGCCTTGGTGCGGCAAATCTTGCGGGAAATCCTGGTAACTGATGGTAGGTGTGGGCGTGGTGCTCCAGCTCTGCAGTCAAACACATTGCTACAGGGATAGACTCCCACGTGTTATGTGGCATAAAAAGTACTCACACTTTCACTATCAAGAAAAGTACACAGATCGTAATGTAAATGTACAACGTGTTGCTGCCGTGAACTGGGGCTTTGTGATCCAGCACTAACTCAACAAGATCACAGCGTGGACACATCTAACATGGTTAGCATCAACAGTACAATTACTACTAATATTTTAATAACTTAATGCACAAAATGTCTAGTTGCTTAGGCCTATTGCTTTTCTGCTTTCTAGCTATATTTTCCCTTAAAATTGTGCAAAGAGAGACAGATAGATAGATAGAGTCCAGAGTTATGAAAAGGGAGGCAGAGTTTCTGAGTGAGTGAGGAGGAGGGGTGATCCTGCATGTGGAACCCTCTCAGAATGTAAAAAACCCTTCCTGACTCACTCAACTAATCCCCATGCCTGTGAGGAAGTCCCATCTGTGATTAACTTCCTAATGAACATGAACAAAGACAGCAGGGAAAAGAGGTCAGAATAACGCTTCTCATGCAGTTTGATGGACTTTTGGCCCTCTGATGTGACGTAGATTCCATGGCATCTCCCCAGCGCCAAACATTTAAGCGAAAGATTAGACCAAATACAATACTGGGCCTTCCATCCTCAACTGTTCTAATCCCTCAATTGTGAGCCATCACTTCTGTCTTCAAGAAAACTGACAGAATCAAAATATTCTTGTAATATAAACAAATTCCATGAAATGTCAGAAGAAAGTATCCAATTATAATGTTGGACTTAAGTGCTACAGACAAAAAGCATCCGTGTGTGCGTTTGATTTTCACCATTCTCTGTTCTGTGTAGGGCTCCATCACTGTACATCCTCATTCTACCGTTTGTATCAGTCTGTTTGCTGACAATTGGTGGGATCGTTTTTCTTTTTTTCATACGGTGTCATCAAAAGAAAATCAAACAGTGGGATTGCCGCTTTTGATGTCAACAGATTAAACCATCAAAGATTTTAATTGTTTCTAAAACGCTTTCAGATCTTTCCGTATTCCCTGTGCGCATAGACTGTCTTCCATCTGTCTCCCAAACACTGCACACCACAGAGGGGACACAGTACAACCGGCGCTCACACATATACAAACACATGTATACATTACACACAGCCAGTGTAATGTAAGTAGTAGCCTTAAGGTATGATCCATCCATTGGGGGGCAAAGCAGTGTGCAAGAAAGGGGACCTGTCTTTGATGTACCTTTATACTGTATGTACTATATGTAATGTTGTTGTAAGTGTAAAAATCACACCCGTGTGAACTGAGTGGTGCAATTCCCCCCCCCCCCCCCTCTCTCTCTGTCTCTCTCTGTCTCTCTCTCTCTCATTAGCAGCCACAGCAATACCCCTCTCTCTGTTTCTGGTGCCCCCTACTGGTATAAATACGTAACATACTCGTGCTCACGTGCACACATACACAGGTACACAGGTACACAGGTACACGGACATTGCTGCTTGTAGGAGTGGTTGCACCACTCAAAAAAAGGACAACGTGAAAACAGAGATTTTAACCACTTAAAAGGGGGATCAATCAAACCACATGGTCTTCTTTTCCACCGTGAACCAGTTCAGCACCCTAAAAGTTGGTTCGGAACTGGAACCAAAATGGAAAAGGGGCGGGGGGGTGGTTCGTTGTGACTTGTGAGCTTTGTACTGTAGATTGTCTGTTTTCATCTAATGTTAGCCTAATATGACATGCCCAGAATAGAGACGCTAATATAGGGTTTCATAATGGAATATAACGTAAGTTGTAAATATACTATAGTTCTATACTTAAATGAAAATGTAACGATTTGATCCTGTTAATTCATGATCAATGTTTACAGGCCCGGTTCTTAGTACAGGCCGACGAAGCAGCCGCATCGAGCGCCACCTCTTAGGGGCGCCACTTAAGCCCTCAAAAAATATTTTTTTTCTGCACTGGTTTCTGCTTTAAGTGGGGGGATATCGGTCGGGCAACTGGCAACCCACACATTCACATTGGATGAGGTGACAAATGTTAGACGCTAGGGGGGGTAGTCGCCACCGTCTAAAAATGTATCCTCTACGCTGCGCGTTGCCTAGGAGACAGGCTTAACAGCCGACCCTTCCGGCCCGGGTTGAACCGGAAGGGGAAAAAAGATAAACAACAAAAAAAATTGATTGGATTTCCCAAGTAAAGTTAAGGCTCTGCAGACTTACTCAGACACGCACACACGCACGCATTCACGCACACACTCATGCAGACACACATACGCACACACACACACACACACACACACACACACACACACACACACACACACACACACACGGCACAGTGAAGAGAAGCATACAGTACAGTACTAGCTGACTACAGGTTACTGCGGACAATGGCGGGTTTAGTGGATTGGTGCCCTGGGCAGAGACAGAGATGGGGCGCCCCATATGATCAAACTGTGTGCTCAGTTTTATAAATGGAGAATACAGATTGCAAACCTGTGTGTGCAGCTTATTAAACTGAGGGTCTTAAAATGCTTGGCCTATGTTTAATTTGCGTCCTGGTGGGGCCCTTTGTGTGGCCCTCAGCTGTTGGTGGGCAAAGGCTTTTGCCTATCCTCCCTGAATAGTAAAGCCACACGCCACCTCGCCGCGCCACCCCCACCCTGCTTGGGGATTTACATTCAAACTTCCTGAGGCAGTTCCCCTGTTGATTCTGAGTTTTCAATATCGCAATGTAACCACGTTTTATGCACCAGAATCAATATTGAATCAGGAAATTTGGGTAGACATGGGAGTTGGTTGTGAAGAGAGTTTGGAATGTAGCAGAATCTGTCATACACTGTACCACATATACGCACAATTGCTCATATACCTGTAGACACAAGCACGCACAAAAATCATGGAAATACATCACATACATAAAAAGTAGTATTCAAGACACACACACACACACACACACACACACACACACACAAAAGCAATTCCCCAATTTCAGGACACATTGTAACACAATAACATGTTAAGACATAATCCCACTGTTGAGAACAACGATCGCTGAGAGATAGCGCCCACCACAAGCACCCGCAGAAACAGCAAATTGGGGGCTTTTAGGGAGGCGAAAGTTGCCAGAGAAGTCGAACTGCCAAAACTTCTCACTGGCAGTAATCTCTGCCTCACAGTGGGTCCTGGCCCCTGCCTCAACCTCTGTCTTTTATCTTCCCTTTGTTGGCAGAGAAACCCCCCACCTCACCCCACCAGAAAGATGATTGCCTTCTAGTAACAAGCCTCTGCCCCAACCACCACCACCACCACCACCACTACTACCATTACTACAGCCATCACCACCACCTCACTCCACCCACCCCACTCCTTCTCCCACCCCCCGGTCTCCCTTGTTCCCTAGCCCTATGCTTAGCAAACATCAAAGGGACCTATCATACCCCGATGGTTTAAATCTTTTAACAGGGAAGAACAGCCGCGGTACATCCAGACCCCTCGCGTCCCACAGTCATGTCACCGCGTGTTCCCTCCACGACTGCCAGGGGAGAGGAGAGGGGGCCTGGGCGGCCCGGGTGGAGCTCTGCCTGTTTCTGCTGCGTGTTCTCTCTGCAGGACCATAAAGGCGGCAGGCTGGGGGGGAGGGGGTGTTGGGGGGGGGGGGGTCGCGGGGTATATGAGCTGTCCCGGGCACTGTGATCAGGGGCCGGGCCAAATTCTGTTTGAAATGTGAATGGGCTAATTTTCATCAGCCTCCCACATGCTGGGGGAGGTCCCAGGTGCCACAGCATGCCATGGGTCATCATTAGAGGACGGCTGCCTTCAAAAAAAAAAAAAGAAGAAGAAAAAGGAGCAGGCACGGCGTAGCATCTTGTGGCAATGTTTCTATTTTATTATTTCATCCCTCTCTCTGTTAAATTCATACACATTAATGAAGAACATTTATATGACCCACGTGGCTCCTTATCCGAGGTTGTTGTGTCCCTGACATACTGTGGGCACGCACGCACACACTGTATAGGTGTCTATAGGCTAGGCTACCATATTTGTCTCCACCAAGACGAAGGGCGTGTGTGTGTGTCCGTCCGTGTGTGTGTGTGTGTGTGTGTGTGTGTGTGTGTGTGTGTGTGTGTGTGTGTGTGTGTGTGTGTGTCTGTCCGTCAGTGTGTGTGTGTGTGTGTGTGTGTGTGTGTGTGTGTGTGTGTGTGTGTCCGTCCGTCAGTGTGTGTGTCAGTCCGTCAAAAAAATCTATTACTCCTCCAGGTTTTGTCCGAATATCCCGCAAATCGTTACACAGTATCTCTATAGTCATGTGTTCAAGACGGATCTGTCCGATATTTCATATTCCATCCTAATTGGCAAACATTGGCTTTCAAAGTTTGCAGGACTGGCCCGTTTTGAACAAAAAGCCTCAAATCATGAACACAGCGTGCAATTCACGTGAAATCTTTCACACTTTCCTACTATAGGCTGAGGAATATATCGCACCCTTTTCACATTGGCCTGTTATAGCACCACCAACAGGTGGATTTTAGCAAAACACATTTTTGGAACAAAATGCCTCAAATCATCCAATTGCCATTTAAGGCATAAGAACAAATGGCACCCTTTTCACATTGGCCTATTATAGCGCCACCAGGAGGCCGCAACCTGACCTGCCCTGGTGGAGACCTGTGCCCTGAGGGTTTTTCTTTATTTCGCATCCCTTTTTATTTCACCCACATTCTCCTCAGCTGGTGTGTAAACAAACAAAATGGTCTCTGAAAAAAAAAGAAAACGCCCTACAACCAAGCCTGATATATGGGGAAGGAATGGGGGGGTGGTTCATTTCTGATTTGAAATTCAGACGGATTCGGTGATCAAAGCAAGCTCAATATCTCTCAGCCGTTCAAAGGGACTGCTATAAAACAAATGTGATGTGACCGAGTGCAGAGGAGCACTCATTAAGAGCTAAAGCAGATAATGACAGGTAGGACGTGCCTCATTCTCTCCCTTCGAACAGGGACTTGTTTTGCTTCTGTGTGTGTTTTTGTGTGTCTTCCTCGCGCCTGCGTTTCTGTTGCTTTTGATATTGATTAGGGGGGGAATGGTATAGGTGGTGCACAGGGTCTTTTTCAGGCACCACTATACCCTGCTCCCTGCTGTCAAAGACAGCACTGGAGTTGTGGCGCTGTTGTTCCCCGCCACGTGCCAGGCAACGTGCGGGGAGTTTGGGTTGCTTTGCACACAAAGCTAAACGCCTCCCTTTAGGGCCTGCAGGGTATCAACAGTCCCATTGTTTTCTTTTGTGCTGTTTGGAGAAGTCTAATAGGGTGTCTGTGAATTAAACTGCCCTCTCAGTGATCAAGTCATCCAGGTTTGCTGCAATAAAGATCACCTTGATACTACTGTACACTTTAAATTCCTCATTGTTCAGTGTAAAAATAGACCCGTAGTGGTTTATTTGGGTCCATTTATATTTTGAATGGGGCATGGGCGAATTCTATGAGCCCCCCCCCCACACACACACACACACACACACACACTTTCTATAGAATCCTCAATGCCGTCATACGATTTCTCCTACACTCGACCTCAGTGTTCTGTTGTTTGTATGGTTATTTCCAGCAGGTAAGGGTGCGGGATATAGCTCTACGTGGACTTTGTCAATTCATGACCAATGGCGAGGTCCTGCATTATACACTAAGCCGAGCAGAAGAACGGGCCTGTTTTATTCACGACCTTGTGGATTCAAACAGATTGCTCAGGCTGGGGAATAGAAGCAGATACCACCATACAGGTCCAAGACATGGAGAGAGAACAGGTAGGAATAAACTATGTATAAAAGCACTGGTAAGCTTGGGCCCCGGGCAAAGCTACAATAGCTACCTACAACGATACCCTCCCCAAAGCCACAATCAATTCTTGGCCTCACAAGTTGTCGTTCCGAGATATGATTCTGCCCAGTGGTCTTGTTGGAGAGTTCAGCACACCTTGGTTGGATCAACCTTGGTTAAAGGAAGGTCGACAGCTAAAATAAACTTGAACAAGATCCAAAACACTCCCGATGACGGTAGAAGTCACACTTCACCTTTAGAATATATTAGGGGAGATTAATAATGGAAAGTAAAAATGTATATACTTAGTTGAATGCTGGCACACTGAAAATAGCTAATCTATATAGGATCCTGTAGGACACAAGACAGCAGTAAAAGTTACAGATACAGGGCAAAGAAGTACAATACAGGTACAGAAGAATAACATCACAATAAAGACAATCTCAAACTATTATGAATAAAGTATACAGGTGTATATGCTACAGTGTGATTGGAAAACAAGTCTGATTGGAAAAGGAGCGCTAGTTTTTCGGCGCGAGACGCACCCTGGCCGGGTGGGCGGGGCTTACCGCAGCGAGCGAGTCCTGGCCCGTTTCGTAGTCCGTGCGGCGACATACAAGAAACTGAGCGCTCCTTTTTCAATCCGACTGGTGATTCCAATCATACTGTAACATACACGCTATACAATCATCCTGCTTGGTGCAGAAGAGACACCGTCAATTAATATAAAAGTAGACGTATACACTTAGATACAATCCTTCTGCCTGATCAAAAAAAGAAATAGCAAGGTAAGCCTATAGTTATGACATCAGCACAAACCACAAGTACCGGTAACACTACAGCTCACAGCGCTGTGAGCTTGTAGATCTGCTATTGTTGGTGCACACCCGGACCCGCAACCAAGTATAACTTATAGGCTTTACAGAATTAGATAACTGGATAGTGTATATCCAGGACCAGTACACAACATATCAAACGTTTGGGTTCAGTAGCAATTTCGATTTAAATTCTATCACGTTCTAACAACCATAGCACGCCACCCCCCACCCCCCCCCCCAGTTTCCCTACACAGAGATGTCACATGGCTGTCGTTCATTACCATCTAATTCACATTCATGACATTGATGTCTGTCGAGCATCATCTGGGTATCTAATCCATGAATTATTGTCCTTGTGTCCGTCCATATCTAGAATCGTAAAACACTGTGCCGTGACTAAATCCTTTTGTAAAAGGACAGGATATGATGTGCTGGTGTTGGTGCAGTGCGTCTGTCCGTCCTGTGATGCATAAACCCCCGGCTCCTCTGCAGTGTCTGGGCTGACATGCACTTAATCCAGCCTGACGAGGGGGCTGCGCTCTGCCGGTTAGCAGGGGCTTCGGTGAGGCGGCGGGCGGCCCCAAATCCCTCCCCCCACGCCCCAATCTCTCCCTCAGCCTCAGCCATACTACATCCATAAGTATTACATTAACCCCAGTCATACCTGTCTGAAGAGCTGAACATGAGTGAATCAGTGTGTGTGTGTGTGTGTGTGTGTGTGTGTGTGTGTGTGGGGTGGTGGGGGGTATGCAATTTTGCCCATAAGCTTTTGGCTCAGTGTGACTTTGTGTTGCCTTTTGAATGTTTGTGTATGTATTTGTGCAAAAAATTTATGTATGTATGTGTGTGTGCATGCGTGTGTGAGCGCACGCGTGCGTGCAACTGCGTGCGTGTGACTATGCATGTGCTCCTGTATACGTGCGTGCATGCGTGCATGCAATGTGCATACATGTCTGGCTGGCTGGCTGACTGGCTGGCTGTACCTGTGCATGGCTATTTGCCCACCCCTCCTGTTTTTGCATTGTTTCTCCTGGCACCTCATTAGCATGGAAATCCTGCTGTAAACAAAGTGTTGCTTATTAAAGTGCAGGTGTCTGTGTGTAAGCCCCTCTGTGTGCCCCTCTTTACCTGGGCCTCCACTGCTGTCCCCAACTACACAACAAGAAGCCACCGCAGGAGAGGACACCTCACCCGTTTGGACCCAGAATTAGTAGGGTTTGAGGATAAAATAATGCATCCCATGAGCAAACTCTGTTAAGTTAAACATGCAAACATGCATGTACAGAAATGTATACATACTCTCACACTTGCACACAAGCACAAACCAGGACATTTTGGTAGAAGAAATAGTCTGTCTGACATACTGTAAACATGCATTTCCAATGAATAAGCATGTTTTCCATTAAGTTAATGCAGTGCGGTTGTGTTACACTGCATCTCAAAGTACCGCAGAATGTTAGCAATACTGTAGATGCTGCCAGATGATTTGTGGCTGCAATACAGTACATTCACACCAGGGGGCAGTATGTAACTAAAAACAGGAACAACTGGACACAAGGCCTTCCAACAAGGCCTTAATGACCATGTGAAGAAAAGAAAAAAACAATGACATTTTTAAATCTAATTCATGTCCTTCACTATTGAAAAGTAATTCTCACAACAGCCATCAGCAACATTGAAGTAAGTCATGTATACAGAATGACTTCAGACCCTAAACAATCCTATCCTGCAGGTTAAGGAGGTAAGGCAGCTCCCCCTCTACAACCTTTCACATAACACCTTGGCAGGATGAGTGGATAGTTCTTTGTTTTTAAAGTATAGTTTTATGGCATGCACAGTTCCACTGCTGACAAAGTCAAGCTACTTGTCTTCAGGGGATAATACATGCAAGGCTGTGTTACAGCAAAGACAGGGTCAAAATGTATAGAAAACATGAAGCACCTGAGTGGTGTGTAGGTTTAACTGCACATACATTACAATATATATATTATTATACATTTTTATACTTTTCTCTGGGTCTTCATCATCATCATCATCGATGGGTTCAATTTTTTACTGATGTCCACATGCCAAGCAATTTAAATTGGTTAGTGCCACAAATTGCTTCCCTCAAATTCATGAATGCTTTCATTCAAATGTTCATTAAAATGTATGGATATATAATATTTAAATATATGTTATTCAACATTGTACCAATGTGTTGGTTTGACCGGTTACACCAATTACATACAGTTTCAAATAATTCACTCGATTGAAACGTGCACAATTTGCTCCGCTCCGGTTGTTTAAAAAAACAAATTATCAATGACACACAACATCTACTTATGGTTGCATTTAAAATGCGGGCGGGCGTGACCGCAGCGTTGACACGTGCACCACTCTATGAGCTGAGTCAATTAGGAGCGGCGGCAGATTTTGTTAATTAAATAGGGGCTACCTCAGCCACAAAGGTACAGGCTCACACCTCACAGTGCAACACTAACAGCTGCCAGGCCTTGTTCTATCTAGGGGGGGGGGGGGGCTGTTCATTAAGCAGCGCTACCTCTCTTGGGCTTGTCCACCTGCCTTGATCACGTTTACATTAATAATGCATCGCCGAGTGCAGTAATACAACCATTACGTTCGCTTCTCTACTCAGCCTCTCGCTGGCAGCCCTGCCTGCCACCGCAACATGGGAGGAAGAAATTGTAATCTCTTCCCTCCTTTATCTCGGGCTATTCCTCTTATATTGCCACCCCAAAGAACACATTCCTGGTGTATAACCACACACACACACACACACACACACACACACACACACACACACACACCAAAATGGCTTTACCCTTTTCCTTTTTGGGTTCACTACACTTTGAAAACAATACACCAGCCGTGCGGCTGCCTTCCGCCAGATGAAAGTTGACCATTTGGAGACACTGGATCTATCTGAAGAATGTTCATTCCTCTGCAATTTCTTATCTGATACAATATCAGCTAAAGAACAAGAGGGCTTGTGACAAGGATAGATAGATAAGATAGATGGAGAGAGAGAGAGAGAGAGAGAGAGAGAGAGAGAGACATGCCGAGAGAGATGGGATCCTCAGATACAGATATGCCTTTAAAGACGGTTGAAAATCTCCAGGTGACCATGAATTTTAATGGAAGCTGGTGAGATTCCTCTTAAATTATTGGACTTGCCTGTTAAGAATAGATTGGGGAGATTTGCATAGATTTAAAACACCTGTAATGAAATCTAAATGTGCCATGGTTTGTCTCAAACAGCGGGCTTTAGCTCTGAGGCAACCAGAAACCCACCGAAAAGACACAATTTCCAGGGATCATCGACATCTTGTTAAAATTCACAGAATAATTTGCTTGGTGTAGGACCACAGTATATCCAAACAGTCAATAGGAAAGACAGAACTGGTTGCAAAGCAGACATGGATCCTCACGAGTTGGGTAAATAGGACTGATTATTTTCTAATGTAACACTCCCTAAGCCCAAGCTCAGATTTCCATTTGGAGGCAAACATTAGGGATATTCAGAAGTCATCCAAACGTCCAAGTAATTAATGTTACCATGCACGCCCAAGACATTAGAATGTTAACAGTGTTGGAGCCATGTGATTCCGAATACAGAGTGAGGGCTTTATTACTGCGGCCTAGACAGGGGGTGACATCCCTTCTAATTGGGGACATCAGAGTTCCTGCTGCCGCGCCTTATCCTCAGTTCAGATCGCAGTTTTCCCCCCCTATTTTAATTTATTCACTTTTCTGTCTCCCCCCACCATCCACTCTCTCTTCTCTCCCTAGCTCTCCTCTATCTCCTTATCGCTAGGATCTGTTCTCATTAGCAGTCGACTGTGGCCCCCTCGTTTGCATTTCAAGTGCCGACGCTGTGCGGGAGCAGCCCTGCATTACCGTCAGACAGAGAGAGAGAGAGAGAGAGAGAGAGAGAGAGAGAGAGAGAGAAGAAACCACCATCGTACACAGTCAGGCGATGCTTCATCACGGCACCGCATCCAGACATCTGGGGCCGTCTTCTTTCCCATGAGCACCAGAGTGTCATTA
The DNA here is from genome assembly GCF_963924005.1 of Protomyctophum bolini. Classification (NCBI taxonomy): domain Eukaryota; kingdom Metazoa; phylum Chordata; class Actinopteri; order Myctophiformes; family Myctophidae; genus Protomyctophum; species Protomyctophum bolini. Next base: position 16,841,917 of record NC_137869.1, on the reverse strand, counting down.
ACAGGATTAATCTGGGCCCTAATTTCCTAATGATCGCTGTTTTAATGTATGTGAACGAGTGCAGTCTCTTGACTCATTACCGCCAATTTGCCTGAGACACACATAATCAGACTCTCTAACAACCCACCAACATTTATTTTTGCTAATATGATTTTTTCCCCCCTTCCACTGTGGATAGAGCAAACACAGTTTAGTTCTGGCTGAGTAGATTCCCAATTAGGACTCTGGAATATGCTTTACCAACACTGACTGACGTTCAAATGAGCAAAAGCTCATTTGTCACTGACTGTACTGTATCAGCACAGGCTAATTATGAATTGTTTATGTTGTTTAAACTGCATATGACCAGTATGAGGTATAAAGTTGGGATAAAAAAAACTCTCCACCAATTGGCAGCTTAGTATCATGTTTAAAAGGTAAAAGCAGATAGCTTGCTTTAATATTGACACACAAAGGTCTCTTGTGGTAGCACCATCTTATAAACACGCATATGCATTCAAGCCCCAGGGCAGCTGGAGGGCATCCCTGTGAACCCTGGCCATGGTGTCTCAGTTTAAGGGAAAGGTCTCAAGGATCTTCACCCAGGAGGATCCTCCGTGGCTTCTGTGACAGTTGACCTTTCACCCCCCCAGCAGCCACAGAATGTGAAAAGATAGTCTCGGGCCCCATCGTCCCAGGTCAGCGGCCCCTGTGTGATTTCCTAAACCTAAGCCTTGACATATCCTAAAATAAGGATGACGTCGATCCAATCCACCATCAGTCTGGAGAAAAGGAGATCCCATATAGCAATAGACTGGAAACATTCATTGATGGCCCGGATAGATCCTTCTAATATCTTCTCTGTATTGGTTTCTGGGCACGAGTCGGTGTCAAGATATTAGACTACTTAAGCTCAATATGGTTGCCAATAATCTACTGTAGATAGAAAATATATACATTCTCTGAATAATGAAGTCAATGCAGTATGGATAATCTTCCAGATTATTTTGCTATCACTCAATGAAACATGGAGTGTTCATTTAAAAATGTATCCATCTTTTCTCTCTTATTTGTTTTGTTTTTACACATTAACATACAGTACCAGACTTTGCTGTGCGGAGCCCTGCAGTAACTGTCTGTCACACAAAACTGCAAAATGCAAGTAAGTATATATAGACTATTAATTTGGGTCATTCAGTACTGCATGTGGGTGCACTGGTGACAATGCTGTGTGTAAAATCATTATATTTATGTTCTCAATTGCAACATTGATAAAGATTACAATGTAGTTTGGTTAGCTCAATTAGTTAAGATCCCAACCTAATGCAATTGTGTGACACATACAGTAGCTAAATCAACAAATCAAACGAGCCTTTGATTAAAACAAATAGGTATTCATACAGTCATAATGCATACAAGCAAAGCCAGTAATCTTTACATAGGATAGTGATTAAATCAAATGCCTTCCTTCCTCACAGAAAATCTTTGAGTACACACAGCACAGGTGATAATGGTGGCAACATCACACAGCTGCGCTACTGTGTCGTTGCACAGTTGCACACAGTACATGTGAACGTGAACTGTCAACAGCGGAAGACTAGACCCCCACCATCACCCAGCCCCTTCTCCACCCCACCCTCTAGCTGCCGACACAACCCTTCAGAACTCAATATTTGATTATTCACATGATGGAAGGCATTTCAACATATCAGACATTTGATTTAATCTGTGAAGCGATATTAATTAAAGCCCCCTAAATGCCAGCTTGCTAATTGGTTTGCACCTGCATGCGAGGAGCAGACATCGTGATTAATATTACCCCTGACTCACCTCTATATCCCCTGTAAAAACTCCCTGATACAAGTAGTGGAGTGCAGGGTAAATATTGAATCTGGGACTAAACTCCTGGCGTACACAGAAGAGCAAGGAGAGGAGAAGATGTGTGAGCATTTGAGAAGCTGTCCTAATTAAGAAGCTGCAATCGGGGCTTGGAGCTTGGGGGTCGCTCCCTGGGAGTCGTGTGATATTAAACTGCAGCGTCCTACTCCTTCTGTTTGTTGTTCTTCACCGGCTAGTACTGATCCCTTTTAATATAGCCGCAAATATGCAAATGGACATTTCAATATACCAAACCCTGGACGGCTATCCTCTCTTAATTCAACAAAAGGCGGGAGCAGGACCTTGTCAGTCAAACTCCCTGTCCGCCCTCATAACAAGTCTACCGTTTTCCCATTAGGCGGCGGCGCGGCGCCCACCTAATTAAGGGGAAGTTTGTGTGGAGATGGCTTCGCACTCCCCGGAGACTGAGCATGGCTTTGTCGCTTCTCATTGTGGCCTGGCGAACATCTGGAGCAGTGCGGAGGGATATATCAAAGAGCTTAAAAAAATGTTTGCTTACACACATATTCATAAAAGAATGTGTAACATTTTAAATGCACATCGGAAATGACTTGAGGCCCCCTTTCGGACTGGCTCCCAAGGCGGGTGCCACATTCCTCACACCAGCAGTCATGGAATGAAGGCTTCACAATCCAAAGGCCAAGTGGTCCACAATGAGGTAGCAGCATTTATATCCGCACAACACAATTCATAAATAATGGATGAGCGCGTGCTCATCTTCAGCACCCTGCGCTATCTACAAGTCACAAGTGACTCAATGATGATGCCATAAAGGAGAGCTGGAAGCAGCGCTAAGGTCTGTTCTGAGCAAGTCTGGGGGATTAAGAAGGCTAACAGAACCCAGGGACAGAGCAGCGCCTGTGGGGAATTACCAGAGGAAGAAAAACTCTGCGCTCAGCTGCTTAACCTCCCGACTAAAAGCATCCTGAGAACGCCACGGCTGCCAGCCCACGTTGGGGAAGCGTCATCGCAGAACATGGAGCCGAGTCTCCACTCTATGGCTTGCCTCAATAGAAGTGTCACGATAAACACAGGCAGACGCAATTCATCACTTCCACTTAGTGCGTTTCAAAAGAAGGGCTCGTTGATGTCATTTATAGGCCTACATGCCGGCACAGAGTTGTTTAGCCACTTGGACCTGAGCATCGCCATTCTGTGGCTAACATGATTAGCCGATCGGATCTACAGACACGTTGTGAGCTTGTAGATCGGTTATGCTTGATGATCATAGTGCAGTAACTATGGGGGAAAATGGCCCATAATGGGTTTAAAAGTGTTTCAACTAGTCAGCCAAATGAGATATCGGCAAGTGATATTACACTAATTGGTCTTGAGGTAATTGTGTATACCCCCAAATCACGAAAGCTAAGCTAACGTAGTTACTGCACTTTTGGCATTGTAGGGCAGCAGAGCCCTTGCTATACTGTAGCTGCAGCGAGCACACACACACTAGTTCTAATTGTTGTCCCGTACATGAGGCCTGAATTAATTCAATACAAGATTCAGTCCTGGTTTTATTAGGCATCGTTTCTGCCTTTGACAGTTGCTTGATGGTTGTTTAGCCAGATAAGAGTACTGTTGAAGGCTGGGCTTTGACCTGATGTTAATGGCAGTCGCATTCATCCATGGGTGTGAATGAGGTGAAAATGAGGAGCAGAGAAAAACGGCTGAGACCATCTATTCAGTGTGTGTGTGTGTGTGTGTGTGTGTGTGTGTGTGTGTGTGTGTGTGTGTGTGTGCACACGCGCATGCATGTGGTGTATTGCTCAAAACTAGATGTTGGTTGTAAACACATTCGGCACTTTGATCATCACTGTCTTGAATTTGACAATCAATATTGTGTATTTTTGCGGCCAGAAGTGACCATATTTGGAGGAGACTCTAAATGGGACCATTCTTTACAAAATGCACATCATGTTGCGTTGAAGAAGACTTGAAACTAGCGGTTGAGAAAATAAACGTATGATACATAGCTTGCAGAGTTAGTTCAGTCAGATACTCGAGCGTCTTCATGCTATGCTCAAGGGCGCATACATAATGGTCTCCATTTTTGTCACCGCTAAACCCATTATCCCTAAACGTCTGCCTTTTTTTTACTATTTTGCTAAACATTTTTAGTTAATCCATAGTTAAAATGGCCAGTCTACAAGCTCACAACGTATCAATGTAGATTGGCTAGTTGAACTATTCAAAAATGTTTTTCAAAATAGTAAAAAAAGGCATATTATACTATTATACTCGAGGGATTAATATACGGGCGGTGGTGGCTCAGGCAAGAGATTTCATCAACAATATATCACGATATCTGTAACTGAAAACATAACCATAAAAGGCAAAAATCTGGAATTATGTATTTATTCCAAAGTCTTACAAGATTTTTTTGTGTCATAAACTGGCCATTAAGTACATGAATCTTGCCTCCTCCAAACAGTAAAACACTGACTGCATCTTTGCAACTTGATATATTGCGATATTGCCGGGAGGACGATACAATATATTGTGGGAAGAAGTATCGCGATATATCGCAATATCGATATATTGGCACACCCCTATGCATTACTATGTGGGTGTATACAGTGGTTCAAAGGTTTGAACCAAAAGAAATTGCAATTGTAATCGTTTATGATCCTTATGGACATCCAAATAACATATATAAATATGTCAATTAAATAATTAGTGGATCATGGTAAATTCATGGGTTGAAAGTTGGGGTACGATTAACAACCTATAAGGAAAAAAAGTTTTTTTCATGGCCGTTTTTGGCCCAAGGAGTGTTATTCATGCAAAACAAATACTTGTGAATGGGTTCAGAATCATGAAAACTCCCGTCGTCGAGGCTAGGGCAAGTGCTACGGCAAGTGCTACAGCTAAAATGGAGTCTGAAGAGGTGAGTTTTCAGACTACGGCACAAGATTAGGAGTGAGTCTGCAGTTCTGATTGCAATGGGAAGTGCGTTCCATATAGTTTTGGAGCCAGAAGGGAGAAGAGTCATACGGCAAAACATAGCAATACAAGTGAATAAGTGGGGGCAGTGATAACAGTTGTGTGATAACCCCACTTCCGCCACTTCTCACTTCTAAGATAGGATATGAGTGATTGCTTATCATGTATTTGTTACTGTATTTGTTTGTTACTGTTGGTAGTTGTTGTCTCTGTTAAATGCAGAGTGAATACACTATTTTAGCTGATAACTAGATCTAAATTTAAATGATCTGTTTTTATCGTATACATTTTTGTGTGGACCCCAGGAAGACCATAGCGACCACTTTGTGGAAGCTAATGGAGATCCGAATAAAGAATAAAGATTATCGTAAATGATACAGAGCCACCTCCCCAACAATATCACTGAGACAGTTTGTTATTTTTGGACCACAATAATTATGAGCCGATTCTAAGCTGATGTTAAGGAGAATGTTAGAGAAATTAGTACTTCCGCAACCCAGGGGATGAGCGAGTGATGTCAGGACTATACAGCTATACAGTCATGCAGACCTTATATTTTATTTCAACAAGTGGAGTCAAACCCCCTGCTGGTCATTAGGGAGAATGCAGCCGACACTTCCATGTTGGCTTTATTTTCAGACCGTCTGGGAACGTCACGCTTGGTTGTCATGTTAAAAATCTACTGCCACACATCACAGCGCACGGTTGCTATTCAACCAGGTTCTGCTCGAGAGTGTCTAGACACTGAGAGATGCTATTTCCAACCTAGCGAAGCTTCTCACCGTGTGCTTTTACTTGCTTAGTTGCTTGGTAAACTCAGCAAACCTTGTGGCCCCTTCAAATAGCTCTAGAAAAAAGCTCCTTCAGTGGCTGTTAAATTATTGATTGACGGTGAAAAGCCTGTGGGTTCATTACGATCATAGTTGTGCTGGGGTAATGCTCAAAGCTGGGGTAACTGCACAGCACTTAGTCACAGATGGCCCAGTAACGGCTCTCAATAGCTGGGAGGAAGGAATACCCATGTTAGGAAGCTTCCACATCAGCCTGAACCTGGTATTGGTGCACCATTAAACACTGAGCCAGAGTGCCTCTGTTAAGGATCTGTGTATCTGCTTGAGGGGAGCTCAAAGCAACAGCCATAGACAAGCTCCACAAGGATGCCACATAAAACGTCACCTCTCACTCCGCTTAGTGGCAAACGCTCCATCTTAAAATGCTGAATTAAGCCTGCCAACCCCAAAGCACATGGAACAATACGTACAGGTGATTATCAATTAAAGCAAACCCATGCTCTTTCCAGGCATACAGTAGTACAGTCAGTACTGTATATATATGCCCTGCCTGGTAGCAAGAAATTAACCACCTAAAGTCCCTCGATCAGGGGTCTCTACGTCACCACGTTGCGAGCTTATTCTACAAGCTCGCAACACGTCGCAACGCAATCTTTTGCTGAATGTTCGCAATGGGTTCAGGTAAGATAAGATAAAATAAGATAAGATAAGATAAGATAAGATGATGCATAATGTATGTGTGCTATCCACTGAGGCCCAGGTAATGGGCCTCTCAACTCTATGAAGTGGAACATGTAAAAAAAAAAAAGAGAAAAAAAAGAGACTTCATTAGAATCATATTCAGCCACAGCTATCTAGGTCACTTCAACTAATTGTATAAAGATCACTGAATAATTAACTATAATTGGGATACCTACTTGAAAAAGACGGAGCCAAATAAATAAATAAATAAAGGAGACAGTTTTTTGGAGGAGAAAAAAGATTTGTATACTTTGAGACCTGAAGTGGGGGATATGTTATGGGATATGTTAATGCTACTGACATTCAGCAAAAGTATAATATTGCTGAATGTTGACAATTTTAGTATATCATATTAAAATATCTCAATCCCTAAAACGTATTAAGCCAGTTGATTGGTACGTACCAAGTTTACCTCATTTACATATTTTGTGTGTGATGATCTCATGAGCCACGCAAATTTGGGTTAACAAATCCGCATGAAAAGATAGTTCTTTTGGAAATTACAGTTTTTTGAAAAATCTAATCATAACTTGCCATTTCAAGTAATCAAATTGTTGATTTGAAATGTTTGACTGAAATTATAATTATAAATTAAAGATGTCTGTGTGTGTGTGTCGTGGGGGGGGGGGCAGACCAGGTTAAGTTGAGTTGAAAATGAGATTTTAGCATCTCCTGCAATAATAGCAGGGAGCTGAACCTGGGTATGATCTCTGTTAATAGAGTGAGAGCACGGGAGAATTTGGTGTTACGTTGTGAATAGAGACAGAGCAGGTGGAAAGCAGGGTCCTTTTCATGAACAGGCATGAAGTCAATTAGAGAGGCGAGTGGGAGTGTGAAGAGAGGAGAAGAGAACGTGTGCTTGTTGGCAGGAGGTATCTGGATCCAGTTTGTCTGAAGGATACATTTAGATAAAGGTCAAGTGATGAAATAAGAACCTACTTGTCCAAGAACAGTGGCTGCAAATGAAAACTAATTCAGCTACAGCAAGCAGCACTTCACTTGCATGAGACAATTAAGTATTTACGTGAGCACCAAGATTCAGGGGTGGACAGTAACGAAGTACATTTATTTAAGTACTGTACCTAAAGCATTAATTAATTACCCAGGTGAATGTGATTTACTATAGGTACAGATATGTATTAAGATATGTATTAAGCAAACTGACAGAAATCCAAATGAAGTTTATGTGCCCAAATACTAATAATATAGTTAAATTGGGTGAAAATTTTATCTTGTTTTGCATACTCTGATAGCCCACCATGTTTACATGACCATTTAAATGAATATTGTAATATTAATATTACAATATATTATCAGGGCATGAGGGTATAATAGGCATTTGTGTGTATGTAAAATTGGGTCATGTGTAGTGTGAGGGCGTTAACAGAAGGAATATAATCACTGAGAGGACACTATATGAATGTAAACACCACCGAAGCGTAGGAAATATCTCAACAGCTCCGCTTGTATGCTTATTTACACATTATTATCCATGACTGAAGCAACAATGCAACGCTAACTTCCTTTGATGCAATGCCACAAGCAATGCTTCATGTTGTCGAGATGAGATTGTTTACAGCAGAGCTGTCAGTGCGGGACTGCTGGGTAGTGGGACTACTGGATGGTGGAACGAGAACGCCTTTTAATTAAACCCTGTTGTCTTTAGCACTCCAAACATATGCAATTAAGCTAATTGCCAAGAGGACCCTTTGTGATCCATTGTGGAAATGATGAGGGGCAGGCCTCGTCAGTCCCCCTCTCTGCCCCTGTTTCTTGGCCCTTTCGCTGTAATCTGCTTCAGTTGGCGCACTCTTGCCCTCCCCATTAGGACTATCCCCAGTGGAGCATCTTCTCCCTGCATTACACTGTAACGGGCTTGTTAATAATACATTAATGAAGAGCTGCTCCTCCAGATTAAGGTGCTGGTTCCTCTGATAATGGGGCCTTGGAAGAGGGCCAGGCAATCACCTCACTGCTGTAATCTAACCTGGGGTTAAATAAGCTTTTGTTAGTGAGAGAGAGAGAGAGAGAGAGAGAGAGAGAGAGAGAGAGGCGTGTGAGAGAGAGAGACTACTTGCCCAAGGAAATGCAAATTACTCTCTTGTCGCAGATATGGGTGAGAATATGAAATTGTTAGGTGGTGAAACAGAAGCTCGGTTTTTGTTTATGTACTCGCGCTACATAATTGTACGGTGGAAATACAATTATCAGATACTTAGGAGATGACAAGCTGATGCAGGCTATTGCTGCCTCCTCCACTGAAGTAATGCAGACAGGGTGAAACACGCTACTGTCAGCAAGCGTGTGTGCAGGCCGGGGTGTTCCACGGTATGTCACATTCTCCCGTTCCCTGAGAGTGACGGTCCGCGGTCCCCCTCGCATGACATGTATCGCTGGGGTTTGCCCCAGTCCCCCCCCCCACACACACACACACACCCTACATCACCACCACAAATCACATAATGTATTCTGATGCAAACCGTGCTAGCAATCACTACATAATAAAACAATAAAAAATAAATAAGAAATACAAAGAAAAACACAAGATAAAAATGCCAAACAGTTTGGCTTAAATATTTTACCTACCCCTCCATTCTTTTGAACAGCATTTCACAGCGAGGTAGATGTATATACTTGTCTTGTCGTCACGCTGAACTGGCAGCTTCTTTCCCCTTCCGTCTGTCTCCTAATAGAAATCTTGATAGAAATATCAGAAGGAGATTTTAATCACAGGGGTGTTGTGCACGCTTACTTATCCCAGCCACAAAGGAAGAAAGAATTTGCAGCAGACGCTGTCACCCCGGCGTACCGGCACCCTGACAGGGAGAAATGTGCCTTAAGACACATCTCCCATCTCAGGCTATGTAACACTTGCCAAACTGTAGCAAACTTAACAGCAGCCAAGAACAAACGGAATGCGGAAGCGGATGGGAAAATAAAGTCGAATGAAATGTTTCCTAGAGTCAAATGCAGTGTGTTAAGGGAGCCCTTGTGAGACAACATTCGGGGGGAGAAGGTAAACAGAGCCATTAAGTTTCTACGGAGAAGGAGTGCACGGGGAATATGGATTATGCCTTTGTTACCATGTAACAAAGCCCCCCACCCACCAAAGAAACATACACACAATCACTCTTTGTTTTGTTTTGTTCCTCGGGGTGTTTTGATTATGACAAATTTTGAAGATCCACTTCAAGTGTTTAATTTGGAACTCCTGAGCAAACAGGAGATGAAACACCATCGCTATGGCGGGGTGAGAGACCCAATCAAGTTGACACGTCAATCTCTGCTCATCTAACCTCCACTCTATATATGCAAACTCTGCTCAACGCCAGGCAACTACCTCCATGTACCCTGTTCATGACAAAGTTCAGTTGTAGGATGAACGTCTTACTTTAGTCTATAATACATAAGAGTGCAGAAATAAAACTTTTGAGGTCCTATGGATTAAATATAAAGAGAGCCAGTTGGAGTAAAGTCAGTCGTTTTCAATTAGGCCCTAATAACCCGCACTTGCTATAAAGTCGGGGTAATTTGAAGCTCCCTGATGTTTTCAGATATCCCTTTTTCTACTCATCTCCACATAAAAGGGGCAGTTCAGAAATTGTTGTCCCAAAGTAAGTTCTAAAAAGACCTTCAAATCATTAAGTGTGAGTTTTCAAAGAGCTGCCGATTTAAAAGCCAATGGGAAAGTCCTCACTCTTTTATCCGGCATGTTAAAGAGAATGATGAGGATCTTGAGCCCGAGCCTTTCGGATAAGTGAATATATTTAATTTTTTGAAATAATCACAGACTTGCGTCTTTGGTCCTCGTGCCTACTGGGACTAGGGCATGAAGAAGTCTGCTTTCTTTTTATTTTTTTCCCCTTCATTCTTTCCATCTTTCTCCCTGTACTGTACTCATGAAGGGGAATAGGCCCCCGAAACCTCAGTAGGCCTCTAAGTTGATTTATTTATCAGATCTCTCTCGTCTCCAGAGTGATTGCTGCGTGTGAAGGATACCCAGGGGTGGGTGTCCAAATCCAGCCCCCCCCCCCCCCTCACTGCGGCATTGGGGATCTCGCCTGACGTCGGTCTTTCATCAGGGGGCACGGCTCAGGTCGCGTTCCCCCACTGATGAATGCCTGAATGAGGGCCGCCTTCATGAGAACATGGCTGACCAGCAACAGCCTCAAGGATGGGTTTTAGTTGCATCAGCTCCACATTCCCCGTGCTTGGTTCTCTAGTCTGCACTTGCCTGCCTCTCCGACTGTATGTGGCTCAAACACGGCATCCGTAACCTCCCACCCATATGCTGCGGTGGTTTGTTTTTACCCTGGGAGAGCTCTCTGTCACCCTGCCAAAGCAGTGATTCAGGAGACTCTCGGAGGCCACGCTCGCACACAACCAAATTAATTCCCCCATTGACCTAATGAGGAACGAGAGAGAGTGTGAGAGATAGCAAGCTCGCGAGAGAGAGAGAGAGAGACTAGGTCTCCCATATATTAGCGTGTATGCAAAACAGTGCATCATGGGGGCACGATTTCTAGCACCCAGGCTGTTGAAAGTCCTGACTCCCAACCCTTCCTCTTGTTGTTTGTTCCAAAATATGCCATTCGTTGGTAGCTAAAACAAGCTTTTGTTGTTGTTTGGTTATCAACCATCTTGTTCCAACATGTTAACGGCACAGGGACCCACTGATAGAAGGAACATCTGGTTTTGTGCATAGCTGAAAGAGTCCACATGTATAATACATGATGCTCTGTACATCTGCCAAACAATCCGCTTCTGTCATTCCTCAGTCAGTGCAAACAACAGCGTGGATGCACACGCTTTGTATTGTTATTTTACAACTAGCCAACATTTCTTTCGCATGGGACTGGTCTATTATGCTGCTCACAACCATCTTTATCTTCTACGCCATGGGAACATGTTTTTCTTACAGTGAATTCCTAAATCTCAGCACTATCGCAATAAGGGGCAGGCAGAGTTAAACATTGAGTTTGCCAATTAGGCTACTTCTGTGAGGAAACAGATGGATTGTCGATGGTGTGAGCGGCAACACTTGAATTCTGTCAATAATTACACCATGAGCTGAGAGGGGAGATCATTTTGAAACTCCTCGGTTTCCATACAATAAGCACCTTTCCTACAGAATATAAATCGAAATCTGACACTTTACAATAGTGCGTCTGTACACGTGGTCCTATTATAGTCATTATAGCTTATGTGTGGAAAACAGCATAAGGATTAGAATTGATCAATCAATTTAACAGCATGCAACAGCATGGGGGTGGGGGGGTTTAGTGAACAACCAATATACGCAATAATCTATACACAGAAACAATAATTTAAGGTGAGCATTTTTTGCAAAAACATGACATTATTGTTCATACTGTGCTTTTTTTTTTTTTACTTTTAACTTGGAAAGAGTTTGAATTATGTCTATATGACATGGTCAAAAATTGGACACCAAGTTTAAAAGGATCGATAACCAATTTGGCTACTCACCTGTAATAAATCCTCCACCCATTGAGGGGGATTTCCATTGCCTAGCTATAAAGTTGGGTGGTGGGCAAATAAAATGTTTTAAGCTCAGACAAATAGCTTTACTTTATGTAACTGAACACCTACATACAGTATAGATTTGCATAAATGTTAGAACCAAATGTATAATGACTATATCCTACTATTGAATAATTGAAATCAAATCGGAATCAATTTGGAATCAATCCTTCCAAAGCAAAGACCCATGTACAGTAGCAAGCCTATATGCCACTAACTTCACTCAATTGAGGAGCAGGCTTACATCTTCTTCTGCCTCTTTCTTTTGAAAGCAACAGGGTGTCAAGGGTGCAAGGTATGGATGTGTGTCCCGGTTAGAGGACAAGGAAGGAATCTGACTTTCCCAGTTTATTTAACGACGTGGCCTCACTGGCCTGAAACATATAACATCCATACAGCAAGTCAAGTGCTAAATATGTAAATAAAACAGCAGTCTGCCGTCACCCAGGCAGATGCGTTCATGCGACCTAGGTCGCTTCTCGCCCTCGAGGCGTCTTACTGGTGTACTGTACTGTACTGTACTGTACTGTACTGTACTGTACTGTACTGTACTGTACTGTACTGTACTGTACTGTACTGTACTTTACTGTACTGTACTGACTGTAATGTACTACTCATGTCACGTGATCGGCCCTAGCCATTTGGAAGCAGGGAACACGGAAACATGAAAAGAAAAACTCTGCCTAAGCCGAGCATGCAACGTGTGTCACGTGATCGGCCAGAGCCAATTGGAAGGCATACATCTGTCCTCTTTTGCTGAAAGTAGGGGGTATTATCGTCCAAAAGATGTGTTGACTCAAAAGACAAGAATCTCCAAAAAGCATAACATTTGGCACACATGGGTCACCCTAAGACTTCCTAGAAGGGGTGGCAAAAATACCTAAAATTTCATGCTTTTGTCCGCCGCGTAACGATTGACAATAATAGCGCTTACTGTACTCTTTTGCTGACAATCATTTCCAATTGTATAAATAGGATATCGTAAGTGTTTGCAGTTCACAGACATGTTCACAGGTCATGTTTTCAGCCACGCAGCACCTCTCTCTCTCTCTCTCGTAACAATTCCGACGATAATATCCCCTACTATATGTTTCTCCACCCACGTGTGCACACTGCTGCGCAGTGTCTGTGAGACTGTGACACATAATGTAATAATATTTATAGCATAATAGGCCTAATATAACACTTTCCCTCCATCTGTGACTTTGATCTGCAGCTGTAAATGTAGGCAATTTATTTTTTGATCTCAATGGAAATATTGCTGGTTTAGCGGGACTAAACAATAAAATTGCGGTACAGTACAGTACAGTACTACAACAACAGCACTAACTTCAGACTTGTCTGATTTTTGTAGGCCTACGTGATCGAAAATGTATAGGCAGTAGCTTGTAGCTTATAAATGCATATCCTTATTACATTTTGTTACATGTAAAACTACTAACCCTAACAATCACTGCTATTGCTATTGGAAAATCTATTGCTTTTGCTATTGCTATTGCTATTGGAAAAAGAGCTTTTTAACATGTAATGTATTTTAACAGAAACATATCACTTACATATCACTTACCTACCTCTGATCTGTTATTCTCTAATCTGTTATCACAGCCAGCAGTAAGTGACAGAAGCACTGTCATAACTTTACTGTACCCATTTTTTTCTCTCTCCTGGATGGTAGGGGAAGACTTCGAAGAAATCATATGAATTCTAATCTGGCTTCAGAACATCCCACTCCACTGACACATGCCTCCTCTATTTGAGCGACCACATCAAATACGAAGTGGATGCTGGCTAATACTGCGGCTTAGTCATGCTGGACCTCCAAAAGGCTTTTGACAACGTGAACCACTCCATACTGGTTAACAAGCTAAAAGCAATTGGTTTTGATAGCACATCAGCGAGCTTGATGCAATCCTACCTGGAGAGGAGAGAACAGATGGTGAAGGTGAACGGAACACTGCCCCCCGCCCCCCCCTCCCAGTGAGCTGTGGCGTTCCACAAGGAAGCATACTAGGGCCTTTACTGTTCCTAATATACAGTATGTAAACGACATGACATCAGCATGTGACTGCAATTTGTTCCTGTTCGCAGAGGACTCAGCACTGCTGGTCTCGGACAGGAACAAACTGCAGGTTTGATAAGGCTCAGCTCTGAACTCGGTAGAATCTGCACCTGGCTCGCTGATAACAAACTATCTTTACACCTGGGAAAAACTGAATCCATTCTATTTAGATCAAATAGTAATCTCAGCAAGGCAGATGGCTTTTTGGTTAGAGTGGGTGACAATATTATCACACAAAACGATGAAATTACCTACCTAGGTTCCATTCTGGAGGCAAATCTTTCCGGTGATAAAATGGCCAGCAACGTAATCAAAAAACAAGATACAGGATCTCCTCACTGGTCAACAAAAACACCTTGAAGACCCTAACAGGAGCCCTCGTACAATGTTTCTTCGACTATGCATGCACCACCTGGTATACCACAGCACCGGCTCCAGACATCACAAATGGGTCTGGTCAACAAAATTCGCTACTCCACCAAGATACCCATGTACTGTACCTGTCTAAATACTTCCTTAATGTCAACAAAGTCAACACCCACAACAACAGAGGGAGTTCAACAAACCATGCACAACCCAGATTCGGCACAAACAAATTAATTTCGCGCCTATGCCATCAAAATGTGGAACGCCCTACCAACAGTCATTAAGACATGCAAATCCCTTGATTAATTCAAAACTGCTCTCAAAAGGGCACCTACGGACGGCTGCAATTCGAAATTGCCCCCGTAAAATCTGAATCCCCCACCCGACCCTTTTCCCCCTCACTGTATACGTTTCTTTTCCCATTTTACCTCCTCTATGATGATTTCCTGATTTTGACTATATAGTTGTGTATATTCGTACGTCTCTAAATGTTTTGATGAATTGAAAATGGTGGGCTCTATTGTAAACAAGTGTAATGCTTTATGGTGTCGTCCACTCACACTTAACAGTTTTTGTATTGAGTTGTACTTGAAATGTACTGTAATTCTACAAACTGTTAATCAATCAATCAATCGTACTATTAAGTTAAAAGAATCTCAGTCAGTCCATATCCATTTTCCCCTCATTGGATTGACCAATCGATCTTCAGTTCTTTTTGGTTCTATGAATGATTAATGGTTATGAATTGAGTGTGCAAAACCATACCTATATTAAATTGTTTATATAGGGTCAATATAAGTAAATGAATATATGATAACCCTTCCACAGTAGTAGCTTTTTCAAATTTATCACACATTTTGTTATTTTCACCATGATACTGTAATGTAATTAATAGTTATCACCGTGAAACTTCCCCAGTTGATTACGTCAACGTACTTACTGTACACGAAGACAATGATTTATTGTATTACAATTTTTCTGAAATTGTACATTTAAATATGCAAATTACACATATATAGGACAATATGCAAAATAATTAAAATATGAAAAAGCTACTACTGTTGAAGGGTTATCATATATTAATTTACTTATATTCATCCTACAAACTATTTAATATAGGTATGGTTTTGCGTGGGGTGGGGGCTCCTCACTGGCAGGTGAGTCAGTAGGATACAACAGCAGCACAACACAGAAATGTGTGTGGGGATGAATTCATTGGCATAGCAACTAAATTGGGTAGAAAAAAAGGGTAAAAAATAATTGGCTACTCAAAATTTTGGAGAAAAAGAAAGAGAGAAATCTTTGGTAACACTTTATATTAAGGTTGTCCTTATAATGCATTATAGCGCATTTATAATGCACTATAATGTGCTTATAAGGCTGAGCTTGTAATGCATTATAAAGGCGACCTTAATATAAAGTGTTACCAAATATTCTTCTTGTGTTGTTTTCCTGGTTCAGTCGCACAGAAAAACCCTTTCTGGTTTACAAGCTATTCAGAACTGTATCCCGTTATTATGACAATACGGGCTGACCATGATGGCCAAACCACGGCAAGTTAGAACTCTGCTGAACTATAAGGTCAAATAGCAGCGATCTAGTCAATTGACACTTTTGAGGAAAGCATGGAGACAATTAACAACTTTCTTGAGTTAGCATATAATTACCAGGATAATACGCCTGTAGGGATGTATGGATGTATGGTTCCAGTTTGCCAACTAGTCTGCACAGCCTCTGAAAAGAGAAGACCACATGGAAATAGGAAGCATTTAAAGTGTGAATAAAACTGTACTATTATCTAACGTTAGTTTCAGAACTAATTTCTAGATGTCATGATACAAAATGGACTAAAAGCAAATATCAATATCGGTGTCCAAAATAACTCTGGAAGTGTACATTTACATACGGGTCATTTTCTGATTTTTACACTCATCTTTCATCTGTGCCACAAACATTTAGCAAAAATAGGAAAACATAATGAAAATACTAGCTCGCAACGCATCAAATTGTGTGTTGTGAATTGCAGAACTGCCATTTTCTAACTTTTTGAAAATGTTGGGAACATTTTGAAACATTTTTTCTACAATGACAACCTATAGTAAATGTGGTTAATGTGTGTTTAAGGGCTGTAGAGCTCTCCTCACTAATACAATATTATGAGAAAGAAGATTTCTGCCCATACAGAATACCAGAAATAATGGGAAGATAATGTTGAAAGCAAATTAAAATGCACAAGAATGTTATAATGGTGTTATGCTGTAGATGCAGAGGAATTATTTATAGATATCCAAGCTCTCAATGAAAGGTGTTTACTCACTACTCTCACACAGCAGATAAACTCAGCATGAACTCTAAGTGAGTGTTGTAATATTGTAAATATTATATATTTTTCACACTCTGTATTGCATCTCCTCACAGCAGTGGTGTAAACTTAATATAAATCAGCTCATTGCCTGTCCCATTCCGCGTTGCTCACAACCCAAACATGTCATATTGTCTCCTGACATAACCACTGGCCTTATTTGTCACATATTTTTGCTGTCACCTCTGGCAAGTGTGGGCTCAACATGTGGCATGATCCTCAATGCTGTTCGCACAGGTAAGTTTCACTTTTTCCATGCCATCACATGGTGAGACAGAAAATGGATAATGAGTAGATAAACAGCTCGATGGAGTGGTTGCACTGTACTTTGGATTTTAAACTAATATTGGTCATATTTAAGAATAGAACTAAGCGTGCACACGCGCGCGCACACACACACACACACACACACACACACACACACACGCGCACGCACACACACACACACACACACACACAGACCTCCCCTGACTCCCGTTCCAACAGCGCTGAGGTAAACTGCAAAACTTGTCATAGAGGGAGCAGCTATTTGGGGGCCATCTTGTTGCGTGTCTCCCTGGCTGAACTGCTGGAAACAATGACAGGAAGGAAGCAGGCTGGAGGTGAGTGAGGAGTGAGAGCCCTAAGAGTGTGTATCCAAGCCCTAATTAACTCTGTGCTGTTTCCTTTCTCCCTGGCATTCCTGCCTTCCTGGGGCACATGCCAGTTACATGTGTGTGTGTGTGTGTGTGTGTGTGTGTGTGTGTGTGTGGTGTGGTGTGGTGTGGTGTGGTGTGCGTGCGTGCGTGCGTGCGTGCGTGCGTGCGTGCGTGCGTGGCACGTCTGTGGATGTGTTACGGTGAGGGGAAAAAAAGAAAGAAAGCGAGAAGTGGATGTATTGTATGCAAGTGTGTGTGTGTGTGTGTGTGTGTGTGTGTGTACGACTGTGTGTATTATTTGCAAGCCCCATAATATCACTTCCACTAGCGTTTGTTCCTCAGCTCTCCCCTAGCCCTTCTCCTCCTATTTGCCTGCTGATGCCTGCCCTCCCATGTCAGCTTGTGTGAAGCGTCCCGTAGACACCGGAAGGAGCATAATTACCCTCTGCTCACCATGAACCCTTGGCCCCCAAAACAAGGGCTTCCTTAGACTGGAGCCGTAAACAAACCTGCTCTCCTGCCTGCGCCAGCCACTCGTTACGGGGTATTCTGCTCACCACAGACCCCGACCGGAAGGAGCCCTCCATCTGACAGCAGCTTTTTAATGACACCCCAACATCAGAACTGCTCTCAAGCATTACTGTCTGCTATAATAGCTTCTGACCCCTCTGCTTTAACCAGGAGAGTCGGCTATAAGTGCGACCTCAAGCAGAGGGGGCTGCCGATTCCTAGAAATGTATACAGCTAATGCAACCCTCCCGCGCAGGGGTTTATTTACAAGCAGGAGCGTGCCGGCGCGCCAGAACGCCCAACCCCTTTATTTTCAGGCGTGAAGCTCTAAGTTGCGCTAAGCAGCCTTGTCAGAGCTTGATGCTAGCCATTAAAGGCGGTGATGATGCACGACAGCACCCCCCACCCCCCACCCTGACAGCCGTACCGTCCCCATGAAGCCGCAAAGCTTTAATGCATGACTAGGAAGGCATCCAAAAGACCAGAGTAAATAAAGGAGGGAAAGATGAAATGCCTGCGACAGTGAGGCAGACAGCTGAACAAACGCACTGACTTAGAAAATGGGCCTAACGGCTCACTCCTCTACTCCTCTCCCCCTGCACAATCAACCGTGTAAATTATTGAGATATCATGAAAAATAAATAGTTCAATAAAAAAGGAATGCAGGCGTTGCCAAGCTCCAATTACGCAGTTTAGCTGCATAATATCAGTGGGTTGTTTTCTCTCCTTAGTTGTAATGAAAGAAAAAGAGCAGTGTTTATCTGGGAAACAGTACAGTGGAATGTCTCAGCGGGCACGAATCCCAAAGCAAAGGGGGCCCAAGTCCTCCGCAAAGCACAGCTCGCCGAGAGCCTTTTATTCATCCACCCAACGAGGTTATCTAAGAAATCAAATCAGGCGAACTTGACATGGCTCACTTCCAATCCGAGTCAGGGGCCAATCTCAGTCGCCGAAACAGTGCCGTCTTTGAAGCGGCGAGCCGGATGAGTCCGGCAGAAGGGGCTGTGTTAAACGCCCATTGTTTTAGCGGTTTGAGCCTTTATCCCCGTGTTCTCCAGTGGCACTTCCTCAAAGAGCAGTGCCCTGGGAATCCAGCTGCTTTGAGCCTGGACTATACCCCTCTTCCTCTGGTCCATACATGTGATCTGCTTGATTTTAATGAGGCCGCGTGGACCCCCTGTGATGTGCCTTGGAGGATGGGGGTGGGAGTGGGGAGGTGTTGCTGCTCTATCTCTGGGGCTGTGACGGTGCTTCAACACCAGTGACCCACCCCCCCACCACCACCCGTCCTTTCAGCCAGGCCTCTCAGGCACTTGTAATGTTTTATTAACCAGGTTCATTGGTTCATGCTCTTCTGAGGGGAAGACTCGCGGCCTGTCAATCATCCGTGTCTAAAAACGTATGCTGCAGCCTCACAGTGGGGCCGGCACGTCCTCGCGGGCGGCGGATCGATAAGAAATACATGTGAACGCCACGCGCGGGATGTCGACATTGCTGCCGCACCTGAATATTCAAGAGACCTAGGGAGAGTGCTCTTTCTCTCTCCGTTCAGAGCGCCATGGCAGTAATTAAGCAGAGCCACTAATTAGCCCTGTCATACAAGGCATGATGAAAATGTGTAATTACTGTTATGAAGGATCATTTAGTGTATTAGCAGCGGCTCAGGGCTCTCTTCCTGTGTGGGAACCACGTGCTGTGTGCTCAAGCAACGGTAGTGGAATAACAGGAGCTAGTGTTTTTTTGCCTCTGCCTCTGTGTACGTACGTGCGTGCGTGCGTGCATGCGTGCGTGCATGAGTTCACACGAGCACAGGATACGGCACTGAGTCAGAGGTGACATTGTGGAAGGTGAGGCAGGAAGACGGGGGTAAGACATGGCAGAGAGTGCACCCTGAGACAGGATCTGCGACAAGACTGTCATGTCACCCATGGGGGCTCTGCACCTCCCCGGTGAGAGCATCCATGCACCAGTCCGCTTGCTCTCATCGCCACCCAAGACAATCTTCTCAGGAACTTGTCATATACATTATACAGGCCTAATCAGGCCTCTATAATAAAAAAAGATGTATTATTAAACAACAGCTGTGTGACTTCTTTACCTATATTGACAAATTACATTTGATTGCAAGACTGAATCACTGTCATCAAGAAAATTCACTGAGTGACTTCTCATGAATATGAATGTATAATCAAATGGAGGAGAGACTGTTCGGAGGACAATGCAGGAAATCTGGCATGTCTATCGCATTGACTATGATGCACCTTATACTTGACGTTGGTGCTATTTTCCAAAGCAAACTTGTATGTGGTTTGTTTGAATTTCTAAAAAGCCATTAATTGGATCCTATGACATTTTCAGCATGAAAATCAATCAGGTGAGTTCACTAACATTTATAGTTATATACAAAAGTATAAACAAAAGTCGTTCAAATAAAGTCATTAACAACAAAATGTATGTACAGTACACAGACGATAGACGAAGCTGTGAAAAGACAATGACATGTCAGGTATTGATGCTGGTATGGAGTTTGAACTATTTTTTTATTACTGATATTGTTTGAAACATTCTGGAAATTCTTAAATTCTGCATGGGGGCGAAAATGTCTAAATGTTAATACCGCAATGCATTGATGTAAAAGGAAAAAAAAGCAATTTAGTATCTCTACTTTGACTCAAGAAAATCCAATTATGTTAGTTTACCTAATCTCTTGTGGAGAACAGGTGTCTCACTCTCCTCTCGGTGAGGAAAAGTGCCACACACAAAAAAAACGGATTGATTCTGCAATGGTGAACTCACCTCACGGTCACGAAGTTCTCCTATTGAGGAGGACACAGCGTGAACATGAGAGCCGGGTGGTACCACTAGAGTTAGGAAGAGGCATGCTTAATCGCTCGGAACTATTCCTCAGCGTCCGTCACTAATGTATCCTATCGTGATCTGTGTACAACAAGGCAGATCTACAAGTACGCTGGTAGCTAATGCAAGCTGAGGCGATGTTAACATAATTTGATGTATGCAGGGATACTGCAGTGCAACCCTCTCCTAAACCTCATAGGTAAACACATTGAGAGACATCTCTCTCCTTTACACACACACACACACACACACACACACACACACACACACACACACACACACACACACACACACACACACACACACACACACACACACACACACACACACACACACACACACACACACACACACACACACACACACACACACACACACACACACACACACCTTTAAGGAGCAGTCTACAGTATGTGAAACATCTGTTCCAGTCACGGCATCTCTTTCTCAATTATAGTAACATTTGAATCCAGACAAGTCATTATCATTCACCTAAGAGAGCATTACCAAGCGGCGAATGGAGGGCAGCACACCTCTCAGCTCTCCATAGGATTACAATCTTTACAATTCACATCACATTTTGAAACTCACCCCCGTTTACTGATGCGGTTTAGTGGCTCCAGTGGCAGTCAAACCAAGTGTGTTTTCAATTATTAAGACTGCAAATGAACAGAAACTTGCTGCAAATTCTTCCCTCATCTTTGACTTTGCATGTTCAGAGACTTCAGACCCAGATTGAGGTTCACTAGTCATTTGTGTTATTGGATATGTCAATCCAATTGGCTTTAACTCTGCTTAAGTCTTAAGTTTGAAAATCCACCAACTGTCCTCCTGACACATGCCACCAGTCCAACACTAGTGTTGGACTGGTGGTGGGGGGGGGGGGGGCTCGCTCCTTCGCCACACATGCAGTAATGTTTTGTTTGGGCCGCTTAGGGGATGGTATGGCTTGTAGCATTAAGTGGATATTTCCAAATCTAATAACTAAAGTTACTGCACGTAACAACCTATTCTAGCTTTATGTATTTTAGAAAGTGTTTACTGGCGGTAGTCATGGAGGAACCAAGATCGAAAAACTATACCGTAACTAGTTAGCTTTCATGTCACTCTCAGCAAGCTGCTGCTGCATTTATGTATTTATTTTACTGTCCATTACCAGCCTTTAAAATAAGAATAATAAGAAAAAACTATAAACAAAGGTAAAATAAAATAAACATTTGTGGTGCACCCCTATGAGCCTAAGTGAAATTGCTTTTGGCTCTGCAATGTGTATGGCAACAATAAATCGATTCAAATTTGGTGTCGATCGGACAATGCCTTCATGATTGTTTTGCCCTTTGTTTTTGTAAAATAACTTTGGAAGTCAATTATAGCCAATTGCTATGGAACTTCAATCCTCTGTATGATACATCTTCATCACATAGATATCTGTGGTGATTTATGTGACTAGCTCTGGCCAAAATCTGTAGGACTGATTAGCGAAACATGCTACTGGCAAAAGAAATTGCCATTGTTTGGTGGTTTACTAGATTAACTATAAATCGTTGGATTCCATGTAGTTCATTTATTCTACTGCATGTAAAAAAAAAAAAACAACACTGGCCAGAGGCAGTGTTTCTCCTTTCAGATGGACCATGGGAGCAGAGAAAATTCCTTTTTCTGCGATGCACCCCATCATGTCGTGGTGAGAGGCAGACTCAGGAGAGGAAAGTGACATTTAGGAAGAGCTAAAAACAATGGAACAGTAGTGCTTTAATGTCTCATAAGACATGCTCTAAACATGGCTTTCCCATCTGAGAGCATCTCCATGCTGAGTCAAGTGCACTAACTGTGCATGAAAGAGCCTGCTCCCACAGGACCAGGCTGTCTGATACCCGCAAGAATAAACTGGCCTTTAACTCCAAAGCTCTGCAGTGCACAAAATACACAATGCTTCCCCGAGCCAAAGGGACATATGCTAGCAGCAGTGATGGAAGAAGCACTCACATGTTTTTCTACTTAAGTAAAAGTATCAATACTGCAATGTAGATAATACGCTGTTACAAGTTGATGTCCCAAATTAAAAATGTACTTTAGTAAAAGTATCAGCATCAAAATATACTTAAAATAAAGTAACCTGCAGTAACTAAACTCTTCATATACGAATTGTAGTGAAGTAAAAGGACAATATTTTCATTTGAGATGTAGTGGGGTAGGGGTACTTAGTTACTTTCCACCACTGCATAGCAGCACTAAACCAAGGGCACAAATCTGGTAGAAATCCTGCTCTATAACCTCTGCCAGTGAGATTAAAGTCACCTGAGAACCAAAGTCAAGAATAAGATGTTCCTTTTTCTTTGTGAAAAGCGACTCCAACACAACAGGCGGTAGTTGCTAGGATTTTCAACTAATTCACGTGGGTATGTGAAGGCAATGCAACTGTGTGTTCATGGGCAAAGTCAGTTTAAATTCAACCTCACACATAGATAATTATACCCCAACAGAATAACTGAGTTGTGAGCGGCTAGATAATGTGGTTAACGGGTGTGCTACATCATTTATTAAATATTTGCGCAGGAAAAGTATGCCACAAACGTAATGAAAACTGAAACAGTCAAGTGGTTTGAGATTTACACTTCTCTTCTGAACAAGCTGGTAACGTGTCGCCGCTGGTTACCATTTCCATAATAACAGCTAGCTTGGCAAAAATGACATGACACAAATTAACCAACATTACTGGGTATAAGTAACATACTGTACGCTATGCCCTCAGCCGGGTGATCTCACTTGACCCCTGAATTATGAACACAACATCTCCCTAGATGTGCTCTATTTATTGTCCTCACGAATGCTCTATATTTAAACCAATGCTTTCCAAGAAGCATGTTTTTTTTTCTTCTTCAAGATTAAAATGTATGGAAAAAAAGAGAAAGCGTCATTGTTCCACCCCGATGGATAGCTCACAACAGTTTGGTGCGGGTGCTCAGGAAAACAAATATTTTTCATGAGTGGCTGTGGCTGTGAAGTACATAAGTCCCGCAGCTCTGATTTTACATCCTGTCACATTAATGATTCAAAGCACTCAATATAAATATTAAAACTAATAGCTCCACTATTCAGCTATTACTCCATCATTCCCTGAAATCATCATAAAACATTCAGTGCCTTTTAGAAAATTTACACACTTGAATTTGATGGCGGGGAGAGAGAGAAAGGGAAGCTGTCAGTGCACCAGGTCCTGGAAGCTTAAATAATAGTGGAAAGCTGTTTATGGACCATGCTTTATTTATTCATCGTCTTCAGAGTAAGGTCTTCAGTTTAGATGCGGGGGGGGGGGGGGGGGGGGGGGGGAAGAGAGAGAGAGAGAGAGAGAGAGAGAGAGAGAGAGAGAGAGAGAATTAAAGTCAGATCTATCAGGGGAAAGAGCTGAAACATAACTCTTCCCACAGTGTGATAAAGGGTGAAAAATGCAGCGTCCATGAGATTCCCTGCACAAGGTCAATCAATGGAAGGACTTTAGGTCTAGGAGCAGCTAATGGATTGTGAAGACGCATAGCAGGGTTATGAATTTTTAACCAATGCCTCCCTTAGACCAGACCTCCATAAATCAATGACGACTTATTGGAGAGGATCAATTATGCAAACTTTAAAACATTTAATGACAGCTAATGAGGTGGTCCCCGGGGCCGGGCTGCCGGGGTGGAACCTGACTGGTGTCCCTGGATTCACCAGTGCGGCAAAGGAGACCAAGAGAGGGTCTCCAGGCACAGCTTTGAAGGCCACACCTTACTTACAGTTCAATAGCAGAGCATCCTTGGTTGAGGAAAAGACCGGCGGTTATTATTGATGTAGCAAAACACTCTACTTCGGTAGTTTAAACGAGCACCAAACATGCTCAGTTTGTTTGCCATGCGATTATAAACTCAACCGACAAGGCTGAGACATGGTTTTAGCATATTGCTATAACTTTACGTGTTTCTAAAGGTTTTCTCCTCGTGTGGACGAGTGGGAAGAAGGGAAAGCCCACCTTGAGAAGCAAAGCCCTATTATTCGTGACATTTTCAAAAGCTCATCATAGGAAATGCCCCCGGGCTGCCCCCTGTGGCGGTAATCTCAAATCACTGAGCTCTAAACAATCTTAAGCACAACTGCGCACATTAAACAGACTCCCAGCAAATCTGTCCTCTTGACTCGCATCGTGCACAATGCCCGTGACCCTGCCATTGCATGCTTTTATGCAGTTTGTGTCCTTCGAACAATTCATGATTAATGTATTACCCTCGCTCTTGCTCGTCTAGCCGTCAGACGGTGCAAAGATTGACCGAGCAGAAGCTTTAGCTCTTGTTATATAGTATCTACTACAGGCAATAATGTAGCGTTTTCCGCATTCTCATAATAGGAGTCCTTTCAACCGACATCGCATCGTATATATACTGTAAGTAAGTATTAAATAGTGCATGAACTGGGATCCAAGGTGAATCCTGCATCATTTAGTAACATGTTGGACATGTGCACATATAATCAGCACGACATGTCCCTGTATAATATACATATTTGTATGTATTAATGTAATCATCATAATACAATGATTGTGCTTTTCGATGACCGTGACGCTTGTGCATTAGTGTAATATGTAATATATGTAATATGTAGGAAAAACAGAAGGGCAATTCTTCCTCAGGTGACTGAGAATGTTAATGCAGGACGTGATCCGACTGTCAGAACGAACACCAACAACTACATAGAGAGGTATGTAGTAGGGTTGAATAACAAACCATGACCATCACCACCTACAATATTGTCTCAGACTCCTATTGCCTCATCAATTACTGAACAGAATTCCACTACACCCTCCAGTAGATTTACAGAATTGTACAATCTATGCCAACTTGCCAAGGCACATTGAAGTTAAGCTGATGGATCGTGTTGGCCTTAAAAACACACTTGATATAGTTTTTTGAGGGGTGCTATTGGAGGGGTGCCTCCAATTACGTCATAGGCCAGCCAAGTCTATGGACTTTTCATGTTCGTTTAGAGCCCAATTCGAAAGTCCCTGTCGCCAGCCAAGTCTATGGAGTTTAATGATTGTTTACAGCAGTTATGATGTAATGTTTTGCCAGCCAGCCAATGCCAGTCTATGGACTTAATAAATTGCGTCAAATGTCCACCAAATGACGTAAATCGTGTCCCCC
This sequence comes from Protomyctophum bolini, assembly GCF_963924005.1. Taxonomy (NCBI): domain Eukaryota; kingdom Metazoa; phylum Chordata; class Actinopteri; order Myctophiformes; family Myctophidae; genus Protomyctophum; species Protomyctophum bolini. Next base: position 16,816,061 of record NC_137869.1, on the reverse strand, counting down.
ACACGGCCACACGTCTCATATTTGCCATTGACAATGAAATAAGAAATTGATGTCATATTTAGATGAGAAAATCGGCTAACCAATCACATATATTCAGTTGTTCATGGGATGATGTATATTGTATAATGATAAAAGCCCACCTCACTTCACACAGGTGTGATTTTTGAGTACAGCTTTTGTCTACACACGTCTCAATATTTGCCATCGACAATGAAGGGGGAATTCAGGTCAAATATCCGCTAATTCTTGTCCCCACACGTCTCAAGATTTGCCATTGACAATGAACGGAGAAATTAGGTAAAAATTCCACTAAATATGACGTAAATTAAACGACAAAACATTGATGTTGTAAACGAGCAAATCAGCTAACCAATCACAGGCAACAGGCATTCCGATTGGCCAGTATGAGATGATGCATGATGATGTATGATGATAAGAGCGCCCCTCACTTCACACGGGTGTGATTTTTCATATACAGATAAAGTAGGTATAGGGCTGTAAATAAACTTGTAGTGGTTCAGGTCATTTCGTGTTTATATGGGAGGGAAATTCATTTTTCATTAAGCCAGATAATGTATCAATCCCATTGGCAATTCCTTCCAGATGTCCCCGTCTCCCCCATGGGGGCATATGAGCAGCAAACATGGAGCTGACGGACAAACTTATCACCGCGCTAACATCTGTCCCTGCTGCCGTCATTCTGTTGGCTCTGCAGAGCAACCGTTTCATCATTGTGACAGTGGAAGGGAACATGCTCTCCAACTGCACTGAATGGTGTGCACGTTCCCCCGTAAATACTGTGCACCCTGAAGAGCATGTGTCACTTCATGTGACTGGCATGTGTTGTCCTGGTTTCCCTGTCCATGCAGGGCCATTTTGTCCTCTCTCTCTCTGGTGAGTGGATGAGGTCAAATGGCACTTAGGTATGATGATGGGCCATTGGGCCATCATCTGTTAGGCCTCGCAAGTCATTTATTTTCCAATTATTATCTTATTATTATTATGCCTTTATTTTTGAGTGGTGCAACCACTCCAAGGAACAGCAATGTCCTTGGCTGTGATTGGTCCAGTGATTTTTGATATTAGCTCCGGACAATCACACAGACAGACACGCAGACTGACCCTCTTATAGTTGGTCAGCCTCCTGCAGAGACATACAGTACAGTAAGAAAAACTACTACTAATTATAACATCTGCAGCACAAAAAGAGATCCAATCTGGTTAAGAGCCAAGTGCTCCAGCACATGCACATCCACCTAACACCCTCAGCAGGGAACAGGCAGTCACACAGGGTAAGAGGACAGTCTAGAATGAGTGACTGGTAGTTTTAAGGTTTGTGCAGGTACAGTACAAATTCACGCTCTGCTGAGTCTCTCAACCAGACAGGAGAGATGACCCAGAGTCGGGCCAAAATGTTTACTGGCAGATGTGTTTTAAAGGAGCCGTCCTTAGCTGACCATGGCAGCGGAAAATACCCTGCTGTTCAGGGCATCTGCAACTCGCTGCTCTCCCCACTTCCACCTACAAAATCCTGACCTTTTAGAGAAATGATGGATAAGATGGCCATCCACATTTTTCCCTACCCCCCCCGCCCCTCTTGTTTTGCTATCTTTTTCCCATTGAAGATTGAAGCTCTGTCTCTGTTAGGCTCGGAGGCAGATTCATGCCCCTTCTTTTGCTCACTGTTTCAAACCACTTCTAAGACTGATGCTGGCTTTGGCCAGAGGCCTTTTGGCACTTGGCTTCTGTGCAGCGGTCCGCGTCATGAGCTACGATTTGTGATTTGCAGTTAACATTGAGCACTGCCTCGCTTTTGGCTGTGGATGGGGTTTTTGCAAACCAAAGTCAGTAATGTGTGATAGGATGTGACGGGAGCGTGCCTTCACCACAACACTTAAATTGTTGTTTTGCCTGGTGAAACCGCTGCCACTGTGCTCTTGTTAAAGTGATGGACAAGCAACCTTTAGAATGGCCATGTGGATTGTAATACTTTGTATGCATTAGACTTAAATAATGGTGTCTATGTGTGTGTGTGCGTGTGTGTGCGTGTGTGTGCGTGCGTGCGCATACAATACACTAGTATGTCTGTGTGAAGGTACGTGGGGTGCTTGCTTGGTTTGACATTAGCTCAGGACATGTAGCTACAGTACACAGTAAACTCTTATTTCTATTTTCTGTAACTTGTTCCCTGTGAATCCGTAGGCTACATAGATGTAGACAGAGTATCAGACATTGCTTAATAATCATCAACAACACCATCAGACCTTGGCTCAGTGAAGAGCGATAACACAAATAACTCAATGTGTGCTGATGGAACCGCTTTTCCAAGAGGAATAAGCTAGCTTTACGGGTGGTAACTCTGCTTTTCCCTGCCTGAAGAAACTTCACACCTCGGTGAACAGCATCATCTGTGTGTGATGAACCTCTCCGCTCCGCAGAGATGTTTCGCACAAACGCCCTGACCAGCATCAGTTTTACATCCAGCCAAGGCCGAGCCAATGTGATCGCGGTCAATAGTGTGAGTATTTCCTTTAACCACTTATTTTATACTTGGTCACACCATTGTTGCGCTGCAAAATAGCCGCTCTACAAGCTCTACAACACACTGCATGATGCAACACAACCCATTATGCTTGTAGATTTTCAAGCATAGATTATGTGTCATAGAACTATGACACATAATACATTGTACTACACATTTTTAACTAGAACTGCACTCTACCGAGTGCATACTTGCTTGTTGCACACTAGTAGGCCATAAATGGCCTACTAGTGCGCAAGCAGAGCGCGCAAGTACTTTCGACCGCTACAAACCGCTACAAACTGTCAACTGGGACCAGAGTACATGGTGTGTATATGTATGACTAGCTCTCAGTGATGACGTAAGAGAAATGGTCATCTGTGTAATCTGGTCCCAGCAAACCAGGCACAGATTTGCATACACATAAAAACGGTTGAAAAAGACGGCTGTCACTTTGAAGAGACCGAGCGAAATTATTACTTGCGCGCTCTGCTTGCGCAAGTAATGACCACTGCAGCGCAGTATACTTCAACCTATCTGTCCAGTATAAAGAGTACCAGTCTTGCACTACTTTGAAAGCTCGATCCATAATTGCAGATCTATCTGCTCAAAATCTATCCACCCTAACCCTTAAATACAAGGATTAAGGATACAAAGTTTGTGTTAATACATTATTTTAAATCTATGCTTTACATTTACTATTTGTACAGATTGTAAAACATACTTCACCTACAACTCAAATGTACAGTCAATGACAATTGATTAATACATTCTGGAATTTCAAAAAAGGTCACTTATGTTCTTGACCATCCAGCGTTAATGACACGGATGTTGGCCATCATTCTGGCAGGTGAATGACTTCCATTTTTGACCAACAGCTCTCCTGAGAATACAATATGCCCACGGCATTGTTTAGTTTGAAAAATCCCCAACAAGAGCTTGGCTTGATTACATTGGTCGGCCTACTCAAAGACAGAGAGGGGGAGCGACACTGAGAGGTGGGGGGGGGGTGACAGACAGACAGACAGACAGACAGACAGACAGACAGACAGACAGACAGACAGACAGACAGACAGACAGACAGACAGACAGACAGGACAACGCCCAGACAGTCAATCCCTTGTGGCTTTGTCCACTGATAAATTTACTTTTCAGGGGAAGATGTGTTTACCAAGGCTTACAATTGATGTGCTAAAATATTGATGGGGGACATTTTATAAGCTTCCAAAGGTAGAACTGTTGACCTTACACCGAGGGTGTCACATTTTGTCTGTCTGCAGTGTATATAATATGTAAGCTTGGTTGTCATTGTTGCTCTAACTGCAGAATATAGACAAACAGACATTATTGAAGAGTAGAGGATAGGCTGATAGGATGGGATGGGTGTTATATCTTTTATAAAGGATAATGAGTGTTGTGAGGCAAATGTATATTATTATGTGCATGTTGAAGAGTCATATTGTGATGTCATATTCAAGATGGGATTAATATAAAACATTTGGTTTGTGTTCCAGAACTGGTTTGTATTCCTTTTCCATTTTATCAGCCAAATAGTTTTATATTCATATAACTTTCATGAACGAATTAAAGGCAATATAAGTGTGCAGGAGGAGGGTGCGCTGGGCTGACTTCTGTAATGAATCACCTCTGACGAAGGCCATCAAATCTATCAAGTCGCGCCTGGCGTTTTTGAAGTGCAAATGTGCTGACATGCCAGCGCTGATGGCATGTCTGGTGACACATACGCCCTGGGGCTAGGTCAACCTCAGTGGAGGGCTTCATTCTAATGCCCGCTCTGCAGGGACCCCGTCGGACACATGCCTCTGCCCCTCCAGCCCTGCTACCGCAGCCAAAATCCCACAATCCCTTGCTGATGAGAAGTAGACGCCGTCCACCGGCCTTGTGGATCAGGAAGGTCTTACTCAGGCTGTCAGAGGGGGTGAGAGATATTGACTTAAATAGCTTGACCCGGCTCATCCCTGATGGCTCTACCTTTTCACCCCATCCACCTCCCCCATAACCCCACAAACCCCCCAGACCAATGTTCGTGGCAGAGCTGGAAGTCAGCCCAGCCGCCCACAGGGCCACCTCCCCCCTCTCCAAATAAATTAAACTGCAGGAATTGAAGGCGAGAGCAGGGAAAAGGACGGGGGCCCATGTCTGGACAGTTACTGTTTAATTAGCCAACTGGGCTTCTGAGGCCTTGAGAAACGGCCGGGTAGATCTGGCCTCCTTAATCCCAACCCGCCATAAACACGTCCCAAGACTCTGCTGGACAACCCACGGGTGGGGGTGGGTGGGGGGGTTGGGGTGGAGGGAGAAAGGGAATAGTGATGAGGCTGATGGTATCCGTGGCAATTCATTTAGAGAGTCTGCACCGTTGTTAATCTTCTCACAATGATGAACCCGACATGGCTTTTGGGAGTGGCAACACTGTGTGCACTACATGAAGAGTGTTCTAGTAATGAGTGACTGATACCATGTGGTGGAAAAAATACTCACAAGTTTAGTAAAAGTAAAGTATCAATACTGCAATATAGAAATACTCTGTTACAAGTAAAAGTGCGGAATTAAAAATGTACATGAGTAAAAGTACAAAAGTATTGGCATCAAAATGTACTTCAAGTACCAAAAGTAAGTTTTCAAATGTATACAAATCTTTAAGATTCACAAGCTCACAATGAATTGCATCACGATGCATTGTGAGTTTGTAGATTTTCAAATGGCCTAAATGAAGTGGTAATGTACAGTATGTTTTGCAACAATCAAAATCTCCAAAGTAAGTACGGTAACTATGTATAGTAATTAACTAAAGTTTTCAAATACATGTGGAGTAAATGGTGCGCTGTGATTGGCCAGTCGCTGTGATTGACAGCCTAAACCTAACCCTAAACCTAACCTCAGTAAAACTAAACGCAGTGGCGGGGGGGGGGGGGGGGGGGGGGCGTTTCCAAGAACCCGGAAGAAATGCGCGATTCCGCTGAAGATCCCCTCCTCGCGTTGTGAGCGTTTTAGATTGGCTATTTCCAGTACTCTTCAAAGACACTGTCATACGCCAAAGTATAAAATAAGGCTTAAGTGGTTAAGGGATGACCAATAGCATTCATTTCTGAACAATATATACAGTACTGACTAGGCCTACTGCATATTAAAGACGGAAGCCCATTGTTCTAAATCATTAGTATACACATACAGTATGTTTTCCTGAGGCGTTAATTGGTACAACTGTTCTGTAATAAATATTAAAGTGTACCCACATTTATACTCAAGCTAATTGTACTCTCAGCTATAAAGTAGCATCATAACTTAAGGGTCTTTGTCATCTTTAACCTCAGCGTGCGATATGCTTCTTTGTTTCACAAAAGCAGCACGCAGGGTGCACTGTGTATATTTAATCCCTCTCTGACTTTATTAGAGGCCTGGTTTTATTGATCTCACCCCCGTTCCTTCTCTTTATGGGCCAACATCATCTTTGCTGGAAAGCATTAAAGAGTCAGCTATATAAGCCCCTATCTTAAGGATTCCTGAGAGAGAGAGAGAGAGAGAGAGAGAGAGAGAGAGAGAGAGAGAGAACTTTGTCCCATGCTGATGAGTCGGAGAGCAGCACACACTAGTACACCATAGAAATGATCAAAACGTCCCATCAGCTACAGTAATACCCCCATGCATCCTCTGTTCTGTCACGCTCCAGCTCCGTCACAGGACAGTAATGTGGAAAGCATGTCAACATGGTCAGATGAAAACCAAAAATAGCTTTTTTGCTGTACTCAGTGGTAATGACACATAAATTGGCCAGCGCTTCTCTGACGGTGGACCGCCATTTCCCTTTACAAAACACAAGGGAAAAGGCAAACTCTGACGGGATAAATTGGACATGCAAACGGATATTAACACTGATTTGCGTTTGAAGTCTCCGCACATGTGTAAAATCAGTCACCTCAAAGACGAAAAGACAGGCATATCAGAGAGAAGAAAGACTGCATGCATTTACAATGCTGATCATTATATAGTCGTGTTATACAAGAACAGTCATATAGAGCGATAAGGCGATGTTGTTTGGCTTTCGGAGTGATTACAGTATGGCTGTAAGATGACGGCAGTGTGGAAGTGAACCGCTGTGCTATCCATCTTATTCCCGAACCCAGCTGATGGTGTACAGTACATGTGGGGACAGGCCTAGCTTTAGGGTCCAATAATTGTATCCTTGATGTGTCAAAGTGCAGGCAGACCTCCAGTGTGGAGATTAGGCCATGCCGTCACTTGCCCATGGTGAAAGCCGGAGTTACGATTTGTCCTGGCTTGTGGGGACCCAGGGAGTTTTTTGCACCATGAGCTAATTGTGTGTATTATCGGGAAAAAAAAATGGTCTCTGTCCGGTTCCACAGCGGTGAAACAAGCAGGACGCCTATCATCAAAACCATTATTCCCAGGTGTGAAAAGCTGTCACCTTCCTATGTGTCACTTTTTGTCCCAGGGTCTTGTCCCACTTACTGGCCCACTTTGGCTGCCTAGGTGAAATATGTGGAGTGTGCCATTGCTTGCCCGTTTGGCCATGGGGATTGATGGAACATGTTCTCCGAGAAGGTGATAGCAACTGACAAGGTCTTTACATCATTCTGCGTGAAAAAGGGGTGACGACCATTAATCAATACTATTTTCGCGAGTTGAGCAGAAAAACGACGAGGCTGATTCTATTTTAGCGAATCTGCCCTTTACCTCTCAGACTCTCACACTGCAATAACCACAATGATAACAGCAGATATTGTACTCTGTATTTGCATGACTCTGTTGTTGAATGTGCCGTGGATAGGTGAACACAACCTAGCAATTGATAATTCATCTCTGATCCTATCCAGAGGTAATTGGCCGCTTTTCCTGCACCCGCAGTTATACTGATCTGGGAAAAATCACTTTTCCTTCAGGGTTAACCACTGCCACCATACCACAGCCTTAAGTAAGACCATTTTATGCTACATTGCTTCACTGAGTGGCCCATAAACTGTGTGGAGGCCTTTAGAGAGTTCACTGCCGCACCCTGTTAACCACACGAATCCTACAGTCTCTATTCAGGGAGCAAACGTTCTGCAAAAATAGCAGATCTTCACGCTCACAGTGTGTCATGTTACAGCACTTTGTGGTCTTGTAGATTAGCTATTTCGGTGAAGAGATCTGTGGTAGAGGGGGGGGGGGGAATCAGTGGCCTGGGGGACCCCAGTCTAAAGTGGTTAAGTGGCAACATGAACCAGTGGGTGCCGACTTTCCACTCAGCCAGCATCCCACCATCCTCTGTGGTACCAACACAGTCATTTTGCCATTTAGTGACACTGCGGGCATTGCTGAGGAAGCCAAAAACACTCACTGATTCATTCTGGCAGGTCTCAGCCCTTTGCCATTAGTCAGAACACCGACCTCTGTCTGGTTATGATAGGACAAAAATAAATCTATTCTCTGACTGCTATTTTCCTAACAATAAGAGAAAGAAAAGAATAATAAAACAATTCAAATTGTTGCATAGTTATTATGGGGTATTTTGGTTCAAGCGAGTGCTGCAGGGGGGACTCGCACTGCAGAGCAGAATCCAATCTGTTGATTAATCTTCTACAGGGATGTCTTCCGCCCCAGCACACCGTTCATGGAAAAGCTTTTTTCATGCTTTATTAAACAGACAGTCATTTTGATTAGTGTGGAGATATACTTTAAGAGGCACCGTGACTTGATCAGATGTGTCACTCGCTCCTGCATTCTGAGGGGACCGTATTGACAAGACAGGAAAGGGCAGGTGGAAGCGGTGGCTCTTTGAGTGTTCTGGTTATAATCGAGGTCCATGTCTGTTGTTGCGTGTCTCAGGGATGTGCACTGAGCTTAATTTGTTCATAGATGTTAAAAAATATAAATCTCAATGGTTTCCCACCATGATCTTATAAGTTATGTTGCTTAATAATAACTACAGTACTCCTCCTGTAGACCATGTGAAAAATATGAAGGATCAGGCCAGGGAAAGAAAGAGATAAGCTTTCTAAACTCAGTCCACTTTGGTACAATCTCTTCGCTTTTCTGTCCTCAGAACAGGACATGCTTGGGAAAATCTAAAAAAACAAAACATGGATTGACACCATTCTTCAATATTTCCCATTCTTGCAATCAATCAATTTCCACCGCCACTGCAAGAGAGCTCGACGTTTATATGGCTTTTGCTCAGTCAGTCGGCTTGACTAGCTACCATTGATTTAGGTCCCAGACTCAAATGTCAATACCGCCTCTTTTTGGGCTGTGTCACAGCCCAATTGATCATTGATCATTGTGCTCGGTGAGCAGGTGGTGCGCGCTACAACTTGCCACAACAATTTGAAACACAGGTTGTCTATGCCGCACCTAAATGTTAAGACAGGCAATTCATGGCTCAGTTCATCACCTGTCAGCCACAGTCAACAGCTTCTGAAGACACATCATCACTGACCTGTAGCCACTATTAAGAGCACAGCCACCTCATCACTATACACCCCTACTACCTCCCTGACTAGACAATAGCACAAATGCACTTAAGATATTTTGCAAGCTTTTTATGGCCATCATCTGTGTGAGTGGTAAGTGGGTAAGTCAGGACAAAGTAACAGAAAACTCATGTGACTCTGGTGGGACGCTATTGTAACGACGTCACCTGCACGTCGCTTAACACCTACTACAGGTCACACCAGAGCCATGTGTCTGGGTCACACAATGATATGCATACAGGTTCATGCCTATGTTAAATGTCCTACAACATGAAATTCTACTAATTTGGGGTGTTTTTTGTACTCCCCTATGTGTTTTCTATCCCCACAAATACGAAACCAGGCTTTCTCATCAGGGCTTTTATCGAAATTGCTCTCAGGAACTTCTCAACAAGCCTGGGTTTATCTAGCATTAGTATTATAATGACTCCGACCACCTCAGGACATTGTGGTACTGCAGCTAAAACTTCTTCAGATGCCAGAACGAAATGACATGTACTAGTGGCGATTTAAGCTCAAACCATTAGAAAATAGAAATTTGTTTGAGGGACATAAAACATATGAAATTAAATATTTAATTGTTACTTTAACTCACGCTATAGCGCAGGCGTGACAGCCAGGCAGCCTTTGTAAACTATTTTGAGGTGTGAACTTAAGGTTGTTTTTAATCAATGCATGTGCGTGCGTGTGCTCCTGAAAAGTCTTTGTGTGGCCGGTGTGGTACCCGGTGCAATGACCAATGCAACACTGCATGACACTGAAAGATCAAAGGTGAAACTACTGTAAAGCAGTGCTTTTAAAACATTTTGTACCCAAGGCACACCAATTGACCATGTGAAAATCGTAAGGCACACCTGTATTCATAGCCAAATAGCCAATCTACAGGGCTTGTATAGATCTGATATTTTTTTAAATGAGTGAATACAATGTTTAATAACTGTAAAATTTGAATAGTAACAATTTAAATATTTCTCTTGACATGTGGGAATGATGCCAGCTTGAAAGCGGTTACACTATTTATTTTGAGGGTATAGGAATTTGCCTGTGATCTGAAATGAGTGCCACAAAATACCCAGTGCTTGTCTCCAAGTGGTTAAAAGCATTATACTACTCATCTCAAAAGTATTCTGAAATCAGTCTGAAATGAATTAAGACAATCAGGAGTGTGCCGGCTTTTAGTGTGTTTTCCTTCGGTGCGCCCCTTAGTGGAAGAATAAATTCTAATTACTTTTTTAGATTCATAAAGCAATGAAACATTCATGGCACATGAAAACAACAGTGGATTTCTGTCCTGTATTTGTCTTTGCGGCAATCTACATTTTGAATATTTATAAGAGGGAGAAAGCATTGTATTGTAAGTAGCAGTGCAATCCTAATTTAATACGCAGTTTACAAGCCTATTATATTCAACTAGGGCATAGTCATTGAAGCATTAGAGGATAAACTGGACACAATTATTCTATTCCCCTGCATGCTAATGAATTTAAATAAGATAGGGATGAATTAAACATTTATTCAAAGCAAATATCATACTTAATGTAATTATTGAATCAAAACTATGTTCGGCACATTTGCCGCCCACCGATAAGCTGTTGGCTACTATAATCTCGTAAAGATTTTCAATGTGTTTACAAAGGAAGGTCCTGACGTGACAAAAGACAGAAATGTAGAAACAGAATACTGGCTTAGAAAGAAAGAGAGAAAAAACAGCTTGTCAATAAATAGCACGTTAAAGGATTGCCAAGCCATCATTTGTGTTTTAGCAGGTTGTAGGGCGTCCCCAGCAAAAGGAACAATGTATCCACTTTGACCCTATTTTGGAATAATGTGGAAAAATCACCAAAATTGTCTCTTATGCCGATCCCTCACAAAAAATATTTTCATAGATGGGAAGCCTAATAGGTAATACTCCAAAAAGCACACTGGACGAGCAAGACTAAAAGTTTAAAAGCATCTCATGGGCATAAACAATTATGACAAAGATGGAGGTCTGCGGCCAAATACAGTACATAATCGATTTGGGGCTCTTTGACATGAAAATGTTTGAAAACTGACATATGCAGTAGAGTATCTTCAAGCAGGTATAATCTAAAATTGTTTATAAATTATAAGCCTTACTTTTCTTTTCTTTTTTAGTTTGAACTTTTGCTCTTCCAGCAAAGCTACTGGTAGCCCCATGTCATGCAGTGCATCTGCCATTCTGCCTACGTATAATGTCTGGAAGACACATTTTACATACTGTAGGCTGGCACAGTTTTTCCAGCACACAGAACGAGTTCTCCAGAAACAGAACACTTTGGACGTGCCACATGTCTGTATCTCTCATGCCCTCACAATAGAACGACAGAATTCAGGTTTAAAATAGGCAAAGTTGTCCTTTAAGGAATTGTGAAGAAGTTGGTCTCAACTGGTTTTGCACTGAGACTGCAATTTTGCCTGCCCCTAAAAATGCAGTATCATATTATAAAATAATCCTAGATTAAATATGGTTGCTGTCGGGCAGAAACCTATATCTCACATTTTTGTTTGAAAGTGAGTATAAGTGTAAAGTCTGTGGGGGCTTATGAAGGGCTTATGAAGTAAATAATAACGACATACTGTATTGCGTTCTTGCACAATGATATAGATATAGATGACTGATGAATGTCAGTGACTACATCAACGTGTTAAGGATTTGCACGTGTGTCACTTTACTTTATGCTCAGTCCCTGTACATTATTCTCTGTGATTTGTTTTTTGTACTGCAGTTTTTAGTCCCTGACTCCAATTGAAATGTCTCCAATGGAAGACATTTTTTTTTCAACCGACGAGTCGACGACAATAATATGTTTTCTTTCCGCGATCCTATCCAAACATTTTGCGACACACTTTTGGGTCCCGGCCCACTGGTTGAGAGCATTGATTTCTGTTATTTAATTAGAGTGGATTTACTATACAGTAGAGTTTTTTTCAAGACTGTAGTGTACGTATACTGCTGGATAGTTCTTTAGTGATACTGCCTACACTGCTGTTTACCAAGTTCTACCACTCTACTTCTTCCTTGAAAAAAAGGCAAAGACAGAAGACAAAGAGGCTCCACTTCCTAATCATCGTGATAAACGATGAAAGCACTTTTCCCTTCGAAATGTCATTCTCTCATGAAGAAAATCTTTCCCACCGTAGATTGGGGCTTTTGAAGTCACTCTCTGTCTCCTTGTCTCATTAAACTTAAAAGGAATGAAATAAAATTCAAATGAACTGTTTACCCTTTTACTTTAAAATGAGTAATTTACCCTCACTCCGCGAGACAACTCACAATTACAGTGGGCTGGCTCTCCCACATCCGTTTAGTGTATTTTCTATAACAAACCCCCTATTAATCAGTTGTGAGATCAAAGTGACATTGCAGAAAAGTTTTAAATATTTAAATTTTTGCTATTCAAATCTCATAACAGATCAAAGCGTTTTGCTTTAATTTCACAAGTCATTTTGGTGCGAGATACAGAGACATGCACACAAACTCCAGCTGAATATCCAGCATTGCAAAAAAAAGCTCCATTCTCTTTTCATATTCGATCTTGCCGTTCACTTGATGCAACTGAACTGCTCATTTGAAGTTGTAGGGATGACAAGTAACTTAAAAGTGCATCTCATTCATTATGAGACATTTGCCTCATAAGGCAGCCTAATAAATCATGATGTCGCATGTGACAAAGATTGAAACAGCAACTGTTTCAGATGATAAGTGACAAGAATTATTAGGCCTAACTTTTTTGATACCTTGAAGTTGAACTAGAAATAAGTTACACAATTTGATCAGGATGCTGTTAACTCAACGGATTCAAGATAAACTTTGGTTGTGGCAACTGTACTTTTCTTAAATAAAGTATGCTTTTCAAATAGTTCTGACTAATGTCAGGAAGGGGTCCTTGGCTCAGGTAACTCATGTAAAAATGAGACCTTTCTAGACACCTTCACTCGTGTAGCTATCATAGTGAATTACTTTATTCATTCCTTCAAATCATGAGGGTGAGACATGTACTAATTGCTTCAATTGAAATATATATTCTTATCCAATTAGCCTATGAAACAGTAAGCCTGGCAAAGTAATTGGCTAGCTCAGTCCCTGTCAGGTTGAGGTGTCCAGCAGGGGAACGGCAGATCTTATTATAATTTCAGCAAATTGGACAGATCTCTCCCGAACAGATAACCAGAGAGGGAGAGATCAGACTTCTTAGCGGCAATGAGATGAGATGAGACTGGCAGGTGGAATACCTCCAGCTTACAGGGAAATGTGACCAGTGCATATGCAGAAAATAAAATTAGATAGAAAATACTCAATAACGGAGCATAGTACCTGATACCTCTTTGAAAGATGCAAAGGTGAACAGAATGTGTGCCACAGTAGCTATAGGCCCCTGTCGCCGATTTACAGGCTCCGATTGGCCAGTTTTGATGCATGAGACTATTGCACGACAAAGAATAAATCAGGCTTAATATTGTGCTTATGACTGGATCCTCACTCGATGTTACCAGTTCATCTTTTTGCATTGCACTTTCCTTTTGGAATGGGTGAGAAACGTTTTCCCTGTGGATTGGAGTTATTCTGCGTTTCTTTTTTTTGTTTGTTTTTTCTCTTGCTCATGAGCAGGCAGATGGAGAAAATATTGTTGACATTAAACTGTTCCTCTTTCAAGGAACTGTTGTGACAAGGTGGAGCTCCCATCATTGGAAATAGCAGCTGTGTGCTGTTTACAAAGGGCCCCAAAGCAATGTTTGTTTCCATTGAAACGGTGGCAACTTTTTTTTACCCCCCCTCCGTCTTTGTAATGAAGAAGCTTCTGGCGTTTATGTGTTCACTTTCACATCTACTGTCATTATAATAGATTTCTGTAGCAACAGTGCTTTTTATACAACCACTGATACCATTACAGCTCCCTCAGTTATGACAGGAGTATTACTACAGCTGCCGCTTCTCCAAATATAAATGCTGTTTATGAGAGCAAACCTAGACGTTAAAATCCTTGGTGATAATTTAAGTGTAAACATTGTTTACACTGTATCTAGTGTTAAATTTTACTGTGTAATTACAGTCTGAATTTACAATGGCCCGGTGATTATAGGCTAAATAGCAAGATAAAAATAAGCAAGAAATGAAATAGCTGAAAGTGGATGTTGATAATGAGAATTATAATGATTATCGAAAGCCCGGTGAAACGCAAACTCTGGTTCACTGATCGAGCCCTTGGGAAGGGCTGTAATGATTTGCCAGCATGGGGTCTCTGGTGGGAAGTCAAATCAATGGACTGGCCTCGGCTCTTAATTACTGTTCCTTTTGCCAGTGTAAGGAGAAATCAATTAGGTCAAGCATACAAAGCGAGAGGCAATACTGCAGCGTTCGACACAAAGCAGACACACTTCATAAAACCACACCCAGCAGTCACATAACTACAAAAGCCCTCCTCCTACTTAACACGGTTTCTTTACCCTGCCAATACTTTACTGTCATCAGCGAAGTCAGTCCACACAGCCATCTTTATCAAACGGCCGAGGTTAAAGTGGTTATATGACAGATCTACACAATAATGGTATCTTACTATCTTTCAAAACAAATGCATTTATGATTTATATCGTATCTCTATTTTCACCCCACTTACTGCGTCATCATGGGGCTGATGCTGGGTCCAACTGTGGAGCTGATACTGTTGCTGATGTTGGATGTGACATATGTCTTCATGGTTGTTCTCATGTCCAGTAAAAGTTGTTGCTGGGATTAGGACTGTGGTGGGTCACAATGGGAGCATCAGAGCAGAATTTGTCTGGATGACAGAAGAGAAAGAGAAGATAATTTGTTAACACTGGTGGATAAATTACTAAACCCCAGTACAAAAAAGCATCTACTCCTGGTCAAGTACAAGTTACTCTGTTAAAGAGTTAAAGCTACACTAGTATGCAACTTTCCTATACTACCCTGGATTTGAACCTGGGTCTCCTGCACACATGCTGAAATATGTACCATTGAGTTAAGAGCCTGCCTGCTTGCTCTGAGGATATATTGAATCTTGACCTTCAGGTCAAAATTAGTGTCAATGTCAAACCAGAAACAGGATTGTGTCAAAGGTCATGTCTCACGACTACAACTAAATCAAAATTTGATGTCAAAATTGAACCCTGAATATCAACATAAACAAGTGAATCTCTAGTTGATGTACATATTATCTCCTGCTCTCTAACGTATACTTTTGGTCCCATCCCAGACAGAAGTGAGCTCTTTTTATCACTAAAATACAGTCCATACTAGACCAGTGGTTCTCAAACTTGACATAATAATAATAATAATCATATTATTTGAACTGGGGACTTGACAAGCACTAGAAATGTAAGAGTTACATTTTGTTTGACTCGGTGTGATGAAGACAGATATGACTGCTTATATATCTTCAGCCTCACATGGTCAGCACTGCTTTCAGCACCAAACAATTTGAATGCTACATCATGCTAGCTGCGTGTGTATTCAGGGAGTTTGTTTTCACATCCTGACCAGTTTGCATTTTCATTTAATTTAATTTCATATACATTTACTTCAGGTTAAGAATGAGATGCATTGAACATATACATTTTATATGCGTACACATGTATTGATTTTAACAGAAGCTTAACATACTTGCCACTTCCAATTTTTGGTCTGATCCTTCTAAAAGAGTCACACAACTCCAGTGCTCCTTGGATACAGGGTGGGTGGTGATTGGGACATACCACTTGCCAGGGGTGTGTGCATCATTCTTCTGTGAAATATAAATTATGAATGAAAAGAGTTGTGTTGCTAAAAACATGGTAATACTGGTGCTTGCCTTGTGATTTCTGTAAGGTTTGGGAAATGTTTTCTTTGTTTATCTTCACTAGTCATGTACAGTAGGTGAATGTATGGAGTAAACCTGTCCTCAAGACAGTTGGTTTGTCCCATCAAAGGAAAGGCCCAGTTTGTGGGTATTGCATTCATTCCGGTTTCAAGTAATAAATAAATAAACTAGAAAAAGTGCCCCTCAGGGCACAGGTCTCCACCAGGGCAGGTCAGGTTGTGGCCTCCTGGTGGCACTATAATAGGCCAATGTGAAAAGGGTGGCATTTCTTCTTACGCATTGGATGGCAATAGGATGACTTGAGGCATTTTGTTCCAAAAATGTGTTTTGGAAAATTCCACCTGTTGGTGGCTGTTACGACCCTTAGGGGCAAAGACAAGCAACATGTTGAAAATGAGAAGCAGCAGCTTGTGCAAAAATATAATTTATTAACAAAAATGTGGATAAATGAATGAATATTTACATAAAATGAAGAACAAACTGAAATTGTGCTAATAACAAAGGACAAACTATCACTAAACCAAAAGTGATCCTTTCCGAAGGGCTCAAACTACTAATCAAAGTCACTACTCCAGCGACGGTCAGGCTCAGACTGGCTTTTATAGTGGTGGGCTAGGACTTCCAGCTCAGCGTTGCCATGGAGATGAGAGCAGCCACCAATCCTGTCAGGGTGATCAGTTCCTCACAGGTGAGAAGGAACCTGAGAATCAATTACTAACTGATTGGCAATGAAGCCAACACCCAAGCCTCTTCTCCCATTCACAGAACACAGTTCTCCACCTGCATGGACTGAAGACAGAACATAGGCTACAACCCAACATAAAACCATCCTACGTCTCAAACTATTAACCAAAAGTAGAACTCTAATAATAATAAATATGGCCATCACAGTGGCACAGTATATCCCACCCAATGTGAAAAGGGTGGGATATATTCCTCAGCCTAGTAGGAAATTAAGTCTGTGAAAGATTTCACATAAATTGCACGCTCCGTTCTGGTATTTTGTTCCAAAAATGTGTTTTGCAAAAATCCACATGTTGGTGGCACTATAACAGGCCAATGTGAAAAGGGTGGGATATATTCCTCAGCCTAGTAGGAAAGTCTCTGAAAGATTTCACGTAAATTGCATGCTCCGTTCATGATTTGAGGCTTTTTGTTCAAAATTGGCAAATCCTGCAAACTTTGAAAGCCAATGTTAGCCAATTAGGATGGAATATGAAATATCGGACAGATCAGTCTTGAACACATGACTAAAGATAGTGTGTAATGACATGCAGGATTTTTGGACAGAATCTGGAGGAGTAAAAAAAATGATTTTCAAAAGTCGACCTCCTGTTGGCGCTATAACAGACCGTTCTGGAAAATTTGGGACAGAGGTTCATCTTTGGCATCCAGGGATGTGTGTGTGCAAAATGTGGGTTAACGGTGCCGGAGATTAGCTGTACACAGACAGACGGACCGACGGACACACGGATGCAAGCACACACACACACGGACGCAAGCACACACACACACACGGACGGACGGAGTGCAAAACATACTCTCTCCCCATGCCTTCGGTCTGGTGGAGACAATTACAAATTCTATATCTGTTCGGAGTTTGGTGAATGCAGCCCTCCGAAAGGCTAATAACAGGCAGCACACACGGGCATGACTCGTGTTAGTCAATTTTATTTGGATAAAGACCACAGCTCATAAACCTGGAAGAAAGAATAAAATAAAAATGGCATTACCATAACATTCATTTGAAATAATGCAATAATTAACAAAATAAGCATCACAGTACTCATCATCATCAAACTCAAAAGAACCGAACAATATCATCACAGGAAAAAGAACATGAGGAAAACGGAAGGGGGTGATCATTTCTTCTCCCTTGGGCCTGCTGAAAGGTGGAAGTTCAGGCCTGTTTTAAAAGATGCAAGTGAACTGCCACCCAAGCATTGTACAAGCAGCGTACCCATATTTGTTTTGAAAGTGGGTGGTACCAGATCGTTGTTCTCACTCCCTCTAGTATTGTGGCTGTGGGTGTCGCTCACTTTTTTTTTAGGGCATTTAGGGCAAGGCTGCATTTACAATTTGGATTGTCAATACCATTTTCAATTGCTTGTCTTCTACCCGGAGCCAGTTTAGACTAGCAAAATGGGTTGGAAAGAGGTGGTTCATGGGACCCAGGCGGAGAAGTAGTTGAATTAGTTTGTTAATGTCTTAAGTGACATTTATTGAGATGCTGGAGAACCAAGAGGTGGAAGCATATAGTCAAAGCTGGGCTGAATTAGGGCACCCACAAGAGTCTTGAGAGCACTTTTGTTGACAAAAGAGGAAATTCTTCCGAGGAATCTTTCTTTGATTTACTTTTTTTTTTCTTTTAAAATGTATCCCACAATTTTGTAACCCACTTTTTCACCCAGTGTCAATGTAATCCTGGGCGCTACACTTCATCTGCCAACCTGGGGGGGCAGCGGACTGACCTCATGCTTATGCATGAGGAGTCCAAGCTGCTTCTTTTCACCTGACAGGGGAGTTTCCCCGGCCGAACGTAGCGCATGGTATATGGACACTTTATTCCGACCAGTTCCTTTCCCCTCCATCAGGCGCCCCGGCTGGCTAGGGTGAGGTAGTTTAGAGACCAGGATTACTGCATGTTTTTGTGACGGTACCTACCCTAGGGCAGGGATACTCAAATAGATTTACCTGTGGGCCACATTACAAAAATGGCAAGGGGCCAGGGGCCAGTAGATAAAATTACGACATTAATGATACTTCTCTCTTTCAATTGCTTTATTTTCGCAAAATGTATCAAAGTACAATGTGCATGCACACAATATGTAAATAAATAAATGTGTTACATTTTCTTGCATAAACACAAAGAGCTGTTTCCATAACTGCACAAATTATTGCACATAACATGAGTAGCTGTTATAATAACATAATAACATAACATGAGTAGCTCTTTGCCTGCCTGCCTGCCTGTCTGTCTGTCTGTCTGTCCATGAGTAGTTATTTGTCTGTCTGTCAATGAGTAGCTGTCTTACTGTCTGCCTGTCTATGAGTAGCTGTCTGCCTGCCTGTCTATGAGTAGCTGTCTGTCTGCCTGCCTGCCTGCCTGTCCAATTGTCCATGAGTAGCTGTCTGTCTGCCTGTCTGAGTAGCTGTCTGCCTGCCTGCCTAATTGTCCATGAGTAGCTGTCTGTCTGCCTGTCTATGAGTAGCTGTCTGCCTGCCTGCCTAATTGTCCATGAGTAGCTGTCTGTCTGCCTGTCTATGAGTAGCTGTCTGCCTTCCTGCCTGTCCAATTGTCCATGAGTAGCTGTCTGTCTGTCTATGAGTGCTGTCTGCCTGCCTGCCCAATTGTCTATGAGTAGCTGTCTGTCTGTCTATGAGTAGCTGTCTGCCTTCCTGCCTGTCCAATTGTCCATGAGTAGCTGTCTGTCTGTCTATGAGTAGCTGTCTGCCTTCCTGCCTGTCCAATTGTCCATGAGTAGCTGTCTGCCTGCCTGTCCAATTCTCCATGAGTAGCTGTCTGTCTGCCTGTCTATGAGTAGCTGTCTGACTGCCTGCCTGTCCAATTCTCCATGAGTAGCTGTCTGTCTGTCTGCCTGTCTATGAGTAGCTGTCTGCCTGCCTGCCAGCCAGCAAGTTGGTTAACAGAAAATAAATTGTTATGGCTGAGTAAAATAAAATACAATAAACACAATTTGCCTGAAAATAGATTACCCAGCTATGACCTTTTTCATGAAAAAAATGAGTAGTGATATGGCTGACTGAGTAAAATAAAACAATCTACCTGAAAATAGATAGCTATAACTGAAGAGCAATTTCCGCAATTTCCATTTCCGCAATTTCCATTTCCGCAATTTCCTCAATTTCCATTTCCGCAATTTCCATTTCCACCATTGCCGCAATTTCCGCAATTACCATTTCTGCAATTTCCGCAATTTCCGCAATTTCCATTTCCGCATTTCCGCAATTTCCATTTCCACCATTTCCGCAATTTCCATTTCCATTTCCAACTATTAATGGCAGCTGGGTTTCATCATTCAAATAAAATAGAATTCTGTCCGTTTAGCTATAAAATTATGTCAGGGAATAGGGATACACAGTATATGTCTTTCATTTGCATTGCATCTCCCCCCCCCCCCCAAGCTTTTATTTTCGTTCGAGTAATAGTACAACTCTAATAGTATTACTTATAATAATGTAATTAAAGATAACTTCATTCAGATTTATTTATTTTTATTTCATTTTCCAGATTTTTTTTTCTTCTTTTTTTTAGATTTTCATTGGTGGGCCAGTCATAATGGTCCCGCGGGCCTGATGTGGCCCGCGGGCCTGAGGTTGAGTATCACTGCCCTAGGGGACACGGGGAGAACATGCAAACTCCACACAGAAAGGCCCTTTCGCCAACCCTGCCTCGGGTATGGGCACTGATGACGTCGAGGAGGGAACATCGCCCCACAGTGTCCCCAGCAGTTATCGAACCCAGGACCTTCTAGCTGTGAGGCAACAGCACTACCGACTGTGCCACCGTGCCAGTAAATCTTTGAATTACTTTTTGATCACCTTTGTTGCCATGCATTCACCAGCTTGTCAAGAATACAGCCCAAATATGTTCTTCTTTGCTGGATTACTGTAATCAACTTTTACCTTGAAATCAATTGGCCTAACATGACACCACTCCTCAAGCCTGATGTATTATACTTGTAGCAGATCTGCAAACTCACTACATGTCACATTGCAACATATTGTTTGCTTGTAGATCACCTCTTTTTGAGTCCACCGCCATACAACAGAGAATAACAGCCAAAGGTTTATGGATGATGGGTGGACATCTTATACATTTGTCTTCTTCTTTTGAACACAGCTTGACTGCTAACACTGTGAGGAGGAGCTGGGGGAACAGGGAAGATTATAAGTGGGGATCTGCAGGTATATCATGTACACCTTGGGTTGATAGCTCCATGTTGTTATCTCTGAACTGCATGGATCAATACTGCAACAGGGCACTGGCTTGCAAGAATTCCTCCAACTAACAATACAGAATTCTCAGCTTGTATTTGTGTCAGTGTCACTGTGATGGCCTTTACCAAAATAATGGGCCCCAGAAAAAAAATATTCTCTTACCTTAAAACTATAATTCCACCTTAATCCTTTGATTTCTAAGTTTTGGCAGTTAAATGTATTCTTTAAATGTATAATTTTATTTTACACTAGTACTGTAGTTGTAATGAGTTTGTCCAATACCTGTAGGCCTACTTCAATAGTGCTGATGTCAACATGAGATATAAACACACTATATTTAGTATAAGGACACAAAATAATGGTCTGCAAAGTTCTCTGCAGCAAGGGAGCAAAGTTTGTAGCTCTGCATACTGTACACCACTGTGCTGCAATACTGTCAATACAGTATGTACAATGCATTTGCAAGCAACACAACTGTTGTGTGTAGGGATGGAGCTTGATAACCGATACTCGAAGAAATATAGTACCCGTTATCAATAAACTTTGGGCTTGTCAAGCCTGTTATCGAGCATAGTGGCCCATGACGTCATGTTTAAACAATCAAGACAAGAGGTGATCAAGAAATAAATGTAAGCATCCATGTTGGCACAAACATGTCGGTCTAAAAGTGTATTGATACCTGCCAACCAGTGCTGTCCAGGTAAACAAAATTACGCTTTTAAAGTGAGGGTACACATACTAACCAGTTAACAGTTTCTTTAATATTATTTTATTGGTAAAAAGGTCAGACCTTCCGTCTGTTAGAAAAGTACTGCATTTGAAGGCCCTAGTAAAAGATACTGGTTCTGTTCAGAATGTATTGTCTCCCGTCTTTCCACAAAATAACAGGAAATGCTCGATAAGAACCTGGCTCGATAAGCCTGATCGATAAGGTGCTCGTTATCAATACAAATGAACGAGCGTGTGTGTGTGTGTGTGTGTGTGTGTGTGTGTGTGTGTGTGTGTGTGTGTGTGTGTGAGTGTGTGTGTGTGTGTGTGTGTGTGAGTGAGTGAGACAAGTAGCCAGCTACTGTAAGGGCATGTAAAATTATTTGATAGGCTATTTTCTTTTCAAAAAATTTAAAATAATTCTGAAATTAGCCTTTAATTAATCTGCAAGCTCACAACTCACAATGTCACACTTTGTGAGCTTGTAGATCGGCTATTTTTGCACAACACCATTGTGCGGCGCAGTATACTATAAAATAAGCAGGGCTTGAGTAGTTAAACATCTTAAACATTGAAAGACTGTAAGCTACAGTAGTGCAGAAAGAAAAATAATGAAAACAAACATCACAGTAACTTCAGTCTCTAAAGAATCGATTGACAAACTAATAGGTGTGTGTGTGTGTGTGTGTGTGTGTGTGTGTGTGTGTGTGTGTGTGAGATGACTTATGCTACTGACTTATTTCTATAGCATTGGAAGACTTTCCAGTGACACTGCTCATCCCCCACTAAGCGTATTTGTTTACATGAAGCAAACAGAATGATTGTGGCTCTGAAATAGCCTACAGAGAATTTAATTAGCTCAACTTGTCATGTGTACCAGCCTGCACTCTGGTATCCAATGCATGATAAAGAGCCCCACTGCAGTACATTGTACTCACAACTTGATGCATGATTAGAAGGTGCAGGTGCAAGCACACAATAGGGAGTATACCAGCATGCAGATGGATCTACAGTAAATCAGAAGTGCCAAAACGGCATACTGGTGAGTGCCGTGCCGGCTCTGCAACAACGGAAGTAGGTTATTCCAACATGCTTAATGACAACAGACTGCACACGACCCTCAAGGAATTGTAGATTATGTTTAACATGAAGGAGTATCTGGAATTAACAATGTAAATGTATCATTAGCACATTAGGAACAATTGAGTGTAAGGCAAAATACCACCACTTGTCACCCTAATTGAATTAGCAGGTCTGTTAATCATGCATAAATAGTGATTCTGTGCTCAGGACATCAACTGAAATCAAGGTAAAGGTTCTCGCTGCTGTCATTCCCTTTGAGAGGTAGATTATGTCACCCTGTCTATTCCGATATCAATTTAGTGTGACTCTGAAGCAACTTGCATAATATATTTTTTCACCTGCAGTGCATCTTAAATGTAGAAGAAAGAAAAAAAGGGAAACTTAATGCAAAATGCACATACTGTATAGGCTACAGTATATAAATGGAATCAACTGCCCCCGTCAAATGCACATACGGTAGGCCTAAACAGGTGGATTTTTGCTAAACACATTTTTGGAACAAAATGCCTCAAATCATCCAATTGCCATCCAAGGCGTAAGAAGAAATGGCATCCTTTTCACATTGGCCTATTATAGCGACACCAGTAGGCCACACCCTGACCTGCCCTGGTGGAGACCTCTGCCCAGAGGGGCACTTTTTCTAGTTTATACTTGTTTACTACCATATATTTTTAAGCATTTCCTGATACTGATATCCAGGACAGACAGTGACATGTTATGGAATTGTCTTGCTGACTGGAGTTGTTGACATAGAAAACATGTTCTTCTTTTACTGTATTCTTTCCATAACCACTGTCTTAAACCCTGGCATTCCTATTTTGGGCCTGTCATAGGCAAAATTATCTTAATTAAATCACATCTCCTTATGAACTTATGATTATGATTATGATTGCCTATTTATTTTTCGTTTTTCTTTTAGGTTTCATGACCTAAATTACACCCACACAACCTGAACTTTCTTTCTGAAGCCTTTTGAGCTGCAATAAAAACAGGCAAAAATCACTCAACAGTGACATCTGCTGGCAAATTGTTATGTCATATATGGGATTTGTGGACTCTTACATCACAGTCCACAGGCAAATCAGAGCACTTGTTTGAGACAGAAAATCTGAAAATCTACTGAATGTTAAAAGTTCAGGTTGTTTGGGTGCAATTGAGCTCAGAAAAACTAATTTATTTTTTACAAAAACTGTTTTTTATGTCACCAGACCTTTAACCGATTCAATGCCGCCACTAGAGGCAGTATCGTGCGGCCAGTGCAAGTGAAATGCGCGAAAAACCAAAGAAAAAGAGCCTCTAGGCCACCAGGAAGTGATGCAGTCCATGTAATAACATTTACATTTAATTTTCCCAGCATCAGTATGTTTATTATGCATATTAATTTCACAGTCCCATCTTAGGCATACAGTAGCGTCTTCACAACATGGTTTCAGATATTCAAAGACGTTCTACAGTGACACGTACAGTAGGCGAAATGAAATTTCAAGGACAGAGTTGCATGAAACTGTATATTCTAAAAGCTACATTTAATGTGAGAGATGACTAAACCAGTCATTCATATCCACTGTCTTCCAAGAAGGTTTAGTTTTCCTTTAAAGAGAGAGAGAGAGAGAGAGAGAGAGAGAGAGAGAGAGAGAAACAGAATGTACGTGGCTTTAAGCCTCAGCCCCTCCATCATATGCAGCTCCTCTGTCGTGCCCCCACGTAGCGCCCAAAGCATGCCCCGACGTGCTCCCTCACTGACTTACACCAAACAGTGAAGGCCGGGGCCAAAATAATTTGTATCTGTTCAATAAAACATTAAAGCCCATGAAGCCATGTCCTGCTCTCCCCTCTCCCTCTCCTCTTCACGCCTGCTCTCAAAGGTCTTGTTAATGTTTCAAAACTGCACATAAGACAGACCAGCCAGACGATTAATTTGAAAGATACCCAGAGGGCACCTGCAGGATTTTTTCTCTCTCACTCTGCTTGCTTCTGTAGTGTTAACACCTAGCTCTCTACAGAAACCCGAGTGGAAGGGTGGCAGGGTGGGGAAAAAAATGAAGCCTACAAAGTGTACCCTCCAGTTATGAAATGAAGTGCTTTTCAGAAACAGCCTTTTGATACAGTATGTGCAATCAATGTAGCAAAGCAAAATGGGTTAATGTCTTAAATGCAACAGTGTTTATTTGTAGGCAGTGCAAGGATTCAGAAAATCTATATTAAAAAGCAGATCATAATTTAAATTTTATGGTAATTTGCCCTATTGCTTGGCCTTTGTGTCGTTCCTATTAATATTAAAATAACAGTAATTTCCCCATGCCTAATCGCTCTTAACTGCATATACTTGCTGTTATTCTAATATATTTTATAGGCTGTACTTCACTCAACCCCGATAACACCAGATAAGCTGATAAAGCATGTGACCCAATTACATTAAATTAAATTCAAACAGAAGATTCATCACTTTAAGAAAACATACATACATAAAATGTTGTCTTGCTTCTGGTTGCTGACTCCTGGTAAAGATGCTTGAAAAACTGAATATGCACGCACAAAATAAATTGCACAGAAATTATTTTTTAATGAACAAATTCACCTCTGAGGTTTAGACTATCCTTAAAAAGCATAATAATGTCTTATTGGAATTCAAATGTAATGCAGCACCATCTTTTTGGCGTTATTGACATTTCATTCTCCACATAAGAGCTGGGCTACTCCAGAATGCTGTCCTTAAAATACAGCTACAGTGTATGGAAACCAATGCAGCATGTGCATTCATTTCAGATAAATAGTTTACGCTCTGGTGAATAAATGATTTATTTATACTCATAAATAATTTTATCAAAATATCCCAAAGCAGTTTTTGCCTCATTGTACATCATTTTCTAAGTATGCTAGTTGAGCCCTCATTTATTTTCAAATATCACACCATGTCTCTTGTAAATATGTATAGTGGTCTTTCCACTTATTTATTTTACAGATCTGATTTTAATATTTCATTCTCAGCATAAAGTTCCATTTGTTTCCACGGGCAAGACACTATGAAATAAATATCAGAAGTATTATTCGCACTCATATTGGTGACATGAAACATTTAAGAGGAAACAGAAATTTTGCATAAATTCAAAGCCTAATTTCTGATCTGAACAACATGAAAATGTTAATCAGTAAACTGGCTGCAGCTTGATGGCACAGTTTAGGCTGTTGACTGGAGGGTTACAGGCTCCCACCATATGGTGAGAAATCTGGTGATGAAGCCTCAGGCTAACGATTTATTGTGGATTGCTTTAGTAAATATTCCTCTTAACTGTATAACTGTACACAACACTGAGCTAAATGAAGGCTTTAACTCTTTGGACTCTGTATAAGTCAAATTGGAAGGATGTCATCATTTTCATGTCACACACAGATTAAAATCACAGGCCTATGTTGTACCAAAATATGTTGCTGTGACTGGTGTGTCTTTGCCAGTCAGTATACACATCAAAACAGGTGCTATATAAGATACCCAATAAGTGGATTATGTTACAGAGTAAATTCCTGCGTGTTAATTTAACTTTGAAATTGGAACCTGTATCGTATGGGTCCATGTGGTTCTATTTGTGAATTTTCATGATAAAATTAACACTCAGGGTTCTACAATGTATTACAGTACACCCCCAGATCCTACCCCCCTTGTCAAAAGTTAAAGCAAGTCTCTCTGTTTCCCTCTACTGGTTGGTTATGTGCAACTTTAAACCCTGCCTACACCAGTGTACCATAAGTGAAAAGAGACAGAGCTATTCCACACTGTGCTGTCACTGGTTTCACACATGGGCACATTGCATCATGTCAGCACCGAATAACAACAAGTGATGCTTCAAAATGTACCCATGCAAGTACATTACATTGTGACGACCACTTGAATTGTATGTATATCTCTTTGACTTGAAAGCAGCAACCACAACCCTATACATACTATGTAACACTTCCAAGGTTCCTTTCAGTTAATTTATTTTAGAAAGTAGACATCTCAGGTGACAGAAAATGAACTAAATAACGTGTTAATAATTCTGGATAGTGTTATGTTGGCATTGAGGTGGCGTTGAAGCGGAGCACACTGCAATACGCTTCCATTAGAGGGGGTAAGTTTATGGAGAATACCCAACTCCAAAGGTCATCAACTGCTGCGGTCAGCCTACTGCAATAGTCCTTAGAATTATGAGATTTGTTTTCACCCTGTTACTTTATCCCTCTGGATGTGTGGCAAGCTGTGGTATCTCCTGCATCATTTAATAATAACAATAACTGCCTCTGTTTATGCATAGTGCCGTGCTGCAAATAGCCGATCCACAAGCCCACGATGCCCACACGTTGTGTGCAAGACTCTCGTACTCTCGTACGATAGATTATACATTTAGCAATAGAAGGCACAATGAGTTATTGGAGGTTTCATAGCGTTACTTATTAATGCTCAGTTGCCCTATGAGAAATCAAATATTCCAATGTTCTCTCCTGCCCCTCAGTCTTCATGTGTGAACACTGGATCGGTAAATTCACAGCAAGATGCCTGGGACGCAACGAGGCAATGGAGATCATCCATTTATGCCAGCAGGACAAGATAAACGCCTTTCCTTCCACAAGGTTGACTTGACTGTAGAATTGTCCACAAAAATCAACAGGAGATGAAACCCTTGCCCTCTGGAGTCATGACGTGTAATTGACTTTCATACTGTAGGCAGTTTCATGTCTTATGTAATTAATTTTCCTGTTTGTTCATAACCAACATCAATTAGCACTGATTATAAAACAGTGGTATCCTTCAAGCACAGACACGCACACACGCTCAGTCGCTCACACAGTACTATACATTTTGCCTCCTACTTTGCCTGATGGCATCAAAAGCAACTTCCAGAGAAACTGCTTGCATGAAAGGCATAATTCATCATTTCAAAAAACACACGCACGCACGCACACACGCACACACACACACACACACACACACACACACACACACACACAACCTATGCTAATATTAGCAGAGGCATTATTTTCAGTAGTGTACTCACAATAGGCAAAATGAAACTTAAAGCAACAAAGATGAGCAAACAGGTTGTTATTTTTAAATTATTTTGATATATTCTTCCTCTTTTTGGTTTTGCAATGATGGATTATGTCTCTTAAACTAGCAGTATGTCTGCAAGTTGTATATGATGCCATTATAATAGAATCGGACTAGAATAGAATACACCAGCCATCTAGGAAACATGGCCGGGGACACAGATGAGAGAGTCAGTTGTGTATTTGCACATATTGCATGTTCATATGAGCACTGTATATGCACTTTTTGCACTTTGGAATAAAACAGATATATATCTTGCGTAGGAAGCCTTTGGCAAGTTTGCACTGTGTTCCATCACAAAGTTTGGACAATTCCCACAGTCCTGTACCTATATCATCAGTATTTTAAACAAAATGCACTTGCCAGAGGGTAGATTATTATTTCTTAAACATATATATATTTTTTTTTCCTGGGACAGTGACTTGCTCTATAATAAGTGAACTTTTCAAACTTAAGTCCTCATTTCCATAAGGCTATGCTTTATCTGACCTATACAGGAACCACTGTTTTGTCATCTCAGGTCCAGGGCAAAAACACTTATAATGCACAATTGTTACGACACAATTAGTCTAGGGGTAATTAAGTGTAACATTGAATGGACCGACAGGACACCAGCTTCAAAATGCGAACATTTATTTTATATATGGATGAATAAATAGGGAAAAGACGAATGTTTTACAGAATACAGATTAAACTCAAAAGAAAACCTAACAAAACAGACACAAATAATACTACAACTAAAGCAAAACGAATTCCTTTCCGAAGGGAATAAATTAAGGAATAACTATAATCAAAAGTCCGCAACTGTGTGGCGGCTGGGAGAGAGAGGGTTCCGGCCTGTCTCTCCGTTGTCTTCCTGGAACAGACTGACTCATATAGTGTAGGTGAGTAGGGAGAACCATGATCAGGAGCACTCCCACTCTAGACCGGCAGCCAGTCAGGGCCGATCACTCCCTGACAGACGGGCCAGCCCCATAGGTGTCAATTATGAATCAGTCCACCTGCGGATGATTAGGGAAAACACACACAGGCACCACTCCCCCCACCCTAGTACTGTGTAGTTGAGAACAATATGAGAACTTCTGATAAATATTCATATATATCCTCCCAAATATACACTATAATGATATAATGATCCCCGATCATCACACCCCCCAACCCAGAGGAAGGTTATGGGACATTCAGAACTTTCCTAACACCATCTCATTTAACATGCTCAGAATTTTCAAAAAAACAAAACACACACACAGCCCTAAGGCAAGTGAAAAACAAAACAGAGTGGCAAAAGTAGAACAAACATCAGCGGCCCGCTTAGTACGTCAGAAATATAAGGACTAGCCAGAACTTCCTTCTCATTTATGACCATATGATTAATTTTATCCTACAAAACACATTTTTGAGCAAACATTTTTTTCGAATAGGCTACCTATAGTTATGGGCACGCAACCCCAGCTGCAAATATAATTTAAAAGAAACCTGCAGAGGAATCTTGCAACATTACACCTAAGAAGAATACGAAATGACCAATAGATAGCGCTTGAAAAATGCAACAAAACACGTTTAGAAAAAAACTAAGCACGTTAAAATCCATTAAATGGAGACAATATAGAACCCATTTTACCTCATTCATTCATGTGTGGACACGTATGCTTGGCCAACTTAAGGACAAAGTCGACATATAAAACCAACCCACTTTAGTACGTCAGGCTAACACATAACCCTTCTCATTTTAGAATTAATTTCACCACCAATAAAATGTCTTCAGATCGGTACGTAAGGTTATCAAATAAATAACCTGTCTCACGTTAGAATAAATTTTACAACGAACGAAACTTGTTCATATCGGTCCGTAAGGTTATCAAATAAATAACCTGTCTCACGTTAGAACTATACAGTTTCAAAATACTAACAGGCCAGCATTCCACACAATGAATAAACTACAGATACTCTGAAACACTACTTTATAGCCCAATCCTTTCGGAGCGCAAAAGAAAGGATGCTTTAACGAGTTGGTTGAACACAACCACTGAAAAAGGGGAAAAACAAACAAACAAATGCAATCTCTCCCCTGTCAAGTGCGTCGCCCCTCCAACGGCACAGTTGACAGGAGGTAAACCAAAAAAAAAAAATGTTATAGGCCTATCGAAACGAAAAAAATATATAGATCCTGCAATTTCACAAGAACTTACAAAACATTACTAACGGGGAAAAAAAAAAAAATAAGCAAATGCACATCAGTGTAGCCTCCCATGTAGCCGCACAAGGCACGTCGCTAGCAAACGAGCCATGTCAAAACAAAAGGAGTAGCTACACCGCCAAATCAAAATGAGCTTTAAGCAAGCTCCCCAGAGCTCTGATTATTTTTACGTACGAGCGCAGGGCAAGAAGCAATCATATGCCCTTTTTCATGGCAATAATAACATTCCCGTGCCCCGCCAGATCCCTTGTCATTACCAGAATGCGAAACACTTTTTGCCGATACTTGCTTGTCACACCGTTTAGCCTTAGCCGCTCTCCCCGCACCAGGGCCAAAATCACGGCCCGGAGAGACAACTGAACGGTGTGCCAACTCAAACTCATCTGCGCAAACGGAAGCCTCTGCAATCGAGGTCACTTTACGTTCGTTTAGATAAATGACAATGCTCTCTGGTAGGCAACACTTGAATTCCTCCAGTAAAATCATTTCACCCAACTGCTCGAAAGTAGTCACATTGCTTGCTTTGCACCATTTTTTGAAGAGTGTCGCTTTCTCACGTGCACATTCTACATATGATTGAGTAAGAGCTTTATCAGCGGATCTAAAATTCTGCCTGTATGCTTCAGGAATGAGTTCAAATCCGCTAAGTATAGCTGCTTTAACAATATCATAATCCAAGCTCTCTTGCCCAGAGAGGTTGGCGCAGATGTCTTGGGCTTTTCCAACCAATTTACTTTGGACCAACAGGGCCCACATTTCTTTTGGCCACTTAACCGTTATAGCCATCCGCTCAAAAGCACAGAAAAACGCATCAATCTCACCTTCTTTGAAACTAGGCACCAGAGCGATCTGCTTGCTTACGTCGAATGCCGACTCTCCTCTGGAACCACCAGACGAACCTCTTGGTACCATGTCACCAAGTTGTGGGGGGGCAGCCGCCGCCGATGCCGACGACGACAGGTCAGGGTAGGCCCGGCCTAAGCGAATTCTCTCGATCTCCCGTTCCGTTTGGGCCAATTTGCATTCCTCGGTACGCAGCTCGGCCAATCTGATTTGAAGTTCCATTTCGCGAAGGCGTATGGCCCCCCTTACGTCCTGAGGACTCCCCCCCTCTACTTGCGAGTCGAGGTGCGAGCTCTGGGGCCGTGCCTCCC
Source organism: Protomyctophum bolini (assembly GCF_963924005.1). Classification (NCBI taxonomy): domain Eukaryota; kingdom Metazoa; phylum Chordata; class Actinopteri; order Myctophiformes; family Myctophidae; genus Protomyctophum; species Protomyctophum bolini. The sequence continues at coordinate 16,785,023 of NC_137869.1, read as the reverse complement.
CAGAACCCCCGAGGCCCGCCGCTGAGGATGGACCAGGCTCCCCTTCGTCCGCCTCAGCTACTAAGGCGTCGGTCACACCGACTTGACCTGCTCCTGATGCCATAGTGATAATGCCGTGTGATAACAGCTGCTGTGACACAGCCAAGAAAATTGCTTCTTTTTTCCTGGTACCTTCAGGCAAAGGAACGTTGTACTGTTTAGCCACTGCCCACAACTCCCAGTATGTACACCGTTCAAGTTGTTCAAAAGTCAAGACATCCACGACCGCAGCACTCTGAAAGTCAGAGTCCATACTATACCGCCACCAAGCTCTTACTCAAGTGATGCAAGCAACGCGATTTACTTAATGAACTCTCCCCCGCACCACCAGTTACAAAAAAAACAACAAAAAACAATCGAACTGACTTAACACTGTTTTTGTTCGGACGAGCCCCCAATATGTTACGACACAATTAGTCTAGGGGTAATTAAGTGTAACATTGAATGGACCGACAGGACACCAGCTTCAAAATGCGAACATTTATTTTATATATGGATGAATAAATAGGGAAAAGACGAATGTTTTACAGAATACAGATTAAACTCAAAAGAAAACCTAACAAAACAGACACAAATAATACTACAACTAAAGCAAAACGAATTCCTTTCCGAAGGGAATAAATTAAGGAATAACTATAATCAAAAGTCCGCAACTGTGTGGCGGCTGGGAGAGAGAGGGTTCCGGCCTGTCTCTCCGTTGTCTTCCTGGAACAGACTGACTCATATAGTGTAGGTGAGTAGGGAGAACCATGATCAGGAGCACTCCCACTCTAGACCGGCAGCCAGTCAGGGCCGATCACTCCCTGACAGACGGGCCAGCCCCATAGGTGTCAATTATGAATCAGTCCACCTGCGGATGATTAGGGAAAACACACACAGGCACCACTCCCCCCACCCTAGTACTGTGTAGTTGAGAACAATATGAGAACTTCTGATAAATATTCATATATATCCTCCCAAATATACACTATAATGATATAATGATCCCCGATCATCACAACAATAACTATCTCCACCAGGTCGAAGAAAGCGCTAGAGACCATGTTTTGCACCGTGTGAGTGTGTGTGTGCGCGCATGCTAACGGCAAGCAACTTAAATGCTATAATATCTGCATCTAAGCTGCAATACCCTCCATTGACAGCCCATTCTTGAAACAGAAATACGATCATATTAAACAATGATAAACTCATGAATATTGCACCTGTACGGACAGGTTGGGATATTCTCTTTGTCTGGGTCAAGCTTTTGTTTAAAAAAATCCACTGTTTTCAAATCATATCAGTAGATAAATCAATTACTTTTTTTATCCCACAATTTTGTAACCCATTTTTCACCCGTGTCACTTATCTAATGTGATCCTGGGCTCTATACATCCTCCGCCAACCTGGGGAGAGCAACGGACTTGAACTCATGCTTCCTTCATGCACGAGTGTCCAAGTCGCTCCTTTGCACCTGACAGGGGGGAGTATCCCTGGTTGGACGTAGCGCATGGAAGGAACACGTTATTCCAAACAGTTCCTTTCCCCTCCATCAGGCGCCCCGGCTGGCCAGGGGGAGGCAGTTTAGAGACCAGGATTACTGCATGTTTTTGTCAGGGTACCTAGGGGACATGGGAAGAACATGCAAACTCCACACAGAAAGGCCCTTTTACCAACACTGTCGGGTATGGGCACTGATGACGTGGAGGAGAGGACACGCCGCCAGCGCCCACAGCTTCCCGAGCGGGAAACGAACCCAGGACCTTTAGCTGTGAGGCAACAGCACTACCGACTGTGCCACCGTGCCCCCAATAATCAATAATTCTGTGCAGTGATTATTATTTTTGCGTTTGAGTTTGGAAGTTTTCTATAACGTGCTGAAAGTTGATTTATTTCGCTTCCAAACTCGAACACATAGAAAATGAATCACTGCACGGAATTTATTGACATGCAGAAAGCTGCTCAATTCACGGTGTATAGTCTGGACTATCTGGTCTATTTAATGAAACTAAAACTAGACAGAGACCAAGAGGATAACCCAAGCTTTCCGTACAGATGCAATATTGATGAGTATATTGTCGTTTAAAACACTATCAGATATATGACTTTTATCTTGTTTGAATGGGCTTGTTTTGCGGCTATGTATGTGCGTGCATGCATGTGTTTCCTCCTGTCTCCAGCTCTTTAGTAAACTGAAAATGCATTTTTAAGTTGGGGTAAACATTTCATCCAATCAGGAGAAAGAACTCACACAGGATACATATTAAACCAGTGAAATTGGAAGAGATGACACAAATACATTAGCATACAAAATTGGAACGGGGACACTAAAAAATGTAAGCTGATGAATGGGTACTCTCTCTTGATTGGCTGAAATTGGCAATTGAAAAATTATATTCTGTTTATTAAAGAGCTAGAACAACAGAGCAAACTATAGCAATGATTATTATCAGAATAGTGCTTTAACCTTTTAACAAAAAACATAACATTAAAAACGAAATATCCTTTAAATAAATGGATTCCAATGGCTCCCTCAAACAGACAGACCATATATGCTTTTGAAACTGGTAGTGAAGGATACTGTCTGTACACTAGGCAGTGGCCTGGATTGACCATATGGACATAGAAGGCACACAGGTAGACAGACAGATACAGAGATCCCCAGGACACACGTACAACAGGTACTCTCTGACAAAGCCCCCGACACAACGACACAATGACTCACATAGGTGTGAGGGCCGCTTAGATGTTTGGGCCACTAATTGCTAAAAAGTGGTAAAATAAAATACATGCATGAACTGATCAATTATGGACGGGTCTCATGGTAACAGCTTACGTATTTCCTGTAAGCGTACTCGACGTAGCTGCGGGGTTTAAACCCTCACCAGGCGCACCTCTTCGACTATAGTGAACGGCAGAGTGACTGATGTTAGTCTGCCTCAAACGTTACTCTTTTACCTGCTTTTTACTAACACTAACATTACAAAGATGCCCAGAACAGGGATGAACCTGTGTAGTTTATGGCTGCTCCAACAGTAGTGGCAACATTAAAAATAAATAAAAACGGAATGTCAAAATATCCACCGCGGTGGCTGAGACCAGAGCCGTAGAGTAATGGTTGAGACAAAGCAGTGAAAGGTCCTGAAAGATACATAACGTCAGTCTTACCCAATCTTTCTGTTTTATGAACACAAGCCTGCTGTACTTTATACCTCATACTTTAAATGCTTAGTATTGCAGAAGTGACTTGTTTTGAACCAAATGCCTCAAATTGCCGTGAACATTTGCACGCAAATTCCCACTAGGCCAAGGAAGACAATCTACCTTTTTCATATTGTCCTGTTATAGTGCCACCAGGAGGCAGTTTTTTGCAAAACATTTTTTTTTAAATATATTACTCAGATAGATTTTGTCGCGAAACTACGCGAAACTGTACACATTATCTCTATAGTGAAGTGATCAAGACGGATCCGTCCGATCTTTCATATTCCACCCTGATTGGTGAATTCCTGTTGGCCCAAAATAACGTACTGTACCTGACCTGGCGGAGACTGCTTTTTAGAGTTGTGTTGCCGGTTTTGTGTTCTTATGTTATAAAACCTATGTTATAATCCCCCCCCCAGCCACACACGCACACACACACACACACACACACACACTTGGATTGTCACCATATAGGAAATGATAAGGTCAATTCTTAGTATAGCTGAGCTATATGAAGATTTGCCATCTTTAGTGTAGCAATTGACCAAAGCAATAATCTAATCTGCCTCTATGGGAAGACAACAAATCATAATGGATATAGGACACAGTCCTAATGAGTGTTTATCTGTTATTAGGTGTTAGCGAGTCTGCATCTCACACTGCAGTCTCTTTGAGGCTGAGCTGCATACAAAGGGGGGAAATGTCAAGTATTTTAAGTTGAGGGCACTCAGGATGACTGGAGGAAATTAGGAAATTAATTATTGTATAAAGTAGGGACATTTTGTATGGCAGAGAGAAACCAACACATTGATTAATGAGCCTGAAGGTGTTTGCTTATATCATGTTTTCTCTCTTTATTTTTACATTCAAGTCATTAAAATGAAGACCTTGACTTTAGCAATCCGAACAAACATGCAGAGAGAACCACAGCATGATGAAAAAAGCCAGGGGAGACAGTGAAAGAGAGGGTTACGCAGTGGTAGGCACTGCACCCGGGTCACAGGCTCTGCCTGCCCCTGACGTCTTCCCCTTCTAAAGCTCGCCACATCAAACCCACATGCTGTGCCAATTAGCAAAGCGGCCATGTACTTGAGCTCGTTATTTACCACTTTAATGAAGCTCAATAATCACCTTAATTTATCTCTAAAAGGACAAACCCGGGGGAAGATGGTTCAGTAGGGAGATGAGAGGAGAGGGGAGAGGGTTGGAGAACATCATACATAGAGTAAAATCCTGAGTATTCATTTAAAGCTGCAATCTGTAACTTTGATGTCCTATACTGCCTGTGTGTGATTCAATCCTGGGTCATCTACATCGCTTTGCCAGCGGAACTATTGCGCTCATGAGCTTCAGGTAGTACTACTTGTCAAACAGTATAGGTCGCCTACTCGACACCAGGATCTAAATTTCTCACCTCCAACCACTGCAGATGTACTAGCTTGCTATATTGTATTAAAATACTCTTCCTTACAGATGGATAAAAACAAAATTTCTTTTTTTTAAAGTTCTGGATTGCAGGTTGAACTATGAGAGAACTCTCGACATTCCTACCAACGTTCCTCAGACAGAATCAGGTCTGCCGTGGCGTCTTCCCTCTCACTGACTCCCCAGACCCATGTGTGAGCCGATTCATTTGGCTACCTGCGAGGGTAAGGAAAAGCCTTCCCATAATGCAGTGTTGTGAGTATTTAAGATGGAGAGAATTGAGGATTTATAAGGCTGCACCTTGGGAACAACAAAAATCTCTCACAGCCCTGCTCAATTATGATGAAGAGCAGGGAAGGAGGATGGAGAGGCGGACATGCACTACCCTGGGTCAGGTATCAGGTGCTACACTGTCTTATAACTACATAAGTTACAGCCAACCTTTAACGTCACCATGAATTTGAATTTGTGAAGAGCTGCAATACTAAAACGGGACATATAATTAAATTGTTCGACTATCATGCAACATTCAAATTCAATGTAGCCTAGTGTTTATGATTAGTAATTCAACATTATCTGGTTTTTAATTCAATGTGTCTATGAAGTTGCACATTCAGACCTCAGTGAAAATGATGCCATAATGCAGGGGTGGGCAATTATGTTTCCCAAGGAATCCAAACGAGAAACAGAAAATATTGTGGAGGGCCGGGCCAAAAGGCTGAAATCAATTCTGCTTAATATAAAATGTATTTAATAAAAGCAGTAAATGGCATTGTTAAAAGTATATGTTATTATTACTACCTTTGACTTCAGTAAGTAAATACTTAGTCCATATTTTGTTGAAACCTCTGCATTCGGTATCCACGATCCACCTTTCTTTTTTTGGCATGAGCGGACATCCCAACAAGGGTGACAAGGAAGTTAACAGGTTGTCAATCACATGCAATTCACGGCAGGAAACTAATTGCGTGCCGTGTACGTGAATGAACAGGCTTCAAAAGTAAAGCAATGTAGTTTTAGTCCATATAAGTTATATGTCATAATGTCATATAATTAGAAAGTATGTTTTATTTTCTAATTTCCAAGTAACCTTTCATGGGCCGGTCAGAGTCAGCCACAGGGACGTATTTGGCCCCTGAGCCGTGTGATGCCCAGGTCTGCCATAATGCATGGTGGATTGTGAGTTTTAATCAGGGAGGCATGAATGAGAATTAGAAACTACTGTTTGAGTTTAATGTGGAATAGGCCTGCCCTACACACAACTTTCCTGTACAATAGTTCATTTTTATCTTATAGTCCAGGTTTATTTTCATGTTAACGTTTCAGAACTGCAAAAAACCATAATCATTTAAAATAAGTTCTCGTGGAAATTTTCGTTATTTGGAATCTTCAACACTGACCTAAAGTCCATTTCTTCAGGGAGCCTCTAAATTCGGTTTCCTGAGAATACTAGGTCAATGTTCTCTTGAAAGTAGCCTCAGGAAACAGACTAGTCAGCAAAAAGTACCATAGTTCAGCCAATTCCTGGATTTCCCCCTCGGGATCAATAAAGTTTTATCTGATCAATTCCTGTTGAGCAGCAACATGCATTTCTGATACGACATGCACATACCAGACTATTTAATATTTTATTCATACTCTGGTTCGAATAGTTCTTCTGACAAGACATTTGCTACTTGAACTTGAAGCCAAGAACAGATGTTCAGTATAGAATGGTTTTTTTTCTTCTTCTTTTTTGACAGCTATCATTGTGAAAAATCCACAGAAAATGCCCATACAGTAGTAATACTCTCATGTTGCTAACCCTGCCACCACTTGATTCTAGCTCTTGTTTGTGTCTCCATCTGTTTCGGGGGCCTCTCCAGCAGACGATTCCTGAGGGCCTGGTGTTACCTACACGGAACAACGGTGCAAAGCCATCTTAAATAAGCAGATACTTTAGCGGGGCCCTCGGTGCAGCAGAGGATCATTATTTTGAGGGAGAAAAATCCGGTTTGACAGATGAACCAAGGCCGCAGAGAGACACACCACTGATACGCAACATAACAAGATCTCAGAAGAGTGCAAGAGAAACTCATTACATATCAAAACAGACTTGAAGGAAGGATTTATTTGTTTTGTTACAGGGCGCTGATGGTTCTATTTCAAAGGAGTCAAAGCCACGAAAGAGACAACCACAGGTCCAGGGGTGTTATCGCCAGCGCCGGTGATGAGTTGCATGGTCCGAGGCGAGACTGCTGCTCTTCCAAACTGGGAATACCACGGGATCAGTGGAGAAGTCAGAGTCATTTAATGGGTGAGTTACTTGGGTGTAATTGTGGTGTGATATTACTGCATGGTCTGACCAGTGGTGTGAAGTTAAAGAGCAAACTTCAAGTCGACGTCACGGGTCTGTCTGTCTGTCTGTCTGTCTGTCTGTCTGTCTGTCTGTCTATTCATTCTCTCTCTGTTACTGTCTTGAGTGTAAAAATGGACATGTCAGAGTTAAACAACACTCCGGCTCTACTCCTTCGCACGTATAAATGTTCGACTTACAACTAAGCTTACAGTATTAGCTTTGATTTGATAAAGCCAAGGAACAGCACCGTATGAACTGCATTTGAATGAATTTTCCACTTAACAAAATACACGTGCACAGGCACGCACGTATATTATCGTAGAATCATATGTTGAAAAGTTTGTATTCCCGCAAGGCAAAATCAGGAGTGTTTATTTACAAATTGAGACTTGTGTACATGTGTTGCGGTTCTGTCTTCCCACACTTTGCCATAAAATCTATCCAGTAGAAACATAACAAAACAAATTTGAAGAACAGAACCATTTCGGTTATCAGGGAACTGGGGGAAGGTTCTTAGTTACAGGCAGCAACCTTTCCCCTGACTACATTTGTTAAGGTTTAGAAAGGTGTAAGAGGGCTATAACAGTACAGTTAGCCTCTCTGTGACCAAACTGAAACATGGCCGGTGCAGTGAAGGGTCGCGACCCCAACGCGCATCTTCACTGATTAATGTCTCGCCCGAATCAAGCAGTTCTTCGCCACCATCGCTCTTTCTCACAACCTTCCATCCCTATCTGTGCTCAGGGCCCGGTGATTCTCATCAGAAGTGACGGCACCGGTATTCCCAGGGTCAGCCCATGACTGCAGTTTAACCTTGTTTCCACTTCCCTCCTCTGTCCTATCGTCCTGTCATTCGCCATGAACCATCTACCTCCCCCCCCCCCCACCCTTTTTTGTGTTCTTCTGGCTGGAACCTGATCAAGGAGGTGGCTGGTTTGGGAGTTGTCATTCCGGACCCTTCCGGGGCACATTGCAGTGATGGCCCTTTTCAACTACAAGAACTAATAAACACATTATGCCATGTAGCGTATTTCACGGGTTCCGGTTTTATTTCCATGCACTATGGCTCCGTTTCAGTGCCCTGCTCAGGAGATTACTAATGCTGAGTTCAGGGAACCTATGGGAAAAACAAATGCTGCCGCTGCCCTGGATTGGTCAAGCTAAAAACACAGACACGTAGCGTGTCAGGCAAAAACCTCTTATTTCTGTGTTTAACATTTACAGTTATTTTGTGAATTCATGTTCTACTTCGTGTCAGACGAAAGTATAGTGAAAATAGCCGATCTACAAGCTCAGGACGTCTCGCTATATCAAAATGATTTACATCCCCGTTTTGGGATATGTTATAATGGTAGGCTATAATGGTAACGCACACAAACAGAAACTTCATGGGATCCTGGAAAGTTTCAGGTTATGAAAGATTCTGGGTTATAGTTATAGTGTCAGTAGTCCTAGTCGAAAAGACCAAATCCCTGTTCTGGTCCAGTCAGCAGTCACCAGTCAGCAGCATCCAAGCAGCAGCCAATCTCACCAAACACAGGTTTCTTCTTCCACTTAATACAAACTTTCTTCTAACTTAACTTATCATATCATTAAATATTGACATTCACACACATTCCCTCCACTAATGAAATCAGCAGGGCCTTTGATTTAAATCTTGTGCTGCTGCTGATGGTGGTGGAGTGTGTGTGTGTGTGTGTGTGTGTGTGTGTGTGTGTGGGGGGGGGGGGTTCTGTATCAGTCAATCCATTCCATTCCTTTCATTTGTGAAAACATGTAAAAGAAAATAATATTTTGGCACCTGATGGTGGGGGAGGCAGACTAAATCAAAGTGTATTAATAATTAACTCTAATTAGCAGTGTGTGGGCGAGGTGTGATGTGGTGTCTCAATGGCAGGTCTCCTCTCTTCCCTGCACCTCTGTCTGTTCTCTGGATATCATCGGCAGTGCCACATGACAGGCTGCAACAAGCACAAGGCAACCTCCTCACCGAGAGAAGAGGTTAGGGTTAAGGAAGCAACTAAGCAAGGAACCACTTCTTTTTATGTTTCCTTTGTAAAAGAAAAGAGAAAAAGGAATCATTTAGAAATGCTCAAAGAGAGCAATAAATAAAGAGGGATATGCAATGGCTGGAAACAAAGGAATGGCCTTTTGTTACAGTATTAATTTTAAGAAGTTAATGAGGGAGCTTGTTAAGAGAGGATGGGTGGGGGTTGGGGGGCACCTGTATGCATGCGATTTAGCCGCAGCACAGCATTATGGTTGCGAGTGGTGAAAAAAAACACACACAAAAAAAACGGCCTTGAATGGAATCTTAATTAATGTCTCAGCAGGAGTGGAGGAAACAGAGCTGAAATACGAAGCTAAACCCCTCACAGGTCCAACTCTGAAAGACTCGAGCTCGCTGGAAGAGCATTATGTTTCAGTGTGTTGCATCATGGTGGATTATCTAACAAGCACCCAGTGTAACTAAGCCAACAAACATATCAGGGACCTGGAGGGGTAAATTAGTCTCCTGTCTCACACCCGAAAAGTGTGAAATTAAAATGAAAAAAAGACAATCCCTTTAAACAGCGGGGGCATGCCTTCAATGGATATTTTAATGAGAATTGTATATTTGTATTAGGCCCTCAAATCCTCTGTTTTCACAGATTCATCTTGCTACCAGGGACGATTCATCTTATATTTGGAGGGGGGAATGTGATTACGCCTAACACTTTGACCCTCTTTCCTGTGATGAATCGGGCAAGTCATATATGCGGATTTTGATTTATCTTCCTGACCTTTTGTATGCAAAGGAGACACGTTCTGTATAACCATAATGTGACACGTCAGAAAAAGAGGTCAGGCCGGAGAGAAAACAAGCCTCCCGCCTTCTCTCCACGTCTGTGATGGGTCTATTGTTTTGCTTCGTACTGGCTCCTGTATATTGCTGAGCACTGGAAGTTCACGCTGCCACCAATTTAAAATTCATGCTTTGATTTGAGACAGCTTCCTAAACCGGGGATGTTTTTGATTACGCACAGGCAATTAATTAAAAAAATAAAAGGAAAACATTCCATTCATCATCAGATGGCATCGTCAGCATAAACTAATTATCGTAAAGACAGCAGCATTAGTTGACTCTTCAATCAAACATACAACCTATAAACAGAATTTATGCAGCTGCTTTTGATCAGCACAGTTGCGAAGATGAACAATACAGAAGACAGAGAAAACAGGAGTGCCTAATACAGACACCTGGAGGACTCTAGCGAACTAAGTCTAGGGTACCGGACAGAAGGACTTGTATAGAGGGTATGCGCGTGACATCACCATCATCACACCCAGGAACACCTACTGAGTGGCAAAAACTACTTTCTGGCCTTGACAGCCCATATATCCAAACAGAAAAGTCTTATCTGATTGTATTAAACAATGTTAAACAACGTTAAACTCACTTTGCCACTCGATTTGCCATTGACTTTATGCAAGCGCATACCCTCTATATAAAGATGCAGACATGTACGACATGTACACATAATTCTGTTATGGCTCTCATCTTGTAGAATAATTATGGGACTAATTTTTTAAAAACGATGCTTGGCTTGGCTGGGGACCCCTCAAGGAGTACTTCATAGTAACACTAATATGCACGTACATTAAATGTAGGATACACCGAAGCGTAATTTTGGTTTATCCCAGCAAAAAAAAAAGAAAAGCTTTATCTGAATGTAATGCGTCTCTAAAAACAGAACCACGGATCCATTTTAATTTGTTTCCTAGATTACCAAACATACTCACACTCGCTGATTCCATCGCAAGGATCAGCGACACCTGTACTATACCCATACATAAATTACACTTCCCTCTCATCTTGAATCCCAATTCAACATCGGATTGAGCAGAAGGGTGTTTGTACCTGTGCCCGCGCCATGTGTGTGTGTGTGTGTGTGTGTGTGTGTGTGTGTGTGTGTGGCATGCGTGCGTGCACATACGCACACATGGTGAGCCGCTTTAAATATTAATACATTTTTTCTCTTGCAATACTTCAAAAAAGCGATAATGCAGGGTTCTAAGGAGGCACCTCTTCTCAGAAGAGAGGTCTATGGAGAGAAGGAGTGTGTGTGCATGCGCGTGTGTGTTTGGTTGTGTGTGTCCTGTCATAATTAAACATGCATGGGTATTTTTTTCATTTTCCACAGACGCTGTTTGTTCCGCTGGCCTGGGTTTTGACAGGACGCCAGAACAAGCCCAGGTGGAACGGGGTGTGCAAACAAGCTTGTGAGTACAGGCATGAAACACACAAATTAGCACCTAGACCAGATGAATATGCAAGCGCCTGGGATCAGGGCCAGCGTGTTACCCCTGTGATCAGAGCACTGAGCCAAGGAAGGTGAAAGTCAACGGAAAAACAAACGGGGGGGTACAGGTATATGTCTCTCCAGGCCAACTGGGTCCTCTTTGTGCTTGAGTGGTTTTTTATTTCCGTTTTTCATGCAAATTATCAGTTTTTGTGTCTTAAAAAGACTGCTAAACCAATGTTTTACAGTAGCGTGGACAATGTTTACTACTACTACAGGTACAAGGATATGGAATAAAGTACCAAAAACCAAATGAAGGAGAGTTAGGGTCCTTTGCTTATATATAATATAGAAATATATATAAAGAAATATATAAATGTACAGTATATCTAAATGTAAATAGTGAGAGTTAGCGGTGGAGTATTTTGTTACAGGCAGGTATAACATGCCAAAAATAGCTGATTTACAAGCTCACAACACAGCACAACACATTGTAGATCTGATATTTTCAGTGCACGCCAATGGCACGCAACAAAGTATAACTCAAGCCATAGGATTATTTGTTAGGCAAAGAAAAGCAGCTTGGGATATTATCAGATTATTTTCATCATTTCCATCATCAGACCTTATCAACACCATGCAATGCAGCCAGTATGGCTATTATTTCCATATATTGATGTTGGCGACGTGGCGTTAAATTAAACCAGAAACCTAACCGTAACCTCAGTCTTAACCGGCCACGTAAGTCCCCATAACCTCATATCAGTCTTAACTGGCCATGTACGGGTAAGTCCCCATAACCTCATATCAGTCTTAACTGGCCATGAACGGGTAAGTCCCCATAACCTCATATCAGTCTTAACTGGCCATGTACGGGTAAGTCCCCATAACCTCATATCAGTCTTAACTGGCCATGAACGGGTAAGTCCCCATAACCTCATATCAGTCTTAACTGGCCATGTACGGGTAAGTCCCCATAACCTCCTATCAGTCTTAACTGGCAATGTAAGTCAGTTTCACAATGTTTTCGCTTCGGCGGCATTCATTTCCCATCCGCATTTCCTAGTCGTCTATACTCGCTGTAGGCAGTATGTGGAAGTGTCCACATTGCCTCCATTGCATGTTCCTGATAAAAACATACTGGTGATTATCGGTTGACATTCGAAGAGGGTGAAGCATTTGTGGTGTAGTGCAATGTTCAGGTGCCACCTTTGGGACTTCATTCTGCCTTGCTTGGGTTTATGAGTGGACTGACCGTACTTCAGCAATTAAAATATAAGATGCATTTGTCAACGGCAGCAAACTGTTTGCGAATACAGGCCTGACAAATAAACAACAACAACAACCACCACCACAACAACCTGGGATCCACTGGAAAGAGCGAAACGAGACGAGGTGATGGATGTGATGGGGGGCCAGAAGAGAAAGAGAGATGGGGGGAAAAATGAGGTGGAATAATAGACAGAAGAGAAAGGGACAGGAGGTGGGGGCAATGGGGGAGAGAAAGAGAGAGGGAGAGAGAGACAGATTGAGAAGGAGTGAGTGGTATAGGCACAGAGTCCCACAAGAGGAATTGTAAAGTAAAGCTGAGTGAGTGAGCACCACCAGTCCAGGGACATCTCGCGGGGTTTTTTTTCTTCCATGCTGGACGCTTGGAGTGCATGTCAGGTCCCCTGCGGGCGCACCATGCCGAAGCTCTTCCTGACATAAGTAGCCTCCCAAAGATGAACAACATCACCTCCAGTATACAGTTAGAAGGTCGAGAAATTGCTCCCACCGCTCACGTCCCTCCTTCCCCCTTGCATCATGTGACCTCTACCTTGTCCGCACCTCAAGTTCCTCCTCCTCCTCCTCCTCCTCCTCCCGCTTGGCTCCCCCCCACCCCCCACTCACCCCCCCTCGAAAAAAGGTAGCTTTTACACTCCTTAACTCTTCCACTTGGCGGGACACGGAGACCACTCCAGCACAGCGGACCTTTTTCCACATGAGTTTACCCGTTAAGGCTGCTCTAAAATAAAGCCCTCTTAGTCACACATGAACTGAGGGTGAATTATGGATTAGGCCATGGTGATGAAGTTGTGAGATATCTTAATGACACCCCGACGTGCCCCCTCTCCCCAACTCCCCCGGCTGTGGTGAATTCACCAGCTCTCATAATTAAAACCGAGAAAGAGAACAACTTCTGTCATCAATAAATCATCACCGGCGGCTCCAATTCACAGCCGAGCTCTTACCGATCGTGTCGTCTGAAGTTGTTCCAACTCCAGGCGAGCACAGATAGGCCTACTAGCCTGTAATGTCAACGCTGGAAATCAGCCCATTACATGGTCCAGAAGGTGTGACTCTAATGCCATGGTTATACCACACTGGAGGACAATAAAATCCAGTTTACATCCAAAGACCCCTCCCTAAACATCGGCCTCCAGGATGTTGATCGAGACATGTGGTGACACCGTTGCTAAGCCCATCCCACGGCGCCTTTAGAGACTCATGATTTTTTATTCTACAGAGGACGTGCCACACGCACAGGACAGGATACAATAGGGGGGGCTTGATCTACATTATCCACATTAAAGAGTTTAATGTCACTGCCCTAAATAAGTTTGTAGTGTATACTTCAGCACCCCATCCAACATTCATGGCTCCTTTTTATGCTTTTATCACCTTGGATGAGGCTGACTCACTCAGGCGTGCACTGTCTCCTTTATCTGCCAGATACAGGGAACATCTCTCAGCCCAGCCAAGTAAATCACATCCTAACCTCTGTGTCCACAACACCACTTTTACTCTAAGCTACGTATAATGGCTGATAGGAAAGCATTAAAATTGAATACCACAATAAAGCTCACAACCTCCACCTTGTGATGCGAACGCTTAAATGTGTAAAATGGACTTCTGTTGTTCGGTTATTTCACCATTAACTTGTGTAGAGTAGAATTAGTGGGTGTATGCAGGATATATAAATGTTAGGATTAGAACATTTGATGGATTATGTCCATAAAAAAAACTATATTGTTTGGTTTGCTGGAAATGACTTAGCGTGTGTTTCAACGTGAGACTTTGGCTGTAAAGTGTCGGTGGGCGAGGTTAGGCGCTGCAGCGTGCGAGTCGAGCATCGCAGTCGTGGTGATGATTGAATGGCGATGCCTTCTGGGAGGGACAGTACACGTGCTAATCCTAATCAAGGCCCTGTTCCCTGCCATGTCATGGAGTAGGAACAACCTCCAGCTCCGCGCCGGACACGCTGGAGCTACATTTGTGAATAATGTTTTCCAGCGCGGGACACCGTTTCTATTACGCTCCACATGCGGCAGGAAGAGCTCACTGTCACTGCAGATTAACCACGGAGTCGGGCCATGCAAACATATTATCTTGTAATTGGAGTGAGGGGGGGGTGAGATGGTGGAGAGAAGGAAGCAGATTAAAGGAACACTCCGCTCTTCGTTGTCACCAAGACGCTACGTTTGAGACAAGATGAAGCTTTTAGCGACTGTCGAGAGCATCGGGACTCTTACACTCTGTGCTCGAGAGCCTGATTTATTTACTCACCCCGCGCACGCACGCACGCACACACCCACCCCTCTATTGGTATTTGTTTCACATGACTGCTTCTGAAGCTGTTTTTTTTTTTTAAGTGACCATTTTACCTGATTATATCAGCAGCTCTACTGTAAAATCTCTTGGCATCAGAAAGGTCAGACAGGACTCTGTGGGTTTGTGTTTTTTCATCGTCTGCCTGAGTTTGCCTCCATCTGGAGAGGAGAGTAAATCTCAGAGCGGAATCACTTTTCTGACAATAATTTATAAATTATTCACCCCTTGTGTTTGAATTGAGAAAGGCTTTCATATCTCTTCCATTAACTCGGATTAAGATTTCATACTGATGCTGGGGAGAAGACTAGCAATATCCCGTCTCATTTTAATGAAATTTTTATTAGCGTTTTTCTTTTTTTTCCTTTTTTCTCCCCCTTCTTTTTCTAGTAGTACACTCCTATTGGGATGTCTGTGAATCTGCAGCTTGGCTTTGGACATGAACTCCCCTCAACCTGCCTGCCAGTGGCTCCCAACGTTTCAATATTTTATGGGCTCCGGCTAACTCAGCCGTGAGATTCCAGCTGCAGAGATTTAACTCTAATGTAAAAATTGTGAACGGATGAAAACTGGGATGTCATAAGTAATACATCTGCTCCGAGAGGGGGCTATGGCTACCTTGCACATGGACACACACACACACACACACACACACACACACACACTTACGCAGTGCGCACGCACGCACACACAAACAAAACAGAAGAGAATGGGATTTAAGACAGAACACAGCACACCATTCTCCCCTCTTACATTCGCAAAATGAAAAGACTCAGGAAAAGCTACAGGACTAAAATATACCCAACCACCCCACAAAACTCTACCCCCCATCCATCAGTCCTTCAATTGATTCTTAATTGTGGGCACACTTTCCCCCTTTCTTGTTGTGCAGCCATCAATGAAACAGGTCTCTTAATGTCATCCCCATGAAGAAATGGACATCTCACCACTTACAGTTTATAGGCCAAATCCATTTCTTTTAGCATCTTGCCGTTTTTATTATTTTTTTTTCTTTTCCTTTCTCAGTATCCTGAGAATTCAAAGCATTCGGAAAATCTGTCTATTCAGCGCCAGTGTCCCGGCACATCCTTGCCCCAGAACCAGGGGGAGGTCAGATGAGATGGGTCTGATGAACTTTTCCATTTTCTCCCATCCCTGCAATCTATAGCCTTCTCCCCAGAGCCATATGTTGTCCGGTGCGGTGAAGACTGCTCGTAATGGCCCTGCTAACAATGCACTCTTTGTGCTGGATAAGCCAAGGAGAAAGCTGGCCGCCGGGGGGCAACAGGCGGAAAAAACACTTTTAGCATGCGCTTATATTTTTTTTTTTTCCTCATTCCATTATACGAGTGGACTCTGCTGGAAATATTTGTCTTGACAGGAGTTTAGCATGCCCCCACCCCCACACATACACACACATACAGTATACACCCCTAACCGCCTCTCCACTAAACTATTGAAATTGGGATAAGCGCAGATGCCCTGCTCCTTTTGGGATGTAGAAACCTCTGGCGCCTAAAACAAGCATTTCATACCAAACTTAGCATTTGTTAGTTGTTTTACAAACTTTGAAACCTTACTTCTAAAAGGAGGGGGTGGGTGGAGAGAGAAATTCATCTCAACTCTCTAAGGTGCCTCCACTCAGCGGAGTGTGCCTTCTATAAAGGCACAAGCTACCCTCACACTGCATTTATCGCTTTTTATTACCAATAATAACATTGCTCCTCTGGGAGCTCAAGGGTAAGTACGCCCCCTGGCAGTCCAGGCCCTTTTAGAGTCTAAAAGTTTAAGAACCAATGTACTCACCCATAGAAGAATATTCTTTTAGTTCAACCCGGTGCTCATGACTCCATACAAAGAGAGAGAATACAATATCCAATATGAAAGCAGGCAGCTACTGAGGAAGGCAGAAGCCCAAATGTTTGGCTGCAAACAAATTGGACAAGTTGTCTTAAAAGATGTATCAATAAAAAAAGAGAGATGACCATTTTAGCTTACTCTTTCTATGAAGCCCATATCTACAGTATAATGCTGTACAAACATAAATGCATTATAATCTGTTCATAACACTGTGTAATTATTTTACTGACTTAGTGCTAATAGTGCTTATTAATTATAACTTTATAAGCACTCATAAATGCATATGTTTTAATAATCATAATATTATAATTAAATAATTTTATAGTCACATATTCATTATAAAATACTCTGTTATGATTATGGTCAAGCATTATACACAGGCACACACACACACACACACACACACACACACACACACACACACACACACACACGCACACGCACACGCACACGCACACGCACACGCACACACACACACACACACACACACGTTATAAGCAGTTTATAATGCATTACAAGTATGTTCATGAATAACGCATTAGAGACAGGCTTCATAGAAAGTTACCATCTTTACCCCCGAGTGCAGATCATACTAACCAGTCTAACCATGCAAGTACAGCAAACAGAATACAGTCAAGATACGAGTTACATTCTCAGGGAGCCTTTAACCCATTCTGAACGGGCACCCATTTTGGTGTTAGCATCATGTTATGATTTAGCTATTGAAAAATAGCAGATCTACAAGCTCATAGCGCGCCACCGAGTGGCGCGACTGACATTTTTTAGAATCTGATCTCGGGTCAGAATGGGTTCATCAGACCAGTGTGTGTCCAGTGGAAACCTCGTATGAATCTGATCTCAGGTCAGAATGGGTTAAGCAAGCCAACAAATAGAAACGTATTAGAAATCAGAGTCCTGTTCATTAACTGTGTATACTCGCATGTACTACACAGTACAATCCAGAGAGTAAATTATACTCTGAAAGAATTAGATGTACAATGTGCAAATGTCGTCTTCAAAGATTACAAATAGTCTGAGTATAGCTATAATACGATCCCTATATAGCGCAATGTAATGTAATGAAATGTAAAGTGTCACAATTTCAGCAAGTGAATATTGTCAAGGTTCTTAAGAGCTTTATATGAGGTTATATGTAAATAAATAATATGCAGAGATGTATGCATCCATATACTGTATATACAATATGTGGTATATTAAAAGTCTGTATTATACACATTGCACATTATTGCTCGTGCTACTGTCTGCCACCCTGTCTGCTAGTGTAGTCGAATGTCATTAGGTGGCAGGAGAGGAAAACAATGTGACTGTGCTGTGCGAGAGTGTTTTCATGACATTTGAAAATGTCTGAGGCTTTACTATTAAAGCACAGCTATAGTGTGCCTGACTGTGTAAGAGCTCTGAAGCGCTGAGCTTGCTCTCAACTTAGCACTTCGCAGAGGCAATTCGAGGGCATAGCCAAATATCTAACCACAGTTACAGTAATTGCTACTACTGTACACACACTTGATTGAAAAGTACAGAATCTCATTCAGAATACCAATGCAAAACAGGAGCTATACTCGTGTTTTGCAACGCAGCGCAAAATAAAGGATCGATTTCTTTACTTTGTTGTGCATCCACGCACCAAAAATAGCCTAGCAGATCCACTTGTAGATCGGCTATTTCCGGCGCACTGCTGCACCGGTGTTCAACAACGTATAAATTGGACTCAAGAGCTTGTGGAAGAGTCCCTTTATTTATTTAAGTGGAGTGCTGTCTAATTGGGATAATGTTGTCAGATAAAGGCAGAGAGAGGAGACTCGGTGAGGCAGAGGCCATGAGAGCGAGTGTCCGGGTTAGCACGTAAACACAGCTGATTGTCTCGGACACCCTTGTTATCTAAAAGTCATTTCCATCATTAACACAGAAGGACAGCCATCTCCTGTGGGAGCAGACGGACAGCTCCGGGGTTAAAAGGCACATGCTGAACTATCAATAACTTCCACTAATTGTATGCTTTGTAATTAGACGCATAATCAATTATGAAATCGTTTGTCCTGCCACCGTGGCAAAAATTTGAATATAAGCTGCATCAAAACAACATATTTCTGCCAATAACACATATGTGTGATTTGATTGTATGATCACAATTGGATTGCTGTGTGTGGAATATTACACATGGAATATAAATATAATATTAGTATAGTTATAAAAAGGACTTGATCATTTGACCTCAACATTGTTGAACTGCAATTGATGCGCTTAATCGTCAGCTGTCACTTCCTTCTTAATTAATCCTAATAGACTATTGATGCGACAACTGTTAGGCTCTATAATTAGTATTGCAATTTAGACCGGATAATCTAACAGGGCAGCCCAATTACTCCAGAGGAAATGAAAAGCTGTGAGACGATAATTGTGAAACAGTCACTGCACAATGAGATAGAGAAAATAAAATCAAGAGCTTTTTCTTTTCAAAAGAGAAAACCATGCATACATTACGAGATAAATGACAAAACAATCTCTCAGCTAATCTCATCAGCCATGCAATGTATGAGACACGACTAATTTAATTGATTGCTGCTATCAATAGCAGGCAAATCTGTTGAGCTGTCCATGCTCATAATCTGACCTGATTCCTTCAGCTGTCACTCTCTGTGAGAAAGCTGCCATGCTACGCCTTTCTAATTCTGTCAGGCCGGGGCATTTACATGTCTTTGTGTTTCTACGTTGATAGGGCAATTAATAAAATATATGTTAATAGGACCTTAATTGTTTTACAACAGCAGTCTGACAAGGCGGAGGGAGAAGGGACTTGTCAGTGATATGAAATCTGTGGCCACTCGGCGCAGCATAGCCCACAGCCTAACATATGGTCCCCTTTCCAGGCTTAAACTGTACCACATAAAAGGAGCCTGCTGTTTATTTTTGAAACATTAGTGATGTCACCATTCCTTTGTCTCCTCAAGACAATGGCTGCTGTCACTGCCTCACAAGGAAGACATGCAGAGTTCCTCAAGCTGATGTCTACATTTGAATAACAATGACAAATCCATCACTAAACATTGTCAGACATCCTATTATTTGCCAAACGTCGTGGTCCGACTGAGTGTAAAACATTCTATTTGTCTGCAGTCACAATGATGTGTTTTAAACTACTTATAAATCAGCCACTTAAATGTAATTAAAATGGATAATCTTAGGTTGAGTGAAATCTGATATATATAATCTGAAATGTGTGTGTGTGTGTGTGTGTGTGTGTGTGTGTGTATATATATATATATATATATATATACACACACCTTTGTGATCTGTTGGAGAGTAAATACAAATACATCTATTCAAATCATTAGATGCTATGGTTAGCAATTACACATTTATAGTCCTGCTATAAATAGATGTTTTGATGCCAGGAGAAACAACATCCAAATGGAATTTTGACAGTTTATGCCACACATCGTAGGACATTTAAAAAGGTTATTCTCTCTAAGACCGAGTTGACTGTTTTCTGTTCAATACAATTCCTGATACATTTTTTTTAAACAAATGAAACCAAATGGACCTGTAAGCATCCATCTGGTTGTCCGTAAGAGTCAATTTTTGTCTCGGAATTTGACTGTCTAGCTTCACTTAGTCTGTGGCGATGCAGTGTGTCAGTGTAGTGAGATGCCAAAATGATTCACACACTAATGACCTGAGGGAGGCAGCAGTGCAGCGAACAAATGTGAGCACAGCACACACACAAAGCCTCAGTGTTAATTTAACGCAAAGAGTGTAAAAAACTGACCCGTAAGAGTCCATTTTTGTACTCTCAGAGTTAAATTAAGGAGCCAGTACTTGGCTGTGCGGTGTCTCACACTCAGTGTGCTTTAAAGGCCATTTACATAGTGAAATCTAATTACCCTGGCACTATGAGAGAGTATTTGATCTCCATCTTAAACAGAGCAGAACATATTAAGAAAAAAGGGGGCTTTTCTCAGATGAGCATGGCTTTACCGAACAGAGGAATCAGCTTGTACACAATTCAGTCCTCCTTTTTTAATTATTTTCCCAACTCAGATGAAAAGGGAAAAGAACAGTGATTTTATTTGTGTCCTGGGAGATAATGCAGCCTTCTGAGAAATGAAAATGAAAGGTGGGGGAACTTTTGTGGACAACTGTGGAAAATAACAAAACAAAAAGCTTCAATCATTTTGTTGCTTCCACCTAAAATAAATTCAAATCTTCAGAGTATATCTATTTAGTTCAATAGTATTAACAACCTTAATTCCAAACATTGTGACATTGCTTACAATATGTTCTAACATTAAAAACTATAAATCTAAAGTGCTTATATTTGCTGTAGGAAATACTTCAACTTGTAAATATATCATCTTTAGAACTATCTAAACGCAAAAACACAACAGGATTGGCACAATGTAGTCTAAATAGTTTCCTTACAGATCTTTGAAGAGCAATACTAAAGTTGCAAATAAGCAACACCCCTAGATTTCTCAAAATGGAAATACTTTCAGTTACTTTTTGACCACTTTTACATAATGCAGCTAACACTATATTGGATATAACCTTTATTACACTTTGTACTGTAGACAACAAATTAGTGTTATCATATCACTAATCTCAACAAAGAGGAAAACATTCTATGATGTCTTTTTCAAAAGGATATCATATATTGAATTTGATATATAATTACTGTATCATTTTTAAAGAATGAATTTTGACCATGGTGTACTGCATGCGAGGCAGTAACCAAGCTGATAAGCAGGATACATGGAGAGTACCGACTTCCACCTCATCCCACCCTAAGGGATGAATAAAGTATCCATCTTGCTCAAAAGTTGTTTGACTGACAGCCTTCGCCCCTTTGCAGACCATTATTGAAAAATGAGGTATGAATCTCCTCTCGTAAGTGCTACCTGGTTTTCATATTAGTCTGCCTACAGGCAGGATAAGCTACATTCCTTTTTGAAAATAGCTCCCCTTAATATTGACACTGATAGGGCACAGTATGCTCACAGGTGTCAGGGAGGCCCACGGTACGTTGGTTTGAAAATAGCTCCCGAAAAGATTGGCAGAGACAGGGCGTAGGTTGTGCCAGGCATTACAATACACTTGCGCTCCCTTGAAAATCTACCCATGTGTATTCCAATAAGGTGCAAGGCAGGGAATGTTATCCATGCAGTCATGTTTACTGTTCATTCTCAAATGAAAAGTCATTGTGCATGATATATAGAGAAGGCATTTGAATGTATCCGTAACAAGCAACACTATAGCCAATGAAGTGACTGAATGCCCCTGATTCCATCCGTATTCTCATGTGTTTTGTGACTGTTTGTGTCTATGCTATATACTAGTATTATTATTCTCCCCTTTGTCATGTTGTAGCCAACCAATTTCAGCCTCCATAATCTACAGGATGGTTTTTTTCCCATTACACAAATGACCGTCAAGTGTTTCTAACTTGGCTTTATTTTGTATTACAAAATTACAGCTTCCTGAAAATGACTGCAAGAAAGGTCTCCGGTCTCTCGGCTCTTTGTTCCCTCCCTTACAAAAATGATACATAATTGTAGTCACTCCATGAAGATTTTTTTTAGCCGTGACCTTTATCGTGTACAGTAATATATAAATTGATGGGAAGCAGATTGCTTGCCTGAGCCTCTCCTGCTTTGTAGTCACAGCTCAATCTCCCAGGGATGGCCGCTGTCTCGCCAGGCAATTTTGATACCCTTGTGCAATGTGCATTATGTTTCCTTTCATGCAATTACACCCGTTTGGGTGAGAAATATAATTCCTGTGAAATAAGGATTCCATTCAGAAGACCCTTGTTCCGGCTTAAAAATGGATGCAAAATAGATTCTTCGCAAAAAAGGAAAAAATAAATAAATAAACAAAATGTCAGATTCCTGTAAATTACCTCCAAACAAGGGCTAGGCAGAGTGATGCACTTTCACTGACATCAGGTTCCCACTAAAATGGGGACAACGGAAGAACAAATGGGTGTAAGACTCTTCAGCTTACAGTGCCATCAGAGATGGACACCAAATTCAAACATTTCCAAAAGTCATAAAAAAAAGTCCATTGTTGGACTTATTTAGTTTGGAACCTTTATGTATGTGCAGTATATAAAATTCACTTTCTATTTGAGGGATGGAGATCTGTATAATGACATTTGTAGGAGGCTGTGGATTCGCTGCAGTGAAAAAGACCTTGTGTAGTATCTTTGAATATATTGAATATATTGCATTGCCGAAGCAGCATGTCTCTAGGCCTAATGGTTTCACAAGGGAAAACTATCAATAGGCATTCACAGCCCTGTGAGGATGCTGGTATGAAGTAGGTATAGCAAGCAGTCTGAAGTTTGGCTCCTCCAACAATCCAGGCGTGGCTCTCAAAGTCACAACGGGGAACTTTGGTGTCCTCTTGGTCTATCCATGGACACGCCATGTGGTAGACTGCTCATTTCCGATGCTGCCAGGGCTCCTTGTAAACTTTTTCAACCAACCCTGAATACAGCTTCTCCCAGCAGCACTGCAATGCTAATGCTATCCACTTTGGACCAGTGAGTCCTGCACAGCAACGTCATAACACCGGCCACATTCATGCCTGCTAGGTTTGCTAAGGCGCAAAGCAGGCTTATAAAATATACTAACAATAATTATACTAAAACTCAAACTCTTGGCAATATCACGTGGAGTTAAAATGAGAAAATAAATAAATCAAATAGCTATAAACGGATGAAAGCTTGAGGAGCCCATGCAGCAGTGAGGTCCCATATAATGAAAACAGATGGTAGTTTTCTTGGTACTTTAAGTACTCTGCCTCTATAACCTGTTGTTGGTTTACTGAAGGTTTGTGAAGCCAACTATGACCTTGCTCTTTGACAGTCACTTTGCATGACTGTATGCTACTGTAAATATAGATTGCAACAATGAAAATATTTTGTGTCTGCAAGCCTTAGCCCGACCATATATATAGACCATATATATATATACCGTAGCCTACCTCAAGAGGACCGTCTGTGATTTAAGCCTAAGGCATCAAGAGACATACAGTAGGCCAGGCCTACAGTAGCATCTGTGACGATGATTGTATTGTTCATTGATTGATGTACTATAGCAAACAATTTCAATGTTTTTGTTCAAATCAAATCTTCTTGGACAAGTTTGACTAGAATCCCTTTTTGCATGGCCAACAGTAGAAGCCCACAGGTGCACAGAGTGATGCTTAGTCACAACTGTGCTCTCAGACTGCTCACGTTCATAACTTCATGCTGTCACAGCAGTGCATCAGTTCTGATCAAACAACATGCATGCCTTTGCATAATATTTAGGCTTTGCAATAACACTGACAACGAGAAAGGCTTTATTATTTTAGGCACATTCATTCACCACTCACAGGTGATTGCAGAAAGCCCTGCAGTATATGTGTCACATTGCCAAATGTGCCAAGCAAAGAAAGTCTAAGGGGGTCATGACTGATCAAGAGTTACCAAACAGTGCATGTTTCCAGGGCTTTTCAGAAGCACCCCTGAAAATAATGAAAGACACTTTAGTGCTACACAGGCTTTGATAATCCCACCTCAGATTAGACCTGCCTAATGCTAACAGTGCTATATGTTTCTGTGATTTCACTGACACCCTGTCACCTTTCTCTTTGCGAGAGGTGCAAGAAAACTACAAACTAGAATTAATGCCTTTTCCGCCAGTCTGACAGTATCAGTACCCATAATGGTTAATTACAACACACTCTTTTAAAATACAGCGCTTTCAGAAATCACATTTTTAAACACAGGGACTGAAAGCAGATTTTAAATGCTAATCATTTTCTACATGCAACCCGGGGGCCTTGCACAGACCTCTGAACTGAGGCTTAAAAAGAGGTCCTGGCTTTTTCTGCTTGGACATTGGTTGTTAACGTTTTTCTGACCAAGCAGCAGAAAATCCAATTATTAGCAACAACCCAATTACTTTCCCCTCAGACTCAGTGGCTCAAATCCAAGGTTGGATTTGTGGATTAGTGAGGTTTACCGATAGAGTCCTAAAAAGGAAGCAACAATGTAGAATTTCCTGGCCGCCCGTGCTCTTCCGGGATTTTGGAGTCCAAGGGTGACATGATCATTGAGAGAGGCGGGATAATAACCGAGGGGGGGAGTAGAAAGGAGCGGTCTCTGGACAGTAGATCACAGTCAGTTAAGGTCAAAAGTGCAACTAGGTCCCGTCAATGGAGACCCGGCAACTAATAAAGCCATATTGACTTTACAGCCATACTTAATGCAGTGAATTAGTTGACACATGAAGCGCTGCTGCATTTGTAAGTCAATTAGGGGGTGGGGTGGGGGGGACGTTGGGGGTTGGGCTGCGACCTAAGGAGGATAACACTGGACATTGACCTATGACCCCGCTCGTCTTCTGACCCCAAACGTGTGCACCGGGCCACTTGCCTCTGACACACGGTTCAGTGCAGGTTATTGATCGGAGCTGAGTTGACACTGATTCATAGAAAAAATAAATTGAATTTTAAACAAAGATGACGTTGGCATCAAATACGAGCCGTGCCGCTATACACTCCCGGCTAAATTATTTGTTTTAAACCCATTTCCATCTGGAGACTAGAAACCACCCATTAAGTAGCCTTTTAATGGCAGACACTTCTATGTCTGTCAAAGTGGGTCAGAAAAGTAGCCGAGAATGAATTACTCATTAAATGAAACACTTCAATCTTTCTAATAAGGAGATCCAGTGATATGTGCCTGCTGCTCAGTTCTCATATATCCCCCTCTAACAGCCTCATAAGCTTCATCAAACTAATCAGAGTGGACAGCCACCAAATACAATCTGTTCTGACTTCCCCGTTTGTGACTGTGCGGGAGCAGGTGAAGTCTTTCGGCAATAATTGACTGGAAGGTATGCCGTTCTCCATTAACGCACACAGATTAAATTTAACACCCACCTTATATCGCACTGCGAGGAATCCTATTGCGCTAAAGCCCGCGGTAACCTGAGGTATCGCTTTCATTATTGCCTAATTAACCTGCTAATAGCCATGTCCTTACAGCACCGTCTCTATAATTATCCAGCGGTCCTGCACCGCGTTCGCGCGGATTATAGCCGCGTCAGTCAGCCCTCTGTCCCAACACGTCTTTTATAAGGGATCAATTTCTATACGGCTTCTCTGTCCTGAAAGATACCGATAATTACCGCCTCCTTTCATCTTTAAAGGGCATAATGTTATATTATTTGAATATTACTCTCTCCAGCTCCTATCTTGGACAATATAGTTAGGACGACTGGAGGACAAGAGTGTTGCAGACAAGAGATGGCCGTAGGATAAGGCTGGATTTATACTTATTAGCATTCAGGTGTTGCATGCTGAAAATAGCGCATACGGTATACAAGCTCATGGCATTAGATTGTCTAATTTTGGTGTGTGACACCTGTGCGCACCAAGCTATAAATCTATAAAGCACAGGGGGCCAGACAAATAAATGATATGAAAATGTGAAAGACTCTCTAGTAAATATTTCACATAAGAACTATTAATATAGTTTATGCCTTAATCATACAGTGTGATACCTTTATTCGCACTGCAGAAGTTCAGAAAACTCAGGTGAACGAGAGACAATGGACTCATCCCAAATTAGTCGCAATGTCACACCACTTTCATTAGTTGTAATAAAAAAAAATTGTGCCGTTGAGGGGGGAAAAGGTGTTTTGCTTTGCGGGTCATTGAAGAGATGGTACTCTATGCCATGCATTGGTTTTCCCTGTCATTTCCCTCTAGACATACAACCAGTGCAGCATTTAAGTCACTAGACACACAGCCAAGACTCAGACAAGTGAATTTATGTGTTAAGTTGGTGTCCCCCATTGCCCCCCCACCCCCCCCCCCCCCCTTACTGTCTCTGAAGGCCCACCACAGATAGCAAGTTCCATTAGGAATTTCAAGTTGAATTAAGGTGCTTGGGGAGCACACATTAACACATGTGCCGACTCTGTCTGTAGTTAAATGTCAGGATAGGAATGAGGCCTGTGACTTTATATTCCATTAGCCAGAGCTGCATGTTTCCCTGCTGTGGATCTAAATAAATAATCAAGACAGCCTCCGAAACACGAATCATCTTTTCACAATAATAGAAAATTAATGGGTCTGCTTGGATAAGTAAATTACACCAAGAGCATCCATGAGCCTAAGTCACAGCTGAGAGATGACAAAGGATGCATTATCGGCACCGGCAAAAAGGGAATCCACTCGTCCAGAAAATTTTGAAATCTGAATAAAATGTTAGGAGCTCTCAAGCTTTCTAGAATCACCTTGCATGAAAATGTAATTCAGTTTGGCTTCTTATTAATTCATAAGCCATTAGTAACATATTTCTTTTACAAAAGGCCCCTGACAAAGGAAAAAGACTGTGTTTGGGAGAGGCATATGCAATTAACATTAAAGCATGGACGATTAAAAAGAGGTTTCAAAGAAATGGCTTTGAGTGGGGTCTTGAAATATGCAAGCGGATGAACTATTTTATGGAGCATTAGTCTAAATGCACCTGAACTGTAGCTATATAGACATTATAACATTTGTCATGCTGAGTGATGCTCACGGTTAACTGCCATTATGATAAATATAGCCAAACAAATACAGCCTATCCAAGCTATTACCAAGTACTCTCAACATTTAGCTGCTGCTAAAAGGATTCTAGCATGCATTGCTGTTTTTTCCTCCTCTTTCATGTTAAGCTAAGAAAGACAATTAACCACCCTTAATTGGAACATTTAAAATAGCTAATTTAACAGGAAATAATGTTAGCTGTTCTGTTGAGCAAGGCAACATGTACAGTACCTTTATTAAAGTACATGTAGCAAAAAACAACAACATTTGTGACAAAAGTCTTCAATAAGTAGGCAAAACTAAGTGGTGCTATTTCCATAGTGGAGCAGGTGTTAATGACATCTCATTTCAACACCAACACCTTCCTCTCTCCCTGCCTATAAATTATTAGCACCGATGCAATCTACTGTTTACTTTTTAAAGAGGCACAGAGAGAGAGAGAGCAGCAGCACCATATGAAATGCTGAGCGCCATGCTGTCGGTGAGCCAACACAGGTTACAGGGCAGAATGGAGCAGGTCCGGGACAGAGAGCACCGGGAGAGCCATAAATAAGTCACACACCCTCTGGACCTTCCTCTGAAGGCACCAACACTCTGACATGGAGCCGTTTCATCTGATTGCCCTGCAATGTCCTAGAGAGATGTACTGTATGTGTATGTAGGGGGGGGCGGCGGCTCAGATGCTACCGTACATACGTGAGTGCGTGGGTATATAGGCCTACAGTATATGCATGTGCGATGTGTCTGGGTTTGTTTGTGTGCAAGAATACATCACCGTGCGTCGAGCGTCAAGCATCGTTGTCCCTCCAGAGACCTGCCGCAACCACCATGTCTTCAAAGCTCCTTTATTTATTTATTTGTGTGTGTTGTTTTCTCTCTCCCTCTCTCTCTCTCTTTTTCTTTTTCAATTAGTGCCAGCATCACGCCAGGGGCGCCAGGTGAACTCAATTCCAGTTCAAATAATGACTGCAATTAAGCAATTAAGAGCTAAGAGGCAGAGAGGCCAAGAGCTGGCTATCCTTACAGTCCTCAACAGACTGCAAATGAGCGTTCACAGGGGAATATGCAAACATTATGATTATGGCATATGCTCGCTCCCTTTTGTACTAATAGAGATAGTTTATGTCAAGGGGGGCAGAGAGCAAGAACTGGCATGTTGAGCTCATAATAATATACTGTAATCTAATAATATAGAGTTTATTGGCTACAGCTTCTATATTATAGCTATTTGTATTATTATTATTAACATAACTTACATAGATGATTGGTTCATTGGTTGTTTGGTTGATTGATTGAATGATTGATTGACATTGCATATACTTGAATTAGAACATAAACAGAAAAACACTATTGTGTTTATATTTAATATTTATCTGTTGTCTGTAATAAACTAGAATGTGTTGTGTTGTGTTGTGCAAGACCACCTCGTGTTGTCATGTTCTCCGAACATGCTCGCGAGTCTCAACTGAATCATCACTCACCAACCCTCGCTAGATGGAGACTGACCAGACTGACCACATACACTAAGCTAATGTATAATACATATTCTATATAAACCAACATTTCGGCAAGCAGGTTGCCTTCTTCAAGGTATGACATACAAGGGGTAAAACTGGTACTGGTACATCAAAAAAATATACATAACATCGAAAAAGCACCGGATCAGTCAATACAAATATATATATATATATATATATATATCTACTATACAAGTGAAAAGGTGTACCCATACTCATTCTTCATGCTCTATCTCCGACCGAACCACACTTTTACCACACATCTCTATATGCAAAATAAATTCGCCACCCTCCCCGAACTGACATAGCCTATTTTTTAGCCGTTCAAGTTTCTTATTTACTCTGCAAATATTACTTTTATGAAAATCACGATCGAGCCAGCAGATAAACGGGTGGCACAACACGCCGAGAAACAAGGAATTTAACCACGCTACTTGCATACACTGCAACTCGCTTACAATTCGCAAACCTGGCAACACTGCCTGCCTCTTACGTCACCAGCTCTGTTCCTCCTGGCCTCCGTAGTCCGTCGCGCTCACAATCTGTCGCAGCCATCTTGCTTTTCTTTTGGATGGGCGAGTGGACATTTAATGCTAATAAATTAATTATAGGTCCAGCAAGCAAATCATGATGGTCTGATTGTGCTCAATACGTCACAATAACATTCCGAAATTAGGTGTGGTGTTTTGTATGGCATTTTCCCCAGTAGTAGTTGCATATCTATCTCAGCTTTTGCCTGATAGCACACATGCTAACGTCAGCAGCCATAGCAACATACAGTGTGCGCAGACATAACATGAGTTGTTTACAACACAAACACACGGCCTTTTAACCACGCAATACACACAACAGCTCGGGAGTTATTAAACCGAACGTGGACGCTGTTTCAGTGTTACATTTGCTGCGCATATCGGAATAATTGTAACGGCATGCATGATAAATGTAACCACGCTAAAAAACACCATTAAACATATCGTTTTCAGCTTAAAGCTATTACATTTCATTGAAGCAACTCCTTAGCATTGTTTTCATACCATGGATGTGATAAGATAATGTATCAAACATAAGGGAAATATTAAATAGCATCGGGTGTACCAGTTTGGCCATTTCTTTTTTTTCAATGGGGCAATACATTGATTAAACAAACGTTTGATTGATTGAGTTGTACAACGTTATACAACCCTAAACTAATTTTAGAATACACTACACAATACAATACAATTTTAGAACATATTTTGCACGTTCCATTTTTTTACTCAGAGATCCCTTTAGCTACACATGTAATATTTCCAGGCAACGGACCTACACATGTCAGCTACCATAAACCACTTCAAGTTATTAGGACGAAATAACTGACAGGAGTGACGGTGCTGTGCTGTGAGTAAACTAATAGGGGAGAGCCGCCAAGGATGTAACATTTTGCACGTTTCATTCTTTTACTCAGAGATCCGTTTAGCTACACATGTAATATTTTCAGGCAACGGACCTACACATGTCAGCTACCATAAACCACTTCAAGTTATTTTTTTGATAAAACAGGTCGGGAGTTATTCAACCGAACGTGGACGCTGTTTCAGTGTTACATTTGCTGCGCATATCGGATCAATTGTAACGGCATGCATGATAAATGTAACAACGCTAAAAAACACCATTAAACATATCGTTCTCAGCTTAAAGCAATTACATTTCATTGAAGCAACTCCTTAGCATTGTTTTCATACCATGGATGTGATAAGAAAATGTATCAAACATAAGGGAAATATTAAATAGTATCGGCTGTACCAGTACCAGTTTGGCCATTTCTTTTTTTTCAATGGGGCAATACATTGATTAAACAAACGTTTGATTGATTGAGTTGTACAACGTTATACAACCCTAAACTAATTTCAGAATACACTACACGATACAATACCATTTCAGAACATATAATATTGGCCAATATGTCAAATATGTAAATATTACATATAATGGCATTGAATGGAAGCGGACCATTTGTAACACATGTTACAAATGACCCGCTTTTGCAAGTTTTCTTTGCAGTTGCTTACAGACCAGAATGAACGTGAATTCCGTCTAAACACGATGCAAACTAATGAAGAACATAAGCATGAACACATCCATGTGGATTTTTATTCACCAACACCAAAGACAAAAATTGTACCACACATATACTCCAGGTGTAAAATTAGACGCATTTTGAAGGTAAACACTTCAAACTTCAAACTCCTGGCCACGTAGAGTACGTTGCTGTACACATACTGACGCGATGGCGTCATGGTGGCGTTGACCAATCAAGATATAACGTCCATGTTACAACCGTGAAGCGTTACAACCTTGGCGGCTCTCCCCTACATTTGTTACTAACATTAGGTTGTGGCGAAGTAGACACGTGGCCAGCAGATACTGTGTTTTGGACAAACAGGCTAGGTATTGGTGTTGATTTGGGTCAACTGGACAAACAGCGTGGTGTTGTTTTGTGTCTGCGTTTGTGTTGGAGCGCCTCAGTGTGGCCGTACAGGTCATGTGCAACCTCTTCCACAGAGAGATGGAGACACTAAATCTCAGCTGGACAAACATGTTTGCATGCATGCATCGCTGCCTTGCATGCTGTGTGCTACTGTTGAGTCTGTCACTTACTTTGACTGATTTATGGCATTGTCTTTCTGTTAAAATCCAACTATGTTAATTTAAGAACTCTGGGCATATAGGTCATTGTTTATTCACTGTGCACACGTGTAGCCTATTGTATGTCAGACTGTATGTCTGTCCCACAGTCACAATCCTTTAGTACTTAGGCTGTGGAAATATTCAGGACAAAACAATGGTACATTTCCAATAACCCATTCGTTACTACATGTGGAGTCAACTCCCGCCATTTATTTCTTCCCATAGTGCGTGGCAAAGTCGCTCTGGGATGAGTGCGCGCGTAGCGCGCACGAAATTCTAGTATATATATATATATATAGAGAGAGAGAGAGAGAGAGAGAGAGGCTATATTAAATAAATAATAAAATTAGGCTAACATGTTTCATTGACATTTCATTTCTCAATGAAACCTGACATCTTCTGCCAACATGCTGTACGAGGGCTGTATTTTGCGTGTCTTAAGTACCAGGTCTTATTCCCTAACTTGAGTAAACTAAAGACCTGGAGGCGTGATCAATGCCATTTGGCTATTCTGAGTGGCCAAAGAGCATTGATCACGCCTCCAGGTCTTTAGTTTAACCAAGTTTGGGAATAAGACCTGGTACTTAAGACACGCAAAATACAGCCCTGTATCTTATATTACAATTGAGAGAGGCTGCTCACATTTTGTGTTCACAATCGGGTGGCCAAGTCATAGACCGTGACATATGCAGACTTGCAGAGTATGCCGTTGACGCCTGTGCTCTTGCTCTGACGTCACTCACTTCACCTGCGTTCTCAATCCAGGTTTTGCAGCTTCCGTTTCTCAAATCCACCATTACTTACTCTGTCCGTCTAAAAAGTCTATTTGTCTTCAAAAGCGTTAATATTGTAACCTCATCACAGCATAACATCAGAAATGATCCCAGAACATCCGTGTTCTGTTCAATCACCGCAGATGCCGCCTAGATTATGAGAAAACAGCCTTTTAAAACAGCCCAGAAACAGGAACTATACTCCTGTGTTTCTTTCTTCCGGTTGGCTATGGCCGATCACGTGACACATGCGTTGACACAGTGCAAGGCATGTTGGTTTACAGGTGCATAATGGGAAACAGTTAATTTAGTTTTCATTGTTTTCATTTTTTTAAGCTAGATGTGAACGTAGCGTGTAAACCTAGTGTTTTACGATTGCAGAATAATTCTTCAATCACGCTCTGTTTTTACTGTAGTGTACCTGAGTAACCTCTCTCTCTCTCTTTCTCTCTCTCTTCTTGGCTTCTTCAATAGCCTTTCAAGGACCACAGTGAGACACTGGGCAGCGAGGAAGAGATATTTGGCATTTTCAGGTAAGAAAAAGTCCAGGCTGGCCTTACATTCAGAAATAACACAAGTTCTTAAACTATTGACTGCACTGAAGCAGTAGACTTCAAAAGGTCCTTCTGACCTGTTTGCTGAGGAGCCTCAAACCAATATTTTTTTTCCTTCTCTCCCTCCCCAGTACTATGCGTTTCATTATTAATATGTTTTTTCACAAGTTTCTCTCTGACCCAGGACATTAAATAAAACATTGTATGGTTCATGAAAGATTATGAAAGAGCAGAGCGTAAGCAGCGGGAGGTGTAAACTCAGCACAATTCATTCTGGTATATAATGTCAATGCCAGCAGCCCCCCTCTCACCCTACCTCCATGCCCTGCAGGCATATTGGCGGAACTACCAATGGATGCTAAGCTTTTTCCGACAAAGCTCCGAAGATAAAGTATCTTCCTTTTATCCCGTCTGCAAATCAATTCTGGGCCTTACAGCGAAATCCCATAAAATAACTTCAAACACCACTACTTACTCCAAAAATTTGTATTATGGCTATATCTCTTTGAACCCTTACGAGTGAAGTTTTGGAGGAAAATGATTTAAGTGTTATCTGCTAAGACGTCGGCATGTCAGCACTTCACCTCAGTTTTTCCTGACATGTCAGCCTGAACCTTGTATTCCTCGCCTGGTGTTTGGTTTCTGATTGCTTCTAACCATCCAGGCCTGGTGATAAATACAAATGCTGCTTGTAAAAGCAATGCCTGATTTTTACTTGCCAGGTCACTGTGTTGCACACCTGAAAATAGCGGATCTACACACAGAGAGCCCAGAGAGCGCTTTGTGTGAGGTTGTAGATCTGCTATTTTCGGTGCACGACACTGGTGTGCAACAAAGTATAAATCACCCTTAAAGGGGCATGAAACCATATAATTCTCAGTTCAGGTTAAAAAGATTAGAAATATGACTATCAGTGTCATAGCTGCTGCTAATCAATCCTTGTATAAATTACACTGCAATATCTGCATGGGTTTGTGCAGATGACCAATCATTCGAAGGGGCGTTCCAACAGAAATCACACTAGTAAAATGCATAATGGGTGTGCCCAGCGCCATGGGTGTGCCACTGGCGAGTGACTAATTCCCGTGCCAGTTACCGTGGGCTCCCCCGCTCCCACCCGCCCCCCCGCTCCTCTGGCCGCGACCAGACAGACTGTATCAAATATGAATGAATATCGTAAACGATACAGAGACACCTCTCCAACAATTTCACTGACAGTTTGTTTTATTTTTGGACCACAATTCTTATATGAGACGATTTAAAATGACCCCATGTTATTCTCTATAGAGAGAAACTTCAGTGAACCAGGGAATGAGCGATTGCGTCAGGACTTTGGCTCTATACGATTAGTATAACGCTTTACAAACACCGATATCTATATTATTATTATTTAGCACTTGTGTTTCAGCGTTGCCAGTTGCCCATGGAATATACCCATTCTTAATCTGATTAGCTGTAGCTGTACATTGCTTACAGCGTGTTGTAACTTGTACTATGAGGGCACCCTTATGGTGCCTGACATGTTTTTATCCTGCTGTAGTTTTTAACCTGAACGGAAAACAAACTACAAAATCAGCCTAGGGTTTCATCCCCCTTTAAACGCTGTAGCAAGTGGCTGTGAGTGCATGAAGCTCACTCAGCTGCTGAAATATTAATTTTCCTTCCCCGTTCCTCAACAATCTGATCTAAAGTGAGGCAGATACAGCGCTAACTGAGAGCCCTATCAGTTGAATTGGACTGGTTAGCGCCAGTGATCAAATGACACCAACAGTTAATCTTCTTCATACATACTTGTACTGTACTGTATGCATCGGCACAGTATTGTGCATGCACATGAATGCGACT
The DNA here is from genome assembly GCF_963924005.1 of Protomyctophum bolini. Lineage (NCBI taxonomy): Eukaryota > Metazoa > Chordata > Actinopteri > Myctophiformes > Myctophidae > Protomyctophum > Protomyctophum bolini. The sequence continues at coordinate 16,750,340 of NC_137869.1, read as the reverse complement.
TCTTCAGTATATGCACGAGAAGCACATTTCCAAACACAGTTTGGCATTAAAAGGAGCCTCTACATTTTGAATAATATGTTAGTGTATATTAGTGTTTCCTAATGGAACTGTTGGATAGTGTTAGCTTCAAGTTAACAGATGAGCACATTTTATGCATTTTTGTTAAATTGAGGGATGCTGTTATGAAAAGTACACTGTGGGTCAACAACAAACATCTGATATATGAATAATCAGGAAACAAGGCATGATGCAGTGTGTTCCTTTCATAAATTAAATACGCTGTAGTACTTTTGGGCACCTATGAAGTGTAAAGTTAAGTTAACCACTTGCAGAAAATACCCAAACTGTGTTGAACTTGTGGCCTTGTAGATTGGCTGTTGTCGCCGAATATTCACCCCGGAATGGGGGTGCTATAGTGTTCAGTGAGACTCTGGAAATAAAATGCAGTTCTCAATTTTTTCATCAGCTGGGTTTTAAGCTTTCTGCTGCTTGTATGAATTGGTGTTGTTCACTTATAATATTTGAACATATATAGTGGTCCTCACACTTTTGCTGATGCAGCCGTTTGTTTTGGAGTAGGCAGCAGAGCACATTATTTTTCCTATTGGAACAAACATGGGTTTTCTTACCGCTGTACGGTAAGAAAACCTTTAGCTTTTCAGTGAGATGACTTCACAGCTCAGAGCACATAGGACGCTCTGATGGGTGCCCTGACATTCTTCTGATTGTGTGCTCCTCTGACCCCCCCGTGAGGAACATAACTCAAACATTTCACCTAAAGGATAAAGTAGAGACCTTTGCTTTATAGTTAGGCCCATGTTTTCCAGTGCAATCAATATCATAAGTGGGCTTGCCTCAGAATCACCGTAGGAGGAAATCCCAAAATGTCCATGTGGTGGGTCCCGGATTGCATTCGGGTAGATGATGTATCACTGGAAAAGTGGTTGGTCTTTGCAACAGTTAATTGAACTAATCGTTTTAATTGATTATAAAAAATACACCTGTGTGAAGTGAGTGGTGCAACTCCGTGTGGGGGTCCCCGGAGGTTCGACCCACAGGAACGCACCCAGGCTGCACAACAGTGACACTTGGTGGTAAAAACCAACCAAACGCAATTTTCAGGCTCAGACGGACCAATGAGGCAGCCAGCCAGGGACACAAATAGCTGTCTATAGGAGTGGTTGCACCACTCAAAAATAATCGTGAATGTATTTTCATAAATAGCAAACTCATTCATTCACATGATAATCTTCTAATTTTGCCATTCTTGTGCAACACAGTTGTATGACAAAGTATTCATTTAGTCCATTATAAAAAATCTTTACCATTGACACATTGGAACATTGAAATAATTCACTTGAAAAAACATTGAAAAAACTCTCCCCTGTCAGGTGAAAAGAAGCTGCTTGGACTCCTCATGCATAGAAGGAAGCGTGAGGTCACGATTACATTAGATATTTGAAACTGGGTGAAAAAATGGGTTACAAAATCATGGGATTAAAAAGGGGGGAAAAAGTATCAAACTGTGTACAGTGAGTGCACCACCAAAGCATGATAACAGGTGGACCGCTTTTTAGGCGTGGGAGTAAAATCAATATCTAAACAAGCTAGAGCTTGTCCAAAGGAGCTATTATAATAGCCAAACTGTTTCATCTCTGAAAGACATCTTTTGCCATGTTCTGGATATATTGGAAATCAAGAGCTCATAGTGCACAATGAATAACAATGGACCAAACACAGAAAACTATAGAAAAATATAATACCACCGTCAATACATACAGTATCAATGTCTGCCCTAACCTACACAGACCATTTTCTTCATTAAGTCAGTCATTACAACACATTAAAATGCTTTCTAATGCAACAATGACATAACTTTGACTCACAAATGTGCGTCGTTCAACAAAGTATAAATTTGGTTTTATTATGCATGACATGGATGCAGGTCCACACTGCTGAGTAGAGATATAATTACAACAAGGAAGATGTTCTTCTCTTCAGATGCCTGTTAGTTGCCTTGTGTTGTAAGGAGCCCAACATTTGAATAATGCAAAGCTCTCAATCTCCCCAATGCCACAGGAGGCCAAGTGACAGTCTGTGCATTATCCTTTGATCACGCACCGGCCACGCCAGAGAAAAAGCGTATTTTGGCCGACACAAATTCAAGATGACAGAGCCATGGAGCAATAAGTGGCATCCCAATCTTAGTTGGCCACTGAAAAACATGAGCGACATGAGGGCAGGCAATGTGTTTTACAAAGCAGGAGAAATCCGTCAAACAAAACGTCCCATCTGGTGACAGTAGATTTATGGACCAAAGAATACACCCGCTAAGCTTATTGTCTTTTGTAAACTCTCTTTTTGTGTGTGCTTGCGCAAAGCTATACTGCCTATTAATATACGTACTTAGGTTGTATGTACAACGGATATAGATCAAGGGGGGCTCAATTGAAAAGAAATTTGGATATAAATAGAGGATCCATTAATTTAACTGAGGATTACAAGCCAATTGCCTAATGACTTAGCTAGCCGCCCAGCAGGATGACAACAGCAATGAAACTACCTGTCTTTACCAAGAAACCGATCGTGACACCCTTAAAATATATTCTGCCTGTAGTGTACCAGTTGCTGGCATTAAAGAGAACCTTTAAAATAATATCCAGCAGGCATGGATGTGTTAAAGCAAAATGGAACAAAGCACTCAGAAAGGCTTCTCAAATTCCAGAACCAACACCTTTGGACAGCAAATCCCTGGACACAACCCGTAACAAACTAAATCATTTCAATAAACTCTCACGGAAACCAAGCTCGGCACAACACAGACATACAACACACTAGGACACAAAAAGTCACCCGCTGCTCTGAAATGCTTTGTCAACAAAATGTGATGTGATGTGCAAGGATTTTCCATGCATTTGCCTCTCAATTATGCATTGTGATTGAAATTAATTTAGATGGCTCCAAAACACTGAACTTCTGTTTGGTCCCATTACAGTTTGGGGGGGATGAAAAATACATTAGGTGTGTGAATACACTTTTCTAAAGCTAGTCTCGCTTATGGTTGAAACACTTGTGCTAAAAAATCCCAGAGTGCCACTTAGGGTTTTTCCTTCTACTGTGTTCCCACCATGATGCGTGGCTGATTTGGATACAATTAAAGATCTGAGTAAATATTCTCCAGCGATGGTGGCAGCTACTCCAGGATATAGCTAAGATGCTGACATCCCCCAGAGGGCTGGTTATCTTAACCCAGTATGGGGACCAGAGGTTTTTTGAAAAGGGCCCATTTCATTATAGCATCTGCAGTGCTTGAATTCAGCGAGAGACTATTTTCACGCCGGAGATCCTTAATGGAGAGTGATTGTAAACTGATTCAGGGCCAGCATTTCAAAGTGTCTGCTTCTCAGCAGCGAGGCTCCAGGGTAGGAGAATCTCTCTCTCTATAACACGCCTGTAAGTGCTGTTTGTTGTTGGAAAATCTACTACCCAATGTCCTAGATGAAAAATGCAAGAACGCCCACCCCACCCCCCATTTTCCTTTCGGCTTCCCTGATTTAACTCCTGTAAATGAGTGCGGTCAGGTTAAATAAGAGATGCAGATTGACTGGAGTGGGAATGCGTGGTCAAATAGACATGCACTCAACTCGTTGTACTCCGGTCCGTGGCCCTTGCCAGACATTTTCTGATGTCAATTTGACTTGTGTTACGAGGGAAGTTGTTTCACGCCATACATAATCTGCATCTGCTTTACACGGGAAACTGTGTGTGTCAGTGAAAACAGATTAAGAAAAAGCACATTTCCTTGGGTATTATTCAGGCATGGTAGATTAACTGGTTACCAGTTGGGCCCAGGCCAAACATAGTTTAAGATTTAGCCTCTCGTAGATGTACAGTATTTATCGATTCTGATATTTTCAATCTACGAAAATATCTCTGCCAGAGTTTGGCAATCATTATACATTGCTTTTATGCACGGTCAGGGTTGCACAGTTGCACTCATTTAGAGACGAGGAAAAATCCAAGATGGCCATCCCTGGAATTATTTTACATTACACACATACTTAAGATTCGGTGTCAATTGTTTTGTAAATTATCTGTCATATTGGACCTCATTCACAACAGCGTTTACGCTCATATCGTGAGCGGAGCATTTACGAGGATTCCCACATTACGTGGGAATTCTTGGCCTCTGGTCCCCATACTGGGTTAAGTTAACCAGCCCTCTGGGGGATGTCAGCATCTTAGCTACAGTATATCCTGGAGTAGCTGAATCTGGGTGAAATTCACATCGGAAAATTTATATAACGGCGCGGTGAGCCCGGCCCTGCCCTGGGCCCGTTGGTCAGGGACAGAACACGGCCCGGCCCGGCCCGACGGGCTTTTGGCTCTATGCATTCTATGGTTCACAGACATGCCGGTCTGACAGACAGACAGCAGACGGAGTCACTAGGGCTAATTAGTCCTATATAAAAATAGAAGTCCACATTATGTAATGGCATCAGCGCGTGCAATTCGGCCAGTCATAGTTTTAAGCAAGCTCACCTTAATTAATTATAATATGGGCAACTGTAGCTGTGTAGGCTGTAGACTACTACATTGATCTCATCATGAGATCAATGTAGTTTGGTGCCAACTAAAGCCAAATGATGAAAGCGAACTAAAGCGAATCATGAAATCATGAAATGAACCGGCACTTACACATCTGACAAAGAGGATATACCTGTAGGCTACCCGTCGTATGGTTGAAAATGTAAATACCGGTAGCTATATATATATAGGCTTATGTGTCCATGATCAGAACAAATCCATTCTCCACATGGTATTCAGACGGATGACAGTGAGATGATATTAATCTAAAAGACGGACTTCCACTAATTAATCAATGCAGCTCTGATTAAAAAAAATATATTTCTTTATACATCTAAACAGCACTGACCGCGGCAGTGATTTGGCCAGTCTCACGGAGGACACCGCCACGAGCCCACGCAGCCTGAACACCGCCAGAGTCCCTGAGAATAGCCATGCATGGTTTGACATACTAGATCTGCATATATGAGACGGCCAGCAACTCTACATCTGACCTCACCGACACCAAACTAATAGTTTACAGTAACTCCTGCTTTTCAACTGTGAAGTATTAAGAAGCTGTTGCTTCAGCACGACCTCGCCCAGGGTGAGGTTGCTTCTTGCCCTCAGGCGTCTTACTGGCATCTAAAGCTTCAGTCCGCCTGTGTGTCATTGTTTTATTGAGCTTGGTGTCGATCAGATCATATTGGCTGGCCTTCCAACCGCGATCCGGACATGTAACGGAAACAAAAAAGGTGGGAGACACAGGAAGGCATGTTGCTTCATGTGGGCCCTCCGTGTCATGTATGTAGCAAGTAGAGACTTGGTGGGGAGGCTCTGTAAACACAGCGTTACAGGGAACACACATGTCTACCTCCTGAAACATCAGTCTCACGCTGAGACTGCCAAAGGAAACGAGGCGCAGCTTAACAGCGACACACACGACGGGAATGGATCGGTGACATTACTTTCAAATACAATTGGTGCTCACTCAGTGCTGAAGAGGACACCATTGTTGGGTATATTTTAGCAGGACACGTTACGGCTCAAAAGGCAGTAATCAAAAGTTTGCTTGAAGGACACAAAGAATGTGACCCAGGTTTAAGAGGCGTAAGCAGAAACAATTCACTGTCTCGTTGTTTCCTAGCATCGGATTCCAGATTTAAGCGAGTGAAATTGCTGAAGCTCAATCGCAAGCAGAAGAAATGCAACGGCTGATTAAGTTCACAGCAGCACCACTGCCATGAGAGAAATATGTAAATCAACAACACTGTTGTACTTTGTACCGCTGAGAAGTAACCTAAATGCTTACAAACTTACAAACTGTCATCCCAATACATCACCCACTCAGGAGCAAAAAGACACTTTGACAGCAAGAGAGTGAATGTGAAAACGAAGCCATTTATGGGATGTCTTGCAAGCTGAGTGGCGCACTCTGCCATCTATTTGACTGTTTGGAGCTCTTAGCCACTATAAAAGCAATGTATAATGATTGCCAAACTCTGGCAGAGAGACAGGGCCTCTCTTGGTGTCATCCGTCACTCTCGCTGTCTTTTAATTGAAACCATTTCCTGTGCTACATCTTGACGCTTCATCACGCTCTCCAATGAGATTCCGCAGGGGCGCACTATAAGGCAGCTACAATGTTAGAGAGAGAGAGAGAAGACAGTATTTATGCAACGCCATTAAAGCGGCTGCTTTCCTGTCTGTGTGAGTGGCTTTGGTCCAAGCTTCCTGTGACTGGGAGAGAGAGGGAGCCAATGCAAGCAGCCGCTGTGATGTCCTCGTTTAAAAGAAAGGGAAAAAAGGGGGAAAAAGTTCTCGCTCCAAGTTGTGTGCCGTGCGGTCCCCCTCGCCACTTAGGGAGAAAACAGCCACTTGAGAGCACTTTGATATGTAGAGACTATGAAGGCGTCTCATATTTATCCGCCTACCCTGTTCGCGGCAGAACGCGGCGTATGAAAGTGGTGGCGGTAGCAGTTCTAGAAGTCTCCAGGATTAATGATGACATGACATGAAGAGGGGTCTGTCAGTGTGGCGACACCTCGCTTTGCCCACCATTGTCTGATTACACCCAACAAGCAGCTCATCCAATGACAGCGATGATCACAGGGAGGCGGGGAGAACACAACCGTCAGACTTCAGGGCTGCAATTCCCGCCGTTCGGATTCCTTAACCAATTAAGGTCTACTTTATACTTTGTCACACAATGGTGTGACAAAAACAGCAGATCTACAAACAAATTGCGTCGCGACGTGACACGTTGTGAGCTTGTAGAGCTGCCTTTTCCGCCATTTTTTTTTTTACAATTTAAGCAGTGGAGTTTGAAGGAAGAAAGGATGGAGGAGAAAACTTGGCGTTCGGAGGGGGGGGGGAGACGCACGGACAGCTTACAGGGGATACAAACCCCAAAGATTATGTTAATCTCACCTCCTTTGTCCTGCGCGAAATGTTTTCGTACTACGCCTTTTATCTGTGTAAGAAGGGATGTGAACCTCTCCAGTCAGTGACAGTGGGCACTTTCTGTGTGGTTTCTGGGTAATTAGCACCAGTAGCAGGCCCTTTCTTTTTCTCTGTTCAAGCTTATGGTCTTCTTAGGGGACGGCAACAGGGGATTTTCCCCTCTCCAGCCCTCTGTCTGCACTTTAAGGAGCGATTCCCAGCCCCGGCCAAGCCACAACAACCATCTGTTAGCGCTAGGAGGATCAAAACCTTCTGAGGCTCTCAGCACCCACGGACAATCAAATGGACAGCTTAAGTTCAGACAGGTGACTGAATTAATTACTCTATTCAGTACGTAATAGAGATGTTTTCAATAAGCCAGTCAATGGATTCCACTGCTGCTCATATGCCGTGCTCGACGCGTCGTCCCTGTGTCCTCATATTAACGCCACTCGCTAAGTATGCAAGTAAATGTGAATTGGTGGTAAAGGAGTCTTAGATCTGTCACACCTATATACGTTGTTATACCTTTCAAGCTGTCACATTAGTTGTTGCTAGGCCTGTGTGTGTGTGTGTGTGTGTGTGTGTGTGTGTGTATTTATTTTTTTATTTTTAGAATCTGCCTCAGGTCTTTGTGGGCTAACAACATTTTAGTAGGTTCCTTCACTATTAACTTAAATCGGGAAGAAACTGAGTTTGAGTTTGGTTCAGGTTAAAAACATGGCAGGCTGAACTGAAATAAAATCTGCAATCTACAAATTCAGCTAATGGTTTCATGCCACTGAGGCGAGCAAATAGAAGATAGTTAAATTGAAAATAAAAATATTTTGAGTAGGTTGTGATGCGTTCGAAAACGAACCATTTGACTTTTCCAATTTACCTCGGTGGTCGTTCAGTAGAGAAGAACACTGATCCCTCCATCTTTTGTTCCTATGCAGAATGACTGAAGTAGGATAAAGGATAGATTGGTCACTGGCACCACAAATAGGCTTTTGAAATTGGAGAATAGCACCAATACAAGATCTAAAAGAACACCCAAAACTTACGCTCATCATATCTACTAGGCCTTTTCACTGGGGAGGTCAAAGGTGGCCCTTAGATAAAGTGCTATACAAGAGATCAGTGGGACAGAGCCTTCTGGGCTCAATAAATCACTCACAACAGTGAAAGTGATACATTTCAGAAGTGTTAACCACTTTCACCCTGATGTGCCTATTCTGGGCATATCATTATAGACGAAGAGATTTTCCAACGATAAAAAAATACATCAAAAATAAGAAAAATAAAAAATAAAAAACATAGGCGAAAATTGCCGATCTACAATCTCACAGCGCATCGTTTTGAGCTTGTAGATACTCTATTTTTTTATATCCGTAGCACAACAAAGTTATAGGGCTTAAGTGGTTAAGACTGTTTTGTTCACTCTGCTTTGACCCTTTGATGTCTTTTATTAAACTTAATGATGTTTTTTCTTTTTTTTTCTTCAGCGACACCTCTCCTCTCCACTCCAGTGGATGAAGCCCCTCTTTTTTGTCGTGGTTTGAGCTGCATCTGATTGTCTCTGTCACGGGTGCTTTGTCTTACACAAGGCCCACTGCACCCACAGAGACGCAGGGGGTGGGCTGTCATCAAAGCCTGGGCGAGATGGACTCAACAACAGTGGATTAAGGTCTTCTGCATGATAAAGTCCCTACCTAGGGGTGGAATTAACTTAATATGTGAAAGAATGTTATTGAGAGGGAATAAAGTGCCAAAAAGCTCTGTCATTCTCTCCGTAATGTCCTAATCCAGCGCCTGACACAGGGACCTCTGGCTGGAGTTTGTGTTAATCACAGAGATGTCCATCTGTATCCCCCTCGTCCTTTAAGCTATTTAAACTTCGCCTAAAACTCAATTATTGTCCCTGGGAGACCAAAATGGTATATTAAGTTACGTGAAAAGGGTATTCGACGGGGGTATAGAAAGGAATCCCAGCATTAGAGCAAGGAGGTGTCAACGAAGCCAATCTAGGTTCAGCTAAACAGATTAAGGCGTATAGGATCTATAGACGTGGAAAAACAATGTGACCATGAGTTAAAGAGAAGGAGAAATCTCACTTTCAAAGCGTCCTCTAAACTGTTGAGCAACCTAATCAGAGCGGATCTCAGAGACTGTGCCCCGGCATACATTTCTCTGTTTACACCTCACACGTTGCTAAGACCACTGAAGACCATAAGGGTGCTTTATACTTAGTTGCATGCCGGCGTTGCACACTGAAAATAGCCAATTTACAGTACTCACTTGGAAATCTCTATTTTAGGTGCACAGTACGTCATGGCTCGCAGGAAAAGCCTTTAGCAAGGATTATCCAAAATATAGCAGTGCACCCTCACAGCAATTTAACTTCTGTTGCAGAATATTTAATAGCTAATACAGATGACCACATGTTCACATGTGCAGCTCAGGCAGATTCCCTTGACACTTGCAAATGCTATTTCGTTTTGTCCTTTATCCGCAGATTTGATTCATTTTTCCATAAAAAGAACTCCACTTTAGCTATTGTGGAAGGAAAAGAAAATCATAAAATGTCTAATCTATGCCATGGAGATAATGTTAATGCGCACGCACGCACGCACACACTCATGAAAGAAAACAAGTTATAGTTGATTTAAGATTGAAAAATAATAAAAGATCCATTATATTCATTCAGCTCTTGACTTGGATGTAAAGTGTGGTATTTTTCAAGGCCATACAAACAAATATAAATAGTATTTCAGACAAAAACATAACTAAAAACTAATCAAGGACAACTCTCTCTCATCCCTTGATAGCAAAGCAAATAATAGCATCTCATTAAACTGCATCATATATTTCCAGTTTGTTCTGCAGTGTTGTCTTCTTTTTCTTGTTGCATCCTATCCTATATTACAATTGCCTAGAGCAGTGGTTTTCAACCAGTGGTCCTTGAGGAGGTTCCAGGTGGTCCCCAGCTAAATGATGGTCCTTTATTGGGTCTTTAACTCTTGAAAAAGTCAAATGAAGAAATTTGGTTTAATTTTACGCTCTCAAGAGTTAAATTATTGCTAAACATCAGCATTACTTCATTTACAAGAAGTCTACACAATTAGAGAATGTAGAAGAATTGTTATTTTGATCAATGTTTGCCTGTCATCTCCCCTAAATGTACCAATACAGCATGGAATAGTGTACAAAATATTATCCAACAAAACAAAATATTCGAAGTTTTGGATCTGAGAGGCTAAATCTCATCAAATAGTGGTCCGTGACTCAAATGCAGGGCCTTGATATGAAAAGGGTTGAAACCCCACGGCCTAGAGGGTTGGTCAACAGTGGCACCTGCGGGCCAGAGGCACATAAATTCGTCCAATTCTCACCAAATTTGGCACAAATGCTGTTCATGGGTCAAAAAACCTAAATCGCACATGTGTGGGGCGCTACAGCAGTGTCTCAAATTTCAGATGGCCATAACTTGGTGACTATTGCTCTGATCAGCGACTGAAAATCTAGTGCTTTGAAGTTTAAAAGGACCATACCGGTGGTATGCCATGTTTAGGCCATTGACCATGACTCATGGTATGCTAGACATTACTGCAGCACATTTTACAAAATATTTGTGTTTTGATTTTTCAAGGAAGGTATGACCTTCAGTACAATATGCAAATGACCTTGCAGAGACATGGAACTGGTGTAAAACAGGTAATGAAAGACACTAAAGTAATGGACATAGAAAGTTATTACTGGAGGAGGAGCTATCAGGTTTGAAATAGAGCTTGGTCCAGTGTGCTCTATTGTTCTCATGTAGTACAGTATTCTGCTTCTGTCCAGGACCTGCCACATAATATTTTGGATGTGCGTTCTTTGTTTTCTTTTGTTGTTTTAACCAAGTAACCAGCATTGTAAGTGCGTCAAAAGGTGGTGCTGGCTAGCTGGTACCACTCGTTTCCACTAGCTTTGCTACAACTTGCTAATAACAAGCTTCCAGTGGATAATTGTCAATAACCACAGTGCCAAATAAAAACTTGATCAGTACCTCATCAACAAAAGAAATTGGTCACACCCCAATGTGAGACATATGTAGGTCTTTGTCAGGTTCGTGTTGAAATGCACATCCCACTGCCACTGTCCCAATGTTCGGAGTTTTGAGCATTCATACTATTTGCGACTCGCCAACTTCTGTCATGTGGGATGTGTTTCGTTGCGCCATACGCACCAATGTTACGTCTGGCATGATCTTGTCGCAAGATGGTCTCTTGTCATATGACCAAAATTATTCAGCTAAGTTTGGCAGCATTTTTATAACACAAAAGCATTAACATGAAACAGTCTATGTTTATGTATATGCTATGGTCGGAGCTGTGAATAGACAACATGTATTGACGCAGGTATGGTCCTTTCACCATTAGCTCTCACCACCTCTAATAACTAGAAGTCCTGACAACATGCTCTGAAGTTCTAAAAAGCGAGATTGATGTCACTGACCATCCAATGAGAATAATGACTATATGAAACAGTCCACTTCAGAGCAATCAGTTTGATATAATTACTACTGACCACACTGATGACCAATATGCAAAAATGGTTTACTGAATTGCCAAGATTTGTATCCAAGCATTTTAAGACCACAGAACAGCCATGAACACATTGGATGCAATTTCACATTCAACAAAGCATGTGAACAATTGTCTCTGACAGCGGTTCTGTTCCATATGTAGACTAAATGTTCATTCAATTCAGGCGCATGGTCAGATGAAGGCACAGTGGTCAGTGGCACACAACCGTACCAAATCTACTTAGGAGATGTAGAAAGAACATTGCCCCTCAGACTAAACCAAATACTTAAATGGGTGCATTTGCGCAGCAACCCTGAGGATTGCTGGCCTTCATGGAACCATCCGTCCAAAATGGCCAAGCGCATTGAAGTTGAAAAGCAGTCATTGCTCCCAACAGGCATGAAGGGGTTTGAATATGCTGCCATTCTCAAAATACATTATACAGTTCTGCACACACACACAGTAAAATCCAGTGTGTTTATTTAACTATAAGAACTCTGAGACCCGTAATGGTCATTGTTTACACTCTCAGAGTTAAATTAAGACTCCAGATTTGACTACTTAACTCCCTGCTCATGTGGGTTGAATAGTGTGATACCACCAAAGGCTTTGTTATGAGTTAAATTAGTTTGATCATACACAGTATACAAATAATAGCACTAGAATAAGTCAGATGCCGATACTGATATTATGGAATAAGAAAGCGATGTCTGGGCTGATGTCTGGGTCTCTCTCTGTGTGTGTGTGTGTGTGTGTGTGTGTGTGTGTGTGTGTGTGTGTGTGTGTGTGTGCGTGCGTGTGCGTGTGTGTACTGTATAGGCAATATTGTAAACTTTGGTCGATCAATATATTGGTATAGCAACTTCAAGATACACATTTACACCTATGCTCTATTGCTCTGGTGGAATGGTAAATATAACCTTGAACCATAGCGTCCCTATTATGGGGCTAACTTTTGGCAAAAAAAACCAGATCAAGCCCAGATCAACGCTTCACATTGTGACGTGTTGTGAGCTTGTAGATCAGCTATTTTCAGCAAAGATAATTAGTGCATGTAGAGCAAAACAGGAAGGGGCCTAGTATAGTAGAAACGAGACGAAATTATTTAGTCTGGCAGTTGCAATGCCAATAAAGTAGGCTAGAGAGCCCTTGGGAATCTGGTCAACTCAAGTGTTTAAGCAGTGCTTCATTTGTAAATCACTAGGTGCCAGAGCTCATGAACCTGACTAACTAACGTAAGTCAGTTTAGTTTCATCCACGGCCCCTTTAAACATTGCAGGTAGGAACATGTGAAAGCTGAATTAATCATAAATAAAAAATGTATTGTATTGTTATGTATGTGCATGTATTCGAGGTGACGGCATGCCTTCTATAGGTCCCGGAGTGCAGGTTCCGGCCAGCTCTGGCACAAATTAGGCCCGGGGTTTAAGTGAAGCACTGCAACTCAGCCGTCACACCAGAGCATGCATCTAGCAGAGGAGATGCTGCTGCTGACATGCTGTATGGAGGCATTAACCTGGCCAGCCGATGTGCCAACAGTGAACGCTACAGAGTAAAAAAAAGAAAAAAAAAGGAGGACACAATTGTCACAGTGTGTTTGCTCTCTTTGCTTCTTCCTGTCTGAGCCACAAGGCCCTCACAGAGCAGAGAGGAACCCCCCCACACAGGCACGCACACGCACACACATGCACACACACACGCGCACAATGACAGATGAATAGAATGTTGAACAAGCTTGACGTCAACATTGAGTGTAACAGCCACTCTTACAGCGTCACATTAATCACTTGATCTCTATATACTTCGTTGATCGTGTCCCTCAGGGGTCTATACCCCCTACCTTTTTTCCTGTACACGTAGAGCTCCATTTTCGTCCATGCTAAACCCCCGATCTACATCGACACATTGGGAGCTTGTAGATTGGCCATTTTAACTATTCAAAAATGTTTTTTTTTTAAAAAGGCAAAGAAGTTTAGGTATAAGGGGTTTAGCATGGACAAAAATAGAGCCCCTTATCTCTTCCCCCGATCTACAAGCTCACAATGCATCACATCGCGTCACAATGTGACACATTGTGAACTTGTAGATCAGCTATAGTTTCACTGAATGTTCTCCTATTTTCACTGAATTTTCAATTATTATGACATTGGGATGCTGGGGTTCATATGGTTAAATACAGTTATCCAATGGAATTCATGACAGCTCGTCTTTTAAACGACACAAGCACGAGAATTAAAGTATTTCTTGGTTACCAGTGTGTCATAATTCTGTAGAACCAAAGGGTGATGCAAAATGTTCTAACAAAAGTGCACACCACACACTGTATGTGAGCATTGGCCACTCTCCTCTCTGGATACAGCCGGGAGTGAAAACCCCAGAGGCTAGAGAGAATGTGTGTATCTGTTTAAGTTGAGCGAGTTAAATTTCTGTGAATAAAGTGGTTATGGCACATGGCCTAAAGGGAATGCTTCAATATTCTACAGTGCTTTCCTTATACTGTAGGTCTAAATGTTTCTTTGTAATTACAACTTCTATTGCTTCCAAACATCAAACTTAATGAAAATAATGAATATGTAACGTGACACAGGGCCCAGCTACTTTTATCGAACAAGATGGCACACTAACTTCACAAATTTCACTCCTACTGTGAACAAAGGCAGTGCGACGCATGTATATCTAATGCGTGCAATGTGTGCCAAGTGCCATGCGATTGCATTTGTCTATGATTCATTTTTTCGTTGTTTGTGAAGGTAACAGAATAGGAAAATTATGCTCCATTTTCCCCAACGGTCGTCTCCCCACAGACATGCAATTGTCTGCTATAATGGTGAAGTCTGGCCCTTGGCATTCAATTTGAAACACTTTCCCCAAGTATGGATCTTCTCCTTTGCCCTCCAGTCTTAAAGATAGGAATCATCAGAGGCAGAGAGTGAGAGCTCCGGTGCACATAAGACCCATGTCAAAAATGATGAACATAAAATGTGTCTGTTTACATCTAATTCCACATTTCTATAGTTTACTATACTGTACGTGTCTACTTGCCAGGACACTCATATAATAGGAAATAATGAAAAGGTTGGGAGGTTTGGATGGGATGAGACAAGAGTTAAGAGAATAAAATAAATGACCTTAGGACAGTCAAGAACAGAGAGAAAGCACACATCTCTAACTGACCACTCATGCTCCATCAGAATCATAATTCTTTCCACTTCATGCTTGGTTTCCCAATGAACCTTTTCCCCCCTCTGTAAACAAAACACATATTTGCACAGAAAATTACAAATACAAGGAGATGTGAGCTTTACACTCAATGCTTTGGACACCGCAGCTTCTCCAAACAGAGAACAACAATGCCCTTTATATCTAGTTACGGACAGAGTGCACTTCAGCATGGCTAAGTGGTTTTAGAGGGGGCCGAGATTGGAGGTGGAGTCGAGATCCATCTTGACATTTCTTGCACCACTATTTTGCGCGATAGGGAATCCAGAGACAGATGGGAATACCTCCAGAGACAAGCTTTAAAGAGCATTAAACAAATATATTTTGGATTTCAAACTAAAGGGTGTCACAAATGCATTTTCTTTGCAATTCTTTGGAAATTTGACGTTTATACGCTATAATGCGGCCCTCTAGCTGAACCGTCTGGGACGTTGCAGGAACACATGGCACGGCAACTGGAACAGAATCACATCTGACATGTGTATATTCCAACTACAACTTATAAATAGCTTAATAAATGTTATGCTCTCCCGCTCCACAATACTATTACTCTGGAGATAAATGAAAGGAGACATTTGCCCTCTGTCTCCTCAGCATACAAAGAAAATGAAGGCTGTTAGTAGGTAGGTAAAGCTTGAATCGAATACAGAAGCAAAGAGATAAAAAAGAGACCTGAACACCTCAGAAGGAAAAAAGGTGCCTCATTAAGCTGAAAAAAGGAGCTAAGTAGAGAAACAAACTTCAACACTTGCACTCTCTACAGAGTGGACCAATCCACTCGTCAACATTCCCTGAAGACAGGAGTGAAACAGTCTATAATGGGAAAAGGTCAATTAGCTTATTAAGGCCTATTGAGTTAAAGGTGATTCCATCCTAGTGACATCTAATATTCCACGTCTGTATGTGAAACTACAGCGAACGTGTGCGCACAGGTCATAGTGTCCGTCTGCAAATTGGAACACAGCTACTGTAAAATCTGGCATTGTGGAAAATACATACGAGTTGTACAGTATACTGTATAGTCGCGGTAGAAAGAGATAATGTGTAAATAAGTAAACATGATAACAAAAGAGATAGACAGATGGACACATGTTATACATTATACAGTACAACTAAACTATTTCTGTTGTATATTTATGGAACATAGCCTACTGTGAAGTTCACCTAACTTTGCTATTACAAGGAAAACATGCACATGTACAATGTACATAATGGTACTCTTTTTCTACTCTTTGTTTGCTCTTTTTTGCACTCTATATTCTATCTTTTTATTTGCTGTGTTTTGCTGTGTTTAATGTCTGATGTTATATTATATATTTGCTGCTGCATTGTCTGAACAAAAATAAGTTTTACTCTTATGTACCTGTACACAAGATGTAACAATAAAGCACAACCTTGAACCTTGAATATTATATTCATATACCGATCGATGCAGAGTTTGCAGACTGTTAACCCGACAAATAAACCAAATGGAAAATAATAGGAATTTGTCCAAATCTGAAGAATTCCAGACATGTATTTTTAATTAGTACATTGGACAGACCATCCGCACACAATATAAACACTAGTAGAATTTGATCCCATGTTGGCATCCTGTACCCTAGTCTCATATAGCTAGTTAGCTACAAGACGATCAGAGATTTATTGGATCTATTCTACACTAAGCAATTACAATGCTCCTGTACCTCTGGCTCACAGGATGTACCGTTCCAGGACTAGTCAATCGTAGACATGCAATATGACACGACAAGCCAAAAGGCTCCACACTGAAATGCCTAATCAGGGATGCATTATAGTTAGGGGCCCGGACAGGAGTCAACCCACAGAGCTTAGTCCCTCCACATGCCAGAATTACATCCCAGTCCCGGCAGAGTAGTTCCGGAGTGGATCCAACGGATTATGTGGCCCTGGTCTTTCCCTAGTGGGTCTGATCGAGGGTAGCTACTGGGACGTAAGTCGGGACTTGATCACCGCGGCTGGGTCACCCGAGTGAGGGGTATGATGTTCGCGAGACCCGAAACCCCGATGACCTTGGGATACATCACTGAGGATACGACCCAGGTGCATCCAAGTGATATATTTTCGTTCAGTCTCGCAGTTGTCAAACGATAGATATCTAACATCTGGCACAACTATTAAAATGCATGACAGACATACAGTGTATTGTAAATTGACCTACCTTGACCTACAGTACCATGGACCTCCTTAGACCAACCACGGACCAACCAAGGATGTCCTTTACAGCCCAGCCAATCATGTCTGACCACGTGATAATCTATGTCTGTAAAAGAAAGACAAAAAGCAGAAGAAAAAAAGAGTCAGTCACACCAACATTGTTCTTGTGAAGTAATAAAGACTGCTATGTCCGTTTAGAGACAGTTAGTGTGTATATTTGGTAAATGGAGAAAGTCTTCTGACTGCCCGATGCACTAGCCTTTTGGCTTCGTAAAACCAGGAAATAACTCATAAATGTTGCATTGTAGTTATTAATCTCTGCATGTATAAAATTATTTTTTTGCCAAAATCTTAAATCACACACATTGAGATTATGAAGAGCTGTACAACTCATGCCGTTGTGTCCTCTCCATTAGGCACTGACAGAGACTAAAAGTAACCAGGGGACAGGGATGCTGAGCCATACATGAAGCCTATGTACGGGCACAACAATTGAGCTGAGCATTGTGCACTCGCAGATATTTGTGCTCTACTGAGTGCACCATTGCAATTGTGGTGGCTAATATCTGAATACTAGTTCTCTGTTCATGCTTCAACAGCTTGTAACACATCTGGAACAAGATGTGGCAAGGTGAAGAAATGACAGAAAAATATATGCAGAAAACACCTGAGGACATGAGCAAGGGAGAGGTCAGCTCATTGACACTGCCTAGCCTGTCAACTGTGCTCCTGTGTCACCGCAGTAAAATCCATGAATGTGAAAAGTAAAACCATTTCTTCCTGGTTTTTGGCCGCTACCCTCAGTTGCCATGACATTGCCCTTGTTCATTGTGTTTACATCAAAATAGGGATATTGACTTTAGAAAATAAATATAATAAGGTGATCAAAACAGCCCTAGACCTTATGGGCATGCCAGTGCTTGTTCATATTGAATGTCCAACAATTAACTGAAATGCACCAAAATAGTGGTGCAAGAAATGTCAAGATAGCAAAAGCTATATTGTCGTTCACATTTTATCGTCCTTTCAAAGATTGTTTCATGCATGCATTACCAAAAGATAATAAGGACAGCACACAGAAATGTAGTCCCTCAATTTGTTATTTGTGGATGGATTTCACTCTTAGCACAGAGAGCATTGCGGTTCCTGTGGTTGCAAGGTTTTAACACAAATGCGACCAGCCAGCCTGATCCATCAGTTGTCTTTCTCTAATGATTACCGAAATTCTCTATTGACCATGAGAAGGCAGTCCGCCGCTTTGAGAGACCACAGCAGATCTGTCCACAATGCTAATGATCACCGCAATTCAATTCCACTAATTAGCAACATGTACATATAATCTGCTGCTGGTTTTAAGAGACGCGACAGGAAATACTGAGCTGGTGATTTTAATCCCAGAGACATCCTCACGTGCAAAAAAGCCTTCCCCCCACAGGGTCGTTTCATTCGTGATTGTGACACCCCAAAATAGACGATTTTCAAGCTCACAACTCATCGCTATACAAAGCGTTGTGAGCTTGTAGACTGGATATTTCTGGCACGGAGCACAGTCGAAAAACGAATTATAAATCAGCCATAAGTTAAGGGAGATTCTTATGCTTACGAGAGCGAGCAGGGCCAGTGTAATTTAAATTCTGTTGACATTTACTGTCAAGGGGTATTAATTCACAGGCATCTTCTGCTGTATGGGCTTACTCAGCACCAGTGGGCCCCGGGCTCTGGAGAAAGACATGCTCTCTTCACTGTACTCTTCTCAGCATCCCCCCACCTTCCAAGGAGACGAACTGAGGCACTCGACACCCAAACTATAGGTCATAACACCAAAACGCAGGGAGATAGCCTGGTGGAAGGTTGTACAACTTCTGACTTCCCAGCACATCGACACCTCACACCTGACATCGGTGGTGATAGGCCTCTCTGTCATGTCAGGATACCAAAAATGAAACAATTTTGACTCACACCAAGGCTTATATCTGGTCAAACTGTGACTAATTGCTAAGTGCAATATTTAAGATCATCTTTGCACTTTCAACCCCTGTGAAATTCCCAAAGAGAATCACCTTGTTGTTTTCCTGTGTGGTTTCGGTGTGATGATTTGGTCAGTGGCATCCCATTGAAGAAGGCAATTTGTGTTCATTTTTCATGGCTATGCACCTGTGTGTGTGTGTGTGTGTGTGTGTGTGTGCAAGGTGAGTATAATTAATAGATCAAGGGTGCACACACAAGTTTGTGCGCATGCATGTGTGCGTGCGGACACACACACACACACACACACACACACACACACACACGCGTGTATTTGTACTTGTCTGACTGTTGTTTACACTTGTCTAATGTGCAATTTATCATGTGTCCATGCACATTTATCACCTGAAATAAAATGTATTGGACAAGGCTCCCAAGCAATGACATGACCTTGAGTGAAAAATCCAACCCCTAATCACCAACACAGTAAAACCCAACTCCATTTTTACACTTTCAGTTTATTACTCAGGATTTTTTCTGTGCAGGGGTGCATCTCATGATTGTAATGGATTTTACGGCAATGTTTTATTATTTACTGACAAAGGAAAACATCCCACAAAGATGGAATACAAACTAAAGTGATACATATTCCTATAAAATAAATACATTGCCACTGTCAAAATAGACATGCTTTTTCTCTATTCTCTCTATTTGCCTGTCTATATTTAGATGAAATACTGAAATAATCTGGAGACTGGAGGCAGGGCTATCCTGAAGGCAAATGGGTAAAATAAGTAATTCCACAAAACAATTCACAGAAGATGAATGTATTATCCATCAAGTGGGAAACGTGTGATGCATTCTGGGTTATAGTCGAACCACAAATCAGAAAAGCAGCAAGTGTAGCGCGTGTTTGCCAGTCAATTGTGACCTAAATGGGGGCTTAAACTGGGTATAACAGAGCCTTTAACCGCCTGTGCTGGAGCGGTGACAGGTCCTTGGGAGACACACAGAGACCGCTTGCAACACATGTCATATATCATAGCTTCAATCTGTACCCCAACCACTACCTGCAAGCTACAAATGTGCACTTCTCTTGTCATCTCTGTAAAGAAAGGAAGGCGGACTACAGGGGTTGCAAACTAAAATCCGAATACGGTAGCTTTGTTCGTCTAACCTACATTCATCCACATTCACTAAAAAGAAAACACGAAATATACAATACAGTACGATCGTAAACATTTAAACCCTTCATACTTTACTTGAAAGCACAGTCACCAGCAGGCACACAGACGGTGAGTTTATAGAGCGCAAAAGAATGGGTGAGGAGAATCGTTTTCGAGGCTGCCATGATGGTGATGCTAAGTCTGCTAGTATGTCCCTCTACACTACAACTCTTTGCCCAAAATAGCCGATCTACAAGCTCACAACGAGTCACATTGCCTTGTGTTGCGAGCCTGTAGATCTGTTATTTGGTCACTCCAGAATACACACGATAGGTTTCACGTGCTTAAATTATGGCATCCAAATGCATACCCTCCACCCTTCCCCCCATTTGACCCATCTAACTGTACGCCCCAGAGCGCTTAAGATGAAAGCATAATCATACAGTTTCTTTATCTGAATGATGGCAGTGGACAACATTTTTCATTATGAATGCTGAATCTAATTTACTTGGATATATATTATGCAAATATAGTTGTGTGAGGAATAATATTTAACACCGTGATTTAAGAACAGAGGCTTTGCTAGGATTAGAAATTTGCCTGGTCCACCATTTATTCACAAACTCACTGAGACAGCAGTGAACGCAAAGAGTTCATTTGGAGTAACAATGGTCTGATGTATATATGTATATGCCAACTTCAAAATGCATCTTCAATTCAAGCCTTGTACTGTAGGCTCAAGTGACAGCTGAATTCATCAAACTGAGATTTTGATTAAAAAAAAATATTTTTTTTCAAACCAAGTGTGCTTGAAAAGTTATTCCCTAAAAGCAAAATACTGTGACTACAGCTGACATGGAGTGTGGGCTAAGTTCTAACACATGCAGAATTCCCCACAGACTTTGTATCTTAATTGTATAATTTATAGAGCTCTTGTGTTTACAACCAGACCACATGCTGATCCAAACAGCAGATATTCCAATGTTCTGAGGGTGGACACTGAATGAACGACTTATGTGTAGAAATGTGTCTGTGGTGTTTTCTTTGATCCAGATTATAACTCTTTGAACACAGCGTTTAAGCAGCGGAATGGTTTGGGGATTTCAGAATTTCTATTTGAATAATAATTTCAGAATTTGTAGTCCCATGAAATTACCATGGACATGGGATTCCTTTCCCCGAGCTCAATCAGAACAGGGAAAGAGTCTTGCAGGACTGTAGTAAGGAATTAGTGATGAGGAATCATTGATATTGTTCTGATTAAAGAACTTATTTGCACACACACAAATTTTAATTAAATAGGCCTACCACCACACTGACCACAGGTAATTTTGTTTATATCACAGTCACTCCATATCTTAGCAGAAATGAACTGCTGTACGGTCCTGCTACAGTATAACTCAACACAAAATATCACAATTATTATTTGTGTTATGATACCTACTTGTTGACTGAACTCACAATTTACTGGTAACATTCCATGCTTTCCTCTGGCTCCGTACAATATGTTAAAGGGGTGCAGGCCAGGCAGGGCGTCTTGGATAATTTCTGCAGGAGAGCTGTGGGTAGGAGAGCATCTGTTATGACTGAATACAAATATGCCAGCTTAGAAAGTAAATGTGGCCAGGCTAAATCCCACAATGCAATGGCTAATTAGTAATTTATTTCCAGATAGGCGTTTAAGACCACTAAACATAATCAGAAGGGGAAAACACATTCATTATGAATTTGCATTCATAAGGATGTGTGTGATGAATACCATCTCAGTGTGTGGAAAATCCATTTTTGCTGCTCTCTTGAATTAAACAGAAATAAAGAGATCAGCTGGCAAATTTAATGCAGGGCCTTAATTCTAATTCAGAGTTAGAATCTTGACAATATGGCCTTTCCCTTTGCCATAGAGTTCAATTCTTTTTAACCCCAGTGAGCTGGGTCCCAATCTGATTCTCATCAGTTGTTGGCACAATGTTAATATTAATAGACTGTTTAATGCCTCACAACCTCTATGTTTTACCTGTGGGTCCACAGTTAAGACGATCAACATCATATGGGCATAACATAGATGCCAAAACAATGGGAAAATGTAATTACTGTACTTCCTTTGAATGAAAGCGTGCTGCGTGATGACATATGGCTACCCCTATGAATATAAATTAATCTTCATTTCATTCACCTGTTTGGAGTGCAATAAGTTCCTCCAAAACACAGAGCTAATTTTGATTACAGAACTACCAGTACTGAGTTTTCTCATTCACGATGACAATCAATGTAGGCCTATTACTAATTTTAAACTTAATCAGCACGCTAAAATATGAATCTGAAAACATAGGTTAGAACCATAGACTGTAGGTTAGAAGTAGTAAAAAAGCAAACATACTTGGTGGTTTGGCCGTCTCTCTCACTTGTAAACAGGAGAGCTACTACGCTACGGTGAGATTCTAACGTCCCATAGGCTGAAGGTATGTGCCGCTCTGATAGGTTCATTAATATACAGGCTTAAGACTGAAACGTCAAAATAAAATGACAGGTGTGCTAGGTATATCTGTTAGTTAACTAGCATAACTAGCTCATAGTATTTCTAAGATACATAGTTTAGCTTCTAATGTATGCATATGTAGCCGGCTGGAATTGAGCCTTTGGGGCCACCGTAGACTGGCTGCCCTGCCACTTCCTTGTCAATCAGTGGTGACTATTTAAAGGCCCTTTCATTTAGATTGTACTAAAAAAGTGTTTTCTAATTAAGTACTTTTATTATTTGTTACTATACTATACCCAGTAGTTCATGTGCCTGGAAGCGATGAGCTCATGTGCCAGAGGGGCCGATGTGAATGAACACAGACTCAAATAGGTATATACAATTATACATATCAAATCGTTGTTGCAATGATTTATTTGTTTAACTTCATAGTGTACTAAATGTTTTGTTTTCATTTCCTTATAGATGTCACCACTGCTGTTTTGTTTTGTTCGTTTAGACTGATTTTAGTGTTTGGTTTTATTTAATTGAGCCATTTCCTCTTGTTTTGCTGCATGCTGCGTGATTCAGTGCGTGTGTTTAGTTGTGTTCTTAGTTTTTTAAGATATTGTTCGCATTTTACTGCATTAGCCTATATATATGAAATTGGACATTGGTCTAATAAATATTTGTTATTCCTACTGTTCTTAAAAGTTTAATAAATTCCTGTTTTGGAACTCAAGTCTCAAGTCCTTATAACAAACTTGCATTTGTGGGGAACCCAGTTTACTGGTCTGTTTAATTCCTTGAACTATCTCAAGGTGGCGTAGTCATACAAAAGTAAATCCTTTGGTACACTTGGTTACACATATAGTAATTGTTTTAAACATGCTTTGTCCTAAATGTATTAAGAAATTACAAAATTACAAATTCTAATACTTTTCAAAGAAAACTGAAATATTAATATTAGACAACCACAGCGCTAGTGGTTGTCTATATTGTTATTTCACATAGGTGTGTATTAACAATTACCAGCCTTGCCTCTATGGAGACCTCATGTGACCCCACTATTGTAACCTGATTGATTGCCATCACCTGATGAAGGCCATGGCCGGAATGTTGTATGTCGGTGTTTAAGTAAATAAAACACTGTGGAGCAGATAAGTGAACATTCTGCAAAAAAAAGCAGATCTACAAGCTCACAATGCATCGCATTGCAATGTGTTGTGAGCAGGCTGGAAGAAATACTGCTATGAAGCTTGACAACAGGGTTATGTCAGTTGAGAAAGTGTTACTGTTTGTCCATGGGGCGGCGGTGGCTCAGGGGTAGAGTGGCTGGATGGCAACCTGTTCGAACCCGGGCTCCCCCCAGTGTCGAAGTGTCCTTGAGCAACACACTGAACCCCAAATTGCTCCTGATGTGCTGATTGGTATCTTGAATGGTTTCCGCCGCCATCGGTGTATGAATGTGTGTGTGAATGGGTGAATTGATGCACATTGCACAATCTATGTAAAGCGCCTTGGATAAAGGCGCTATATAAATGCACGATTTACCATTTACATTAGAATTGTACATAACCAGAAAAGGCCTAAACTAGGCTACTACAACCACTGAAATATGAAGCTCAGTGTGTGTGTGTGTGTGTGTGTGTGTGTGTGTGTGTGTGGGGGGGGGAGACTTTAATAAGTGGATAAGAATTCTTAAATTAGTTCCCCTTTAAAGGCACATACGGTACAACTGCCACACAAAGTGCTATTTTTGTTTTAATTAAATGTCTGAGTGACATCATGATCAACTCTTATTCCCTGATCTCAGCCTTGCCACAGTGGAGGAGGAGACTCACGCTGTTCTTCTTTAACTCCTGCTGCTGGTCAACATGAAGATCTCCCCGGGTGTTTCTCAAGTTGAAGCTGAGCGAATTGGCAGGGCTTAAATTGGTGGCATTTTGTGGTCTTTAAAAGGAGGGGGTCTCTCATTAAAACGAGTCCAGTGAATACAGTCTCCCGCTATCATTAGGAAATGTAACAGGAGATAAGAGAAGTACAATTATAGTTCTGGATATCATGTGTTGTCAATTTAAAACTGATGGAGGTGCACAATTGTCCAGCCTTGAAATATGACCCTCCGCCCCATACCAACCTCAATATTTTAATGAAGTGCTAGAATGAATAGAGGTTGACTCTCGCTGTTACCCAGTCTGATGTTAATTCTATTTCCAGTCATATTAACACTGATCTTCTGAAGTCTTTCTACATTCAAAACGTGCTACCTTAGATCATTCAACTAATGGCTTACAATATGCACTAAATACTCTATTTTAATAAGGTAATAAGGCATGTATTAGTCACTACTAATTCTGTCTAAACAGAGTCAAGAAAAGATCCATGTTCTTTCTTTTACTCTTTAATGATTTGATAGGTGAAGAGCTGGAAGTGTCTGCAGAAGTCACTGAGATGCTAGGTTTAATTGGACTGAATTAAAAAGTTTATGTCTATGTAGAACTTTTAGAACATTCTCACCTTGAAATTTAACACATTGTCACTCTATGTCTTGTGAAACATTTTTTTTCTTGCTAGTTAGCTATAAACATGTCAAATCCAGTCATTTCTTATTCAACTAAAGGAATAGCACTATAGCAGAATAAGTCAGTGTAATTTTAGTAAAGCACACACATTGACACAATGACAGACCAATGTTTTTGCATTATGGATATATTCCCCTGGTGCTCATGTGTTGAATGTTTTGTGAAATAGCGTTGCAGCTATTGCTACTGTAGGTATTCTGATAACATAGCTCAGAAACTTCCAGCTGTTCATGTCTCAGAAGATGAACCCTAAAAACTTTAATGGCCTTTCCTTAGCGCCAGAATTTGAACTTACATACAAGATAGATCTAATGGACATATTGCCATGAAACTTAATGAGCATCTTTATTCTTCACGCCACGGAGGGTGATGCCTAAACATTTGGATCATTCCTTGTGTGACCCTCAGGCCAACTCTTTGCATGCCATGGCGAACCATATCCATACCCAGATCCACAGGATATCGTACGGCATAGGCCTACTATGGCACGCCGTTTTTCATCATTTTTGAGGATTTGAAAAAAAAAAAAAACCGATGGGTTATAGCCCATGTTTTTTGAAAATTTGAAAATAAAAATCCAGGCCCATGAATTAGAGGATAAAGCTCACTTGTCACCCAAATAGTTGAATACACAAAAGCTAAGGCACTGGTGTCGTACTTCTGGTTTACCGGAACGGGGTTCAACTCCCTGCAGTGCCCTGCTCAATGTGTTGTATTTACCGGAAAAATTTAGTGTTGCGGAGGATGAGAAACATGCGGAAATTGCGGAAATGGAAATTGCGGAAATTGCGGAAATGGCGGAAATTGCTGAAATTGCGGAAATGGAAATTGCGGAAATGGTAATTGCGAAATTGCGGAAATGGAAATTGCGGAATTGCGGAAATTGTGGAAATTGTAATTGCGGAAATTGCGGAATTTGGGAAAATGGAAATTGTGGAAATTGCGGAAATTTTGGAATTGCGAAATTGCGGAAATTGCGGAAAAACACACAATTTTCCGCAACACTCCGCAATTTGCTAATGTTTCTCATCCTCCGCAACACTCAATTTTTCCGGTAAATACAACACATTGAGCAGGGCACTGCAGGGAGTTGAACCCCGTTCCGGTAAACCAGAAGTACGACACCAGTGCCTTAGCTTTTGTGTATTCAACTATTTGGGTAACATGTGAGCTTACGATATGGGCTATAGCCCACGGTCCAAAATGATGAGAAACGAGGCTAACTTTTTTTTTCAAAATTTCAAAAAACATGGGCTATAACCCATCGTTTTTTTCATTGGCAAAAACGTGGCAAAGCAGGAGGGGGGGGCCTTAAAAAATATGTTGCCTGGGGCCTCAAAAGGCCTAGAACCGGCACTGCCCAGGGGAGCATGACAGTGATCACTGTCATGCTCCCCTGAGTATCTGACCATTCGTCTGTCTGTTAACAGCTAATCTCCGGTATCGTTGGACCGATATGCATGAAATTGTGCACACACACTCCCTGGAGGCCAGAGAAGAACCAGTTGCCCAAATGTTTCAAATCAGCCTGTTATAGCACCACCAGCATTACTCCTACAGATTGTATCACATCAAGCAAATTGATACACATAATCTCTATAGCGATGTTCAAGACGGATCCAATAGATTTTTCATTTATATTCCATCGTGATGAACGCAGCATACGAAAGAAATCAAATCAAATCAGCCTCATGGTGGCGATTTGTGTTTTTACCTATAACTGGACCGATCAGCGTGAAACTTTGCACGCACACTCCTTAGAGGCCAAGGAAAAAACTGCATTTTTCAGGCCGATCTTTGCAAAACACATTTCTTTAGTCATGTAATAAAGATGGATCTTTCCGATTTTCCATATTCCATCTGGCTAAAACTGGAATCTAAAGTTTGCAGGAGTGGCTTGTTCTGAACAAAATACCTCAAATCATTAATGCAGTGTCCGATTGCCGTGAAACCATTTTCAACCTATGTTCATATAATTGGTCCTTACTAACGCTCATTATAATAGGGTACCTTTTTTTCATCTCTATCTGTGTCTCAGAGGAGCGTGATTTGGAATCCCACCAGCGCTCCAGGATCCCACCAGGATCCAGGAGCGCCTTACCGTGTTTCTGATTGGCGGGAGCTATGCCTGCCCGGGAGGGCAGGCATAGTTTTACTGAGGTTAGGTGATTTGAGAAAGAGGAAAGCCTCTTTGTACAACCGGAGACAACATGCAGGGACCCACCAATGGAGGGACGTAGCCTTGAGGCACGCGCATACAGTACATGGGTTATGTGACAGGCGCCCTATCCCTAACGGGTGAGAAGTAGAGGTAGACTTCTGGTGACCAGGTTCCGCACCGAGTCCCCGGACGTCCCGGTGATCGCAAGGATGAGCCTAGGTCGGGTGGAGACTGTGGCCCGGTGAGAGAGGTTCTTGCCCGGGTCGAGGTGTAGACAAGTCCCTTAAGTCTGAATAATCAAGAAGTGTGGTGTGGTGTGGATGTCAACGAAGAGGAGTGGAGTGGATGGGTGCAGGAACGTGTTCATCCTACCTGGTCCATTTTCCTTGGCTGTCAGACTCCCGACCGTCGACATGAGGAGGTTACTGGTCGGGAACCGTAGAGCTTTTAGAGTTTTACTGAGGTTAGGTTTAGGCATAGTCAATCACAGCGACTACTGGCCAATCACAGCAGGGTTTCCTGGAGCTGTGGTGGGATTCCAAATCACGCCTCAGAGGAGGGCTGTGGATAGTTCAGAAACCTGCGAAGTGGCATCATCGATGGGGCTAATAGAAACTGCAGACTTTCTATTATTGAAAAGTTAGCACGCTATAACGGAAGCCATTGTTCTCGCATTAATACAAATCTAAATATATATTACCCGGTAATACCCGCCTAACGATGATGTCACTGGTAGGCGGTTTTCTGAAGTGTCCACAGCCTCTCCTAGACCGAGTACAGTTTTCTTTACCATTTTATCACGAGCATTAGTGAAGACCATTGATATGAAAATGGGTTAAAAATGGGTGAAGTCGTCTTTTACGTCATCTGGTCTTCTGTTAACTGTGTGCAGTAGCTTCAGCTCAATAGGAAAGGCTTTTTCATGGTAACTCATGTAGGATCTTTTCATAAATATTTTACTTTGATGTCAGTGGTGCCAACAGATTTCATTGGTATGTCAAAGGAAAGCACCAAACAGAATAAAACAAATGGTCATCCCTGTTACCCTACAGTACACAGTATCATCTCTAGCTAAACAACCATGTACAGTATATGTAGCTAAACAAGCATGTGTAGCCCAAACTTATTTTTGTTACTATAGTATGAGGTATTTCTAGGCAGTTCCAATTGACAGAATTGAGTGGCTTGAGAAAGTAGATTCAGAGTAGCAAATTATAACAATGGGAAAGAATAACAAAAAAGTATAGTGACACTATAATAAAACTTGAAATAAAAATACAAATACAAAAATACATAGGTCTAAAACAAGTCGGTGTGTGCAAATAGGATAGGATGGATAGATAGATAGATAGATAGATAGATAGATAGATAGATAGATAGATAGATAGATAGATAGATAGATAGATAGATAGTGTTGTAATATACAACATGCTGTGTACTTGTACAATGTAGTTGTACGTAACTATACAATGTACTTATATGTATTGTGTACTGCCTGAACTGTGACATACTTTATAGTCAGCTCCTGGAGTAGAGCAAGCAGCAAGGTCAAGCGTGCTGCGGCAGTGATTGTGATGTCTAGTCAGTGACGTCATTAGGACATGAGGATCCAAGCTATATATGAGCTATATATGTGCTGTATTAATGTAATAAACTTTGTGAGCGTCTTAGCGTTATACTGTCTGGTGTCATGTTATTGTTCTCCCGGGCCGGCCCGTCAGTCTGTCCGCCGCCGAACCAAGGAAATATTCAACCGGGTCGTCACACACCAACCTCAGCCTACACACACAAGACCGGTCTGTCAGAACCAGACGAGGGTCCAGTACTTAGTATTGAATCATAACAGATAGATAGATAGATAGATAGATAGATAGATAGATAGATAGATAAGATAAGATAGATAGAGCTGGCTGGCTGACAGATGGACAGATAGACTGCATTGTATTCCAATACAAATATCCAAACTTTATATTTTGCCATTACCTAATCTGGGGTATATTAAGCATGATCAAAAAGAGAAGGAAAAAAGGAGCCACAAAGTACAGCTATGCATGTGGTCAAGGGTTTAAGAAATTAGCAATGCTCAACTGCAACGGAAGTGCCTTGCAGCGACAGCCACAGCAGAGGCCTTCTAATCATATGTAACATCTACCTTTGGAACGTAACCGAGGGAGTTTACAATAAGCTTAACCCCTACTTTTATATTGCTCTCAGCAGGCTTTTCCCTCCATGTTGGGCGCTTTGAACAGCTATTTTGTTATTCTGACTTCACTTGGTTTAATAATCCACAGTTCCCAGTATAGTTTTTTTTTCCTTCTTCTTTTGCCCCTAAAACTCTGCATCACAGGTTTTTGATGTTTTGTGATATCTGTTTAAGTCAGTTGGGGTTTTAGGCGTTGAGACAAAGAAATGAGATAATCTCCCACGAGATAAACAAAAACGAGTTAAAACAAATTATATATTTTCTGAGGTCCATTTGTGGCAATCCAGTTCTAAAAAAGAAATAAGCACAACAAAAGGCACAAGCGTGAAAATACTGTTCATTAAGAGTTATTTTTTTGCCATCAGGCAAGAGAATACAACTCCCTCCGACCATTTTTTTTTATCACACAGACACAACAGTTTGTTGAAAAGTTTGGCAGACGCAATAGTTTACTGCATTTAGTGAGGCCTGTTGAGCTCTGCTGTGCAAACGTGGGAAGAGAGTTGGGAGCAGTATGTGAATTAATTGAACTCTGTCTCCTCTGTCCCTGCGCCGAGCCTGAGACAACAGCCCGGGTTCGATTGCTCAATATTCATCTGCATTTTTCCCCTGGATAGGCACAATATGGCGGGCTTAATTAACTTCTCTCAAAGGTGAAGCAGTGCGCACCATCTGCTGTGAGACAATCACATTTTGTATGCCTCTCTGAATAATCCCGTTACTCTATTTAAGCAAAGGAGTGTGCATAGATAGACGATAGGCAGCAACTAAATGCAGAACTTCTAAAGCGCACATCCCACTCTGAGAAACTTCAATGCTAATCTGCACTAACGATGCTAATTGCACTGGCTTCTCTGTTTCACAACTTGCTATTCACCATAATGAGCAGCCGCATCCTCAATGTATTGACAATTTGGCACGGCAGTACATTCAACTCTGCAAATCTGAACACTTTAACATGAGTGCATAAAACAGTATTATACCGTCCAACACATCTCGGCCCATTCTGGAGCATCACTCTGATGGATTCATACATATTATTGCAGGCCGATTTTAATTCTTTAATATATCTCAAGGACCACACATCGCAATCAAGGGCCTGGTGAACTTGCCCTAAAGCCGGGTCATTATTTGATCTTTGTGCATCTTAATCTGATTATCTCATTGTGGAGGTAAACTTCAGACTCAATCTTGTTAGCAGCTGGCACAGATGGATTACGACGGCCAGTGAGGTGGAAAATGAACTGAGCAGTTCAGCTTTGGCCTTGCTCTCTTTCAAGATCCTCACCACCACTACTTCAGCTCCTTCTGCTTTTCTTCTTGCAGGCCCTTCAAACGAGATATTATACTCAGAAAAAGCATTGGACCCCCCCCCACACACACACACACACACCACACCCCACCTCTTTCTTTATCCCAAATGCCTTAACTAAGTGAGGACAATGGCGAAAAAATACCCTGACCTCTCTTAAACACCAAGATTTCCAGACATACCGTGTTATGAGAATACGCTAAACCCGTCTAAAACTTTAAGCTGTGCATAGAAGGAGAAACTGATTGGGAAGACGTTCGGTTTGCGCCGTTTGACCACAACGTGCCATAACCTTACAGGTCGAAGGAGGTATGCATTCCCCCGAACAGCGTCTTAAATGGAGAGGGATGGTTTTTCGCCTTTTCTCTTCTTCTTCTTTTTCTTCCAACTTAAATTATGCAAATGCCTGAGATGTGTGGTCCCGCTCAAGACACCCAGTTTTGCTTGTGGTCTTATTGCGGTATTGAGTGCCTTTACAGTGAATGCACACCATAGTCCAAAGCACAGAAAGTCCCCCTAAAGGCTGAAAAGAGTTCAAAGCATTCAAAAGACAAAAAGGCCTAAGCTGGGATTTTTCTTTTTTATGTACACTGAAAAGAAGAATAAAATATAAGTTCCCTATCGGTGCCTGTTATGGCAATGGCACCCGTATCAAAGCATTATGTTAGTGCATAAAGGGTGCGGGAAACTTTTTTTTAAAACTTGCGTACCATATGCAAAGAAGAAATGAGAATAACGCAGAGAGGCGGCTATTTTGTGACATGAACCACTGAATGCTCTTTTTGACACTCTATTGAGGTAACAAGGAATTCAAAAGAGGTTATATTCGATCAAGTTTTCTGCCTCAATAGCTTATAATCACTCCTAAAGTATTGAGCACTACACAGAGAAGAGAGCTTCTAAGGAGGCTAATCAGCAGGTTTTCTCCCTATTATCGTCTTCCATCTGAGGGTAACAGCGCGCAGAAGTACCCCCTTCTATTGATTATCTGGACGGGAATTTAAATATTAATACACTGCCTGGCCCTGCTTGGCACTCTCTCTAGAGCTGGACTGCATGGCAAAGCACTCATTCCCCAGATTAAACCCCCCCCCCCCAAGTTTTTTTTAAACACAATCCTGCTCTCTTTTCAGCTTCAAGAAAAAGAAGAAGAAGAAAAAAGAACTTCAAGGGGTAAGTTGAGAGGAGAAAGGGGCCGGAGCTCTGTGTGTCTGCAGTGAATTCAAAGAAGACACTTTCCTCCAGGCCTGGCTCTGCTAACGATGCAGGAATCACACAGCAGCCATTTAACCGCTGCTGTCTGCCATCCAGAGATGAAGACTGTGAGATAGACCTACTCTACGTATACTGTACATCTGGACGTTGGCTTAAAAATGCAGAAACCACTAACAACAATCTATACAGTATTCTTGGTTTTCCCCAATTTGATTGGGCCCTATTTTTGCCAGTGCCTTACCCCTTATCCCTAAACACCTTTGCCCTTTCCCCCCCTTTGGTGTAGGGAGTGCATGTATAGAGTCAAGGAAGGGCCCAGGTAGGGCCGGGCCTTCATTTTTGGGCCTGTTGAGAACTCTAGTTTTCGTGATGTCACGAGACCTGGGCACCATATATGGGGTCTTTCCCCATGTAGGGGGATTTTGAGTGATACACTGACGGGAAATGCAAGATTCCATAGTTAACTGCGACCTTTGGTCGCAATAAATATTCAGATTCAGATTTCAGATGAGTCATGTGTGATATTAGACTAAAGTTAACAGTTATCAACAAAATAGTGTTCATGATGCAAGTATTGATAAAAACCCTGTGGCCAGTTAAAGTCATTGGTTGGCATTCAGGTCCTGCAAAAGTTTGTCTAGTTACGATGAACACAATTTCTCTAAAAGTGCTGCTTAAGAATAGTGTAATTAGTACCGTCCATAGATCATAATACTTTCTAATATTTTAAGCCTTTTTTATATGAAACTCATAGATGTAATTCTAATGCTCCTGTAGAGGTCACACAGCTCATTACAAGCAAATCAAGTCATAGATAAATTACATGTCTCTTACAGTATATGAGTTTCATATAGTGGTGTGCGCACACACGCGCGCGCGCTCGTGCTCGTGCGTGAGCATTTACACACACCTTTCGACCCCCTCATGGTGCTACAGAACTTTTCTTTGGCCCATTTCACCATCAAAGTTGCTCATCCTTGATCTGAAGCATCCATCTTCAGAGTGTTCTGTGTGTTCCGACTCTGATTAAACTACACTATATCCGAGTGTTGCGAGGACCCCTTCATACACATCCGCCGCATGCTAATGTGACGGCAAAGGCCATTAATGCAAGAGCACAGAGGTCATTAGCATCGCTGCACGGTGCAGCATAAAGCAATCACCTCCTCAGATCTGTCTCCTGTGACTGCTGGACTATCTGTCCTCCCCCTGTGGTTAGTCACTGCATGTGTAAGGTCAGTTAATGATGGTGGACAAAGATATCAGACCAGGGGAGCTGCTCTGTCAGCTGATTATACCCTATTCCCAACACTTCTTAATCAGTGACAAGATGACAAGACAGAGACTGTTAAGGATTTTAAACATTCCCTGCTGCTCTCACTATAAATCATACAGTAAGTTGTGCAGCCGGGGCGCTCGACACAGGTTTCCTGGTAACAATAGGTCTTCGTCAGCGAAGGCCAAGATCAGCGGAGTCTCTCATTACAAATTGGTTTAATTTCGTACAGAGCCATTACGATTGACCATATGATTATCCACTTAAACCCTATATATACTTCATTGACCTCAGAGCCAGAGGTCTATACTTAGTCCCCTACTTTTTTCCCCCCCCTCTACACCAAATCTCTTCTTAGAAAATAACCGAACTATAAGATCATAATGTGTCATTATATGATGCGTTTTGAGCTAATAGATCTGCCCATGTTTGCCTAAAATGACAAGCCCAGAATAGGGATGCTATAGTTCTCTATTATAGTTATAAGTATTAGTATTCTAATGATCGACTAGCAAAGGAAATAGATTTGATTGTGTGCACATACTGGTGCTTAATTGTCATGTGCAGTTACCAAGAGCTGACAATTACAATTACAACAACTGAATTCTAGGTGTAACTGTTACGACTTTCACATCCGTGGGGACTAAAGAATGGATATCCTTGATATCTTGTCACGCATATTTTCTGATTCATGGTCCGAAACGTCGCTGGTTCAGTTCGATCAAAGCGGAGGACTTCAACCAGATCTAAAACTTAAGTTGCTTTAAGCACCTTAAAGAGACGGAGTGCCATCTTAGCATCCCTGTTGCTCTTAGAAGAGCGAACAAAAGCAGACAGCGGTGACAGTTTAGCATGGATGACAAAGATACAAAAGAGAACATCATTGCAGAACAATAGATCACTACAGCTGATGTTTCTCCTTCACACAAATGGCACCCGAGTCATTTTTCTTTGAGATGTGTGAATGATGGTTGCCACCATCCATCATAGGAGGACATAATGGAGGCTGGGGAAGTCGGAGTGGTACAGTGGACACTCCAGGGAGCTCATTACTGAACCTATTAATCTGTTATTTGACCCCTGCGAGAGCACTCTGCAGTCTAAAAAAGACCTAGGCTTCCTTAATCTAAAGATACAAACACCTGCACTCTTGTCTCTGGCAACAAAGCATAGCAAATAACATCAAGGCCAGAGATTGGCTTGTGCTCAATATTAGATAAAAGCAAGTTGATACAGATGTACGTCATCTCGCAGCGTGCTTTCAGAAAATGAACTCCAAGCAAAAGTTGAATAATTGATGTTCAAGAGAAATCTTAATGTTGATATTGTGAAACCGCAGTACGTGAATTACATGAACAAGAGCAGAGCTCAGAAAGTAAAAAAGGGACTGATGACATACATAAAAATCACTGTCTGGTGAATTTTCCTGATGGGAGTAGACTTGAGTGTGATAACTGAGATTTGAAAAATGAAGTCTATGTGAGAAGGCACAGGTTGGTCGAAACACTGAAACCTACAAACCACAAGAGCATACTAGATATTTTTCCTTCCCTCTTGCCATTCTGTGTATGCATGCTTCCTGCAGGGCACGATTGTCTCCTTGTTAGTGGTCTGTTGTTGAGCTCAGCACTTGGCCAAGTAAAAAACAATGCATGCCTCGCAGGGCCATGTGTCTCTCTGTCCTTATGTCCAGTTGCTCTACCACTCAATGAATGTCCCTTACTAATACAGCAGACAATAGTGGCAGACATTGTGCGATGATTCTCCATCAGCTCTTTCTATTTGCATGTTGGTCAGGTTAACATAGTCCAAAAGTTGGATTATGGATTTCAGGTTAACCATGTTTTTGGGCTACTTTGGCCATGGCGTTAACACATGCAGTAGGCCTACTTTAAACCTCATGTAACACATGCAGTATAATAGCTAAACTACAGTATATGATACATTCAATAGGGTATAAGTATGCAGCAAAGGGTTTGGTGATATTTTTCTGTCTGAGGATGTAAAAACTAGATAAAGTGCCCCTCGCGGCACAGGTCTCCAGCAGGCCAGGTCAGGTTGTGGTCTCCTGGTTGCGTTATAATAGGCCAATGTTAAAAGGGTGCCATTTCTTCTTACGCCTTGGATGGCAATTGGATGATTTGAGGCATTTTGTTCCAAAAATGTATTTTGAAAAAAAAAGAAAATGTCAGAATCTGGAGGACTAATAGCAAAGCATTTGTTTTTCAAAAGTCGCCCCCCTGGTGGCACTATAACAGGCCGTTCTGGAAATTTTGGGGCAGAGGTTCACCATTGGCATCCAGGGAGTGTGAGTGCAAAATTTGGCATCGACCGGATTAGCTGCCACAATTGCATTGCCACAATTGCATTTGATTAATATGAACCATGAGTGAGCCAATAGCAAATATTGTAAACATATTAAATAAAAAGGACCCAGGGTGCCAGCTACAGTAAAGCACTTGCCTTGGCAGGATTTGCTTTGTCCCCCTCTCTCTTCTGAGTTCTGGGTAACGGGTTAAGACGTGATGACACTGTACGGACTCTCCATTTCAAACCCACTCACAGAAACTTTGGGCTTTGATTTCTCCCTCAGATGGCTGGAATGAAAAGGACAGTTATACATATTTCAAGGCCCAAGGATCCACAAAGGGACTGTGGTATAAAGAGGTATAAACCTTTGAACTAAACAAAGGTCCATCACCCACATTTCATAGTGCTGTGTAGCAGCCCTTGTAAAGACGAAAAAGTGGAGGGAGAGGAGATAGGAACCAGCATGCCCTCAGAGACAGGTTGTCTGAATGTTGTCTGCATGTCCTGTGACCCTCGTACCCCCTATGCCTCTGTCCCTAACCTTAAGCCAGCACTCTTCAGCTCTGTGAAAAGCTACCATGGAGCAGTCCATCTGTGTGGCTCTTTGAATGTGACCAGAGGCTCAGGACGACAGTCTGCAATCGGCATCAGTTGCATTAAGTTGATTAAAGTGGTTGGTAGACAGAGGCACTTGTGCTCTCACAATGATAGATGAAAGAGTAGGCACTGTGGCTGTGGCCTCTTTCCTGTTACTCAGAGAAACCTCCTTTGCTCTTAGAAGGGGTCAACAAAAGACAGAGAATTCTAGAGTGGAAGCAATCGAAAGCTTCTTTGCCAAATGATCTCTAATTGCCCCTTTCTTCCTTACGAATCACTCGTATGATTTTGGTGGCGACAGTCGACTTACAGTACAATTCTACCTTTAAAAGGTTCTCTTGAAAGTGGACTACTGTTACTTGAAAGAAGTGACCATTACCTAAACTACACTTATAAAAGAACAAAAAGGAAAATTATTTCCACTGTACTTAGTTATATCAAAGGCTATATATAATAGAATTGCATTTGTGTGTGGGGGGAACCTTTGAGGCCACATTTGTGGCACACCTCACTTTCGGTCACAAGTGCTACTCAGCAACAGAAATAATTATGATGCACACTGCCATTCACATCTTTAACCGCTCTGAAACACCAGGGTTTGTCCCTCCCATGCAGTTGAAGAGGTGTCACTTGAGGCAAGCTTTCTGTTTCATTATAAATATGATTTGAGGAACACGCCATATTCCTCTTTTGGAAAGAAGTCGAGACAGAAAGTGACAGTATTATTCCAGTATCAGTGTTGAGGAAACAAACAAACAAGGAAAAAAACAAACAAAAGCTTTGGCACTAAGGAGCTGTTCCGGGGATGGTAACAATAAAAAAAGAAAAGCATCGGTGATCAATGGTGTTGTGGATTTTGATAACATATTGCTCACGCCTGAGACAAATGATGGAAATTCTTAAGGAGAGAGGGCTTGCAATATGCCAAATACACTCCAAATTAGCCTTCAAGAGCAACTCTCAGTGTGTATATTGGAGCTGCCTGCGTAAATAAAGGGCCGGCATAAATTACCTTTGGATGTCAATCGTGATAGCACACCCTGTTTTCTTTTTGTTATCGTGTCGCCTATTCGTCTCAGTGGCGGATGACATGAAATGAAAGCGTTCTCTCTCTAGCACCACCAACCGTATACTGAGAGTGCTTTCTGACACTTGAAAACGATGCAGGTTCGCAAAACCACAGCTGGGCCCTGACTGATTGGCTCGCATGCGGGCTGCCACTAAACTTTCGCTGCTTGAGGAGTTGTCTGTGCCGGGACAGGTGGTGTTTATGCAGATGAATGAACACATTACTGTGTGCTCTTCCTTTTGGTTTAAACATTAGCGTTTCAAATGTGACAAATCAGATGTTCGTCTACCGTGATATGCAGCAATGGTGGATGCTGCTGGGAGACCCCTGCATAGAAATTCCCCTAGGTGTTGATGTGTGCATCCATGAAGTATGGACAATGTATGTTGTAGGTGTTCACTCAATTCTCTTTGAATACATATCCAGCAGTGTAGTACTTAATCTTAGTCCTTGTAAAACGGCAAATCTTAGGTTGTGTATTTGCTGTAATACAGGGTCGAAAGCCCTAATAAGTGCGTTTAAAATATTAATTCCTGATAGCATATTTATATTATGATGTATATTTTGCAGATGGTGATATAGATTTTATGTATTTTATTAAAAGGGACTCACGAGAGAGAAGGTCCTTGCTAGATTCAGACTGGGGCCAGAAGAAAATCCTGAGATATGGGTCCTAATCACCTCACTAGGCTTATATCAGAGCATAATAGACAATATAGACAATATTTCACTGTTCAAGTAGCAATTGAACAGTGAAATTTATATTCAACTTCTCTTGGTGATGCTCAGTCCCGGAATGAGCAGGATTTTCTTTTCTACAATTGTTGCACTGAAAAACTAAATCTGCATTTAAAAAAAATAACATTTAAATAAGTAGGCTATAGTGTAGGGTTCCCCTTTCATAATTAAATGAAGCAAAGCACAAAAGACATGTTATGTTAATGAAAGTTTCATCGTCTATATGTAAAATATTCTATAACGTGTTAATATTGCATTGCTTTGTGTAAATTGAAGTTGAACATGATAAGGGAAAATAACGGTCACAAGTGTATCAAAAGTTCGCTTGGTGAGAAACCCTAGACTGGAAAAGAATAAACATATAGACTCCACCACTTGATGAAATGTTTGCTCCGTTTGGGAGCAAGGTGCTTTGTTTCTGCGACACTCTGTGCTGTGGGTTAGACACTAACGTCTCCATTGTCTGAGTCAACTTGACCTGACCTGGCTGGTTAAGCTGAGGCATTGTGAACAGCAAATCGCTTCAACTGGGGGGGTGGCTGCTTTGTGCAGCTACAGGGAAAATAACCTCATAAAAAGAGCATCCCCATAGTTTATGCGGAGAAAGCACAGTTTTGTCTCTGGAAAAGAGCTGTTTATTTCCAACTGGCAGTGAAGAAATACAACAAACACACAATATGCTATATACGGACCCAGTGGAGACTAGAGGATCCAGCTGAAAACAACAATCTTAACAATTTTGCAATATGTGAATATACACTGTAAGATCCTCTGTGTTCATTTGTCCATTTATTAAGAGTTTACTAATGTAACCAAATGGACCTGTGGACCTATACAAATGGATTGAATTAGCTGTGTACGCTTTCATGAAAAATACTTAAAGCTTCATTCCAGTCTTTACAGCAGTTGATTGTGTTGTAGAATATGTGGGAATGCAGCAGCAATCAACATCATCTTGTTTTCTTGCCTAATACCAACAGCATCAGAGGCCCGATAACGATTGGCCCAAGCTCTTAATCACATTATAGCACAAGGCAGGCCCATACTTGTACCTCACAGGTACCTGCAAACCTCCTATTGGTCTATTTCTTCACACTCCCAGTGCTCTTACTGGCTTCATCACTCTTCACAAAGTCGATCCAGAGACGGCCTTAATTTAAAAAAGTAAATTAACTCTGCCACAAGCCCACAACACAAACACCCCCCAACATTTTTTTTTCTTCATTTTAATTCAAAACATACAATGTAAGGGACACTTAAACCCTATGTACTTCGCTGACCAGTGTCCCCTACTTTAACCCCTCCTTTCTTCCCTCTACACAAAAATCTGTTGTATCCTACTGCCTCAGCTGCCAGTGAGGAGCCCCCACCGGGAGGACGTAGAGCCACTCCCTGCTGACAGGTGCCGCCCAGCCCATAGGCATACATACATTAGGAATACTTAACAGTCACAATTTTCACCCTCCCGGCTTCCCTCCGCCGAACACGGGCCATTTGTTATTGTGTAGAAGTAGATGCTCGACAAAGCCGGATGCACCACAATGGATTCGAAACACAACCTCTGTGGTGGTGGGCAGGAACACTGTACCACCTGAGTGCCCGCCAAATCTCTTTCTGAAAAAAGCAATTCAATCTCACAACACGTTGCAGTGTGACACATTGTGAGCTTGTAGATCGGGTATTTTTGACGAATGTGCCATTATGACATCCTGCACATTACCCAGAATAGGGACGCTAGGGTTCATGTAGTTAATGATGTCTGCTTCCATTTGCCCACAAATAGTATCACATTTAGATTTTCTTTTTCATTGCTGCTATGAATATTGTATGACATCATCACAATACTTGAGGGGTTAGTCAATTATACTATTTCTATTTTGAACAAGCATCACATAATAGGCCTCCATAAGAATGGGTAAAATAAATCCAATTCCTCTGTTTTATTTTTGAGCACGCCTTTCTTCTGTGCTTTTTGCTTTATTAAACATGAAATGTGGTTTGCCCTTCAAAAGGTTTCTCTGTACACTGGAATAATGACTACTCAATATTTATGATATGAGCTAATAAATCCCAAACTACCGACAGCAGTCAGCGATATGAATCCTCATATACACACGTCATGTCGTATGAACCAGGGAGGATATCAGCCACTGGTTTACTCACTGTAGACCAGCCCAAACTTGTATGATTGCCTAAACTGGTCCCAGTTCTTGTTTGTGGTCTCCGACCGTCTAGTAGTAAATGGCCAACAGTGGGGGTCCCCATAGGCCCGCTGCCATCTCCTCATTTCCTGCTGGACTTGGTTGCCAGCAGACACCTCACAAACTCTAATTACCACGACTGAGTTTCAGCTCCAATGGCAAGTCATCCCCCAGCAGCACCATATCCTCACTACCGCACCGCTAATTGTTCCGTTACATCAACAATAAACGTGTCCCTAAGAAGAACAAAGGAGAGAGGAAAAAAACACAGAGAGGTAGGGACTAACTTGACATGCTAATTTTCATTAACCCTGATCTTTCTGTTCTTTCATCATCATCATCGACCCCCCACCACCACCACCACCACCTCACACGCACACGCACACACACACACACACACACACACACACACACACACACACACACACACACACACACACCCTCCTACTGATCCACTGCCCTCCCTCCTCCCCCACATACAGTGTGGCAAAGCACTCAAATTATCCACAAGCATTCCAGCTATCACTAATTATCCAAAGAGTTCCTCATTAGGCTATTTCGAATCCAACCTTAGATCAACACTTGCTCAGACCTCAGGGAATCCTGATTCCCAACAGCGGTTAAACAAACAATCAGTTCAAAGGATCAGGTATTCCCCTTTAAAAGGAGAAAAAAGCCAAGGGTAAACTGCTCACTTGAAAGAAATGACTCCAGCAGCTCCCCAGCATGGACGCCCCGATCTATAATTCATTTCGTTCAGAAATGTTAAATTTCTTCCTTAAACTGGTTCCTTAATTTGGAATAGGTGTAAATGCAAAGACGCCTAGCTTACCCCAGGATAATGCAGGAGCTGTCTGCTCATTGTTGCCATGTGTGTGCTGCCAGCTTTCAATATTTTGACAATCAGACAGAGGTGCAGACCTGCTTATGTGTGCCAAGTCCTTTGGGTAGGTTTGAAGTCTTCTCCAAAATTAGCTTCCTTATGCATGATATGGGGTCAGTGCTTAAAATTGCCAAGAGACAGTTCAGCAAGTGAGCGCATGAGCTTAGAGATGCTCGGCAAAGTGCATGATAATATATCCTTTGTTTCCCTGTACAGATATACAGACCCATACACAAGCATCTGCAGAGTCCTAAGAGAGAGGCTGTTGTTCTATTCAATCACCATTCTAATGTGCAGTAATTTCAATTGCTTCTCAGCCCCCATCCTCCCAGCCACACTTCCCCTAATGTCAGCGCTGTGCTCCATGAAACACCAGCAGAATATGAGTCTGTCACTTAAAATATAATGCCGTCAGATCTGTTACTTTAACCTTGAAGCAATTAGCTGTTGCTGAGCTGTAATGAATCTTGACATCACTCCGCTGTGATGAAACCCCTAATTGCTCTGTAAAAATTGAAGCTTTTGACATCACTGCTGACAGACTTTTTTCTACTCCGTTGTGCGGTCGCATGTGACGGCGCCCGGTTTGAAACTTGAAAGGTAGCGGATTTTTTCTGCCATCAGCTGTCCTGTCACTTGACAAAAAGGGAGAGGGAAACTGGCTGGATTTGCTGAAATGATGAGGCCATTTAAACTATGATATGTCGCAGCTCCGGCATCATTCAGCGGGACTGTCGAAGGCAAACCACACTAGTTTGGGCTTGGCTGTGAGCTGGATGTTTCTGGGATGGACGCAGAATGGATGATGAATGGCTGTCTTAGGTTAGAGGCACCATC
The DNA here is from genome assembly GCF_963924005.1 of Protomyctophum bolini. Classification (NCBI taxonomy): domain Eukaryota; kingdom Metazoa; phylum Chordata; class Actinopteri; order Myctophiformes; family Myctophidae; genus Protomyctophum; species Protomyctophum bolini. The sequence goes on along the minus strand of NC_137869.1, from coordinate 16,708,415 downwards.
TCCACAAGTGTGTTCAGCATGGTTACTTCTGCCTACAGCATCACTGCCACACACTTTAGCCGGAATTGTTATTCTGTATTATTATTCTGTCATCTCATGCCACATCTCATCTCAAGCATCAGTTGATAACGCATTTTTCAATTTCCTCTGAAAAAACAAGAGGCGATATACAACCAGGTCAGAATAAATAGATCCATAGTGGAGATTTATGCCTGATACTAGGTTGCATGCCATATGTCACACACCAAAAATATAGCATAAACTCACAATACGTTTCAAGTTCTGCTAAGTTTGCAACCTCCTTGAGTTTGAGACCAAACCTTGTCTTGTCACACATTATTAAAAGTAATTTCATAAATATATGGGTCCTATAAATCTGCAGAGATGGATTCCTCTGAAGCCTTACATTTTTACTTTCTGGGTGCCTGGTGGCTCAGCCAGTTAGTGCACTGACCTGCTTCTTGTGAGTCACGAGGACCCTAGTTCAAATCCAACTTCCAACTCCAAATCCAACTCTCTCTCCGCTTCCTGTGCATCCACACTCTCCTATGTAAATAAAGCAGTTTTCAAAAAATAATCTTTTGAAATTGACTTTCAATTCAACTCATATAGCATGTATACAAGAGTATTTAATATTTACGTATGTCTTTACATTTTAAGTAAGCGTCAATTAGGTCAAGAGTTTTCAGATGACAGATTAAACAATAATTGTTCTTAATTTAACTTAATTTTAGTAATATATCAAGAATTCCACCTTGACAAGGCATCAGTTTTGACATTATATGGACATTTAATATATTTTTAAATGTAGGCTACATATTGTAGAACTAAAATGTAGTAATGCAAGTAAATAAAGTAGCACTTGCCCCAGCTTTGACAATATTGCAGTCTTATGCACAGGATAAAATGTAATTTAGATGATAGACAGATGCCAGGCCGTATAGTTTCAATGTACAGATTATATAGATTCTCCGATATTATACTGTTTAGAATGATGATATGTTCTTGGCTAGGATCCTATAGATTACTATTTCTATGCATTTGATGTATTATCTTGCTCTGGATTGAGAGCGTCAGTGTCTGCTAAATGCCTAAAGTGTAAAATTTAAATACAAATACATTTGAATGTCTCTCCTCAATATTTAAGCAGAAAATGTGATGCTTGCAAATCTGTGTGCATGTTTAATAATGCCACAAAACTTTATTTTTTTTAAAATAGAAACTAAAATGATCTAGAATGTGTGCCAAGACTACATAATTTTGATGAAGGCTGCAAAAGCTACCAAAATATGTTATATAGCCCTACGGTATGGTGAAAAGGAATAGTGTATATACCGTACACAAATCAAATGTATCAAATTAGCATAATACAGTATGTGGTTTCTACCTTTATTGGTCATCTTACAAATTGCTGTGCAGTTGGATTTGTATCTGCAGACAGTGTTGACTCCACCAAGCCGGGGGAGCAAAGAATAGCTATAGCCTACATTAAGAGAAGTGTCCAAGTTCTATAGCAGAATAGCCTACAATCTTCGGAAAGGGAGGGGCTTTGGTTAAATTAGTGTTTAGTGAGTGACGTAAGACTTGTGATAATGAGAGGCCACTGAGAACAAGTGTTACCTCATTATAGTAATGACAAAGATATCTCCACCATTACATCAGTTGGAAAATGTGGCAATTAAAGAGCTCAACAAGCTTCCTTGAGGCAACAAGAAGCTGAAAATGCTCTCTCTAGCCCATCTGTTCTGCAGCAAGGCCTAATCATCTTCATTTAAATCAGACTCATTGCATTTGGCCTTTTCAACCAGTTCGAAAGATTCTCCTCAATTTTGAGACATAACTTCAAGGTCAATGTTACCAACCCCGTCCAGTGTCAAAATTAAGAGAGTATAGCCTATGCCGATATGCAGACAAAAAGCTTGGATGCCATCAGAATGCAGCCTGAATGTCTGAACAGAATTTGTATTTAGACCTGCTGTTTAAACTATATTATTCTGAAATACTAACTAACCTGACATTCAGATGTCAGGTTAGCATGTTGCCTACTGAAAACAATAATGACGAATACATTTAGGCATTGTAAACATTCGGTGTAGGAATGCCGTCATAAATACAGAATGCATGCATGCGTGACACAGCCTGCACGCTGCCACTTTAGCTCATAGTCAGCGTGGCCCAGTTTGAACTGACTGAAGCGTTTCAACTGCTTTGTGCGAGCTACAATATAGCCTAAAATCAAAATGTTGTTGATTTACCGGTATTCGTAATCTGATTGGGTAAAATGGCTAAGCTGGTAGGCTATGGCTATATGTAGGATACTATAGCCTTATGTGGTAGGCAGCCTGCTGCTGTGTGAATATTATTAATGAATTGCAGCCCGTACAACCCCCCACAACCCACCCCTCCCACCACCAGCAGAGTGCAATAAATAAATAATGCTGTAGAAGTCATGCATATGAACAACACGCGTCGGCACTGGCGCATTAATGGACAGTAGCTGTGAGGGTAATATGGAAGGCTAATATTATTCCACAAAAATAAATAAATAGGACCATTGGGGTAGTTTGCCGTTTCTTTTCTATTGGCTAACCAAGAAGAGTCATGTTTTTATATTATATATATTTTGCCTAACAAACGATCGTCTTATTATTTGGTCCAACAGCACTGAAAGCTGCGCCCTTTCGACCGAAATGTTCAATCTGCACCAATTAAATTAAAATTGCACTGACCCTGAAATCGAAATCCTATAGTCATAGCCACGCGTATGGAAAGTTAGATATATGGACAAGTTGGACAACATTACCAAGGGATGGCCGACTGGAACGAGACATTATTAAAAGCTACAAATATATTTAGGGTTATAGCAAACATATTAGTCTGAAATTGTTGTGATGCTTACAATAACGTAAAGGCAACCTTGAAATGATGATATATCATTCTAAAGGGATACGCGCTGTGTGTGTGTGTGTGTGTGTGTGTGTGTGTGTGTGTGTGTGTGTGTGGTTATGTGTATAGTGCATGTGATTAAATTAGTTGGTGAAACACTATAACTAAAAAAGCACACCTTGAAATGGACACGGTAGCATAAACAAAAATGTGTCAAATTAAATTCGAGCGCTGATATACGCAATATAAACATATCTGCCCGTTGTCTTTCACACACGAATTCGGGGAAAGCTCTGTAAAAATATAGACTACACGCTGACGCTACATATTTTATTTATATATTTTTTGTATAAACTTGTGAAGCATTGTAAGCTATGCGTTGCTTTCATTTTCACAGACCAGCAAAGGTCAACTTGGCTCGATCAAGACTTTCACAACAGCGAAATCAGCAAACGGTCCACGAATTAAAGAAAGCCAAACAAACGTGCCCCGAGGCACTTCCACTGTGAATTCACATGAAGCCTCATTCGATATTCTCCAGGGCAAGTGCTTATACATATAGGCTCAAATAGCACCAAACGTCTTTTAATTACAGTCCCGCGTTGCAGGCGATAGCCTTATACTGGTTGGTTGATTTTTATTGTATTTATTTATTTTGTTCCATGGGAGAAAAAACACCTTCATAACCAGCCGAACCAAACTGAAGGAATAAGGCTGCGTGGGAAACCCATGGAAAACTATGCACATTTTAAAACGATTGAAGCCATATAGCTGCATAAGCTTAAAGACGTTTTGGATCATTTATATGCTTGTATGAATGTCATATTTTGAGAAGTAGAACGATATAAGCATTAAAGTGTAATAATGCTTTTCAAAAACTTTCGTCCTCGAAGTTCACTGCATGCTGCCAGCTGCCGGTTTTATCGAGAGTGAGCGGATTATCTCTATAGTCTGTACCAACCAAGCATGTTTCATCCGAGGACCTCAACCCCCTGATCGCTCTCACTGCATGGGAAATGTAGGCTATTGTCTGAGACTGTGGTCCGAGTCTGTTCCCAGAACAGCTGCTAAACCAAGGACACATTCCCAATCCCAATATACCAACCAACAGCGTCGAACCCAAACTGCCCCATTTCAACAGTCAACACCAAACGACTGTTTCGGTTTAGATTTAAACTGTTCTTTACGTATGTCTATATACGCCTATATTTGTTTTAAATCTGTTATTGAACTATACGTAGCCTATACGTATATATCATTATGTATTATGCAAAGTAAATTTAAACATTTGAAATAAAGTTGTTGTATATTTAGGCTATAAATTAACTCATTTAAAGGCTTGGGGAAATATAGCTCTGATCAGTGATCAATGTTGTGAGCTTGCTTCCGTTAGATTTAATCCAATTGAAAGGATCCTCGTGTGCATCCAAAATAAAGTTTACAAAATGACAATCCCAATAAGTTTCAGATGTTTTTAGTATCATTCTTTCTTTATTCATTCTGTTCGTCTCCATCTAATAAACTTTATAAGTTTATTTGCTAGTTTAAATGTATTTGTACAAAAGGACAAACAAACAGACAATCAGAACATGAACAGTCCTTTTTTTCCTGCCACGGCCTTAATGTATAGTTCTGTATGGACCGCGGTTCGTTATAAAGGCCTATATTAAATACCTCCTTTAAGTCTTGTAAAAATGTCTTTTATAAGTGTCTTTTCGAGAAGTCCTGCCCCGTATGGTTCGTTCGACGCAGTTACTCACGTCGCATGTGCTCAAACAAAGTGTCTTTCTTTCTGATCATCGTCTTTTTTGCGGGGGGTGGGTTATGGCGCTATTATCGCGGGTGCGGTGTGCCGATCATGGGGTTACCACCCAGTGGGTTTAATGCCGGTTGCCCCCCCGGCCCAAGGCCATGGATGAGTACTCTGGGGACCAGAGGCCTCTGGAGACTAGGATGTGGCGCTTGAGGAGTCCGGTACATACTGCTGTACATGGCTGCGGCCGCGGCGGCCGCCGTCGTGCTGTCCATGGTGCCCAACAGGCTCGGATGGTAGAAATATGGCGACGGGAACATTCGCTGTAAGGCCGAGTAATTTCCCGCTTCTGCCAGTAGCTCTAATCCGACCGCGGTCTGTCGCTTCCACTTCGTTCTGCAAACCAGATCAAAATACAACAAATGAATTATTTAATCGGTTCGGGCAAACGCAAATTCCCCAAACGCTCCCTCCCGCTAATTAGCAGGCTATGGCCTAATTATCGGAAGCACAGATTTATGGTTAATGTTCAATTAAGCAAGAAAGATGAAGGGAAAATATGCACTGGTTAAAACTACAGTGCGCCTTCATTGCAATGTTGTACAAAATAACTTCGCGTGGATTAAATTATAGTTTTATTTAATTAACGTTTCATTTAAGCAGTCCGGTTTCGCAGTTTTCTTCATTCCGGCAATTATTTTAACAAATTCTCAAAGAAACATATATAGATTAACAATAATAAAATAACAATAATAGTCTGAAACAAAAAAAAAAGTTGAATATCCAGTTAATATATAATTTAGTCCAGGGGTTGGTATCAATGAGAACATCAGATATGACATGAGCTTAACTGTTTGACTCTCGATGCCAGGGACACAAAATATGTATTAATTGATTAGGTATAGCCTAATTATTTTAAAGCACCTGAAGCAAACAATAATCTCTTCATTTACTATAGGCTTTTCATATAAACGTGCTGCAAATTGTTTGTAATTACATGATCATTGAGTCATCCGTGAAGCCCGACAGGCCTCAATAAAAATAAAAAATAAAACTGGCAAAGCCATTTGATGTTGGCTGTTCAAAAATAGCCATGCAGACGTGATATTCACAGGTCACTTTAATACACTTGTTATTATTATTATTGTTTTTCTTTCTTTTTTACAATTCTTTTTTTTCCGTAATCTTTATTTAGAACTAAATCGTTCATGGAATCGGCCTCAGGTCTTGGTTTAAAAATAAAATCCCCGTGTGTAAAAACAATAAAGGGGGGGAAAGAGGGAGATGTCCATACCTTCTGTTCTGGTACCAGGTCTTGACCTGTGTGTCGGTCAGGTTGAGGGCCGCGGCCAGGTCCATGCGGTCCTGCACGCTGAGGTATTTCTGCCGCTCGAAGCTTCGCTCGAGCTGGTTGAGTTGGTGGTCAGAAAAAGCCGTCCGCGCTTTGCGGGGTTTTTTCGACCGTCCTATGGGCGGACTGTCTCTGCTACTGGAGATCTCTCGATCACCCTCTTCTATAGTATAGTGGAAGGAACACACGCAGATCAGTATAAGCTACGGTTCAATTCAATACTGGCTGTATATAATATATTTGGTAACGTAGATTTACCAAGCACCAAACTGAATTGTTTCTCTGTTGTAAAATCGCATGTAAAAACATGGACATTGCATATAATATTAAATTAATATCATAATATAAAGGCATGATCCTACTGAATTAGGAAAAAAAAATGTCTTACAAAATTGGCCTTTAGTGCAATAAAGTGTGCTGGGGCACGTGTGCAAAAGCAAACCAAGGGCAATAAAAATAAATGTGGGCTGTATATTTGTCACCTACAGTTTTCTTTCTCCAGATAACGGGAAATCGATATGTCAATCCATCTCTATTTGTAGCTGTTTTTCAGCGCGCCATGATCCCCCCTCTAGGTACAACAATAATCTCTCTAATTGACCCACTAGGGAGGCCTGCGTGCGGGGAAAATCACCAGGCTTACATCTGTTTTCAGCTCTATTATGCTAATAAAATAGATCTAAAAGAGCTACACCGTTATTGTTATTACTATGATTATTATTTATTATATTGCTGTTGTTCAATTAATCTAGATTTCTAGTATTAAAAAAATATATAGCCTACTGCCCAAAAACATTGCTTATTTTGTAATCCACTTCCACCCATATCTGGATATATTTGTATCTGGATAAAATGTTTATCCAAATAAACCCCTATAGCTGTTTATTTTAAAATTGATACAAAACAGAATTTAATTTAGATTCACTCACCCATGCCATTGCATTTCATTTCACTCTGATGAATGTCATCTCTTTTGTCCAACTTGCTTCTATTCTCGTCTTGTTCCAACTTGGGTCTGAACCCGTCCGGAGCCGTGGCACTTTCTGGTTTTGGTGTGTGATGGGGCGAGCAGGACACGCTAGTGCTGTAAGGGGCACAGGCTGCCAGGGGTTTGCTGTCGCCTAAAATGTCTTTGATTAGAAAGGACGAGGTGGCAGTCCTCGGGGCACAGCCGGCCCCGGCGAGCGGTTGCTGATGCTGAGGCGACAGCGGCAAACTCTGCGGCTGGTTGTTGTGGTGATGGTGTTGGTGATGCTGCTGAAGGCTGTCCTGGACCAGATGCGGATCGGGATGTTCCATGGTGACCGAGATGGGGGACGAGGGAGCCGTCCCCACAGTGTCTATGTCCGAGCATGATGGTGACGGGGTGGCCAGGCTCCTGAAATCCGCTGTCCTGCTGTCGCCGCCGAGACGAAAGTCTCCGTTCATTAGCACGGGGTTGCCAGAAGATGCGCTCGATAAAATAGTGTCTATTCCGAAATTTGACCCACTGGATCCTTCCATATTAAGAAAGGAGTGATTAGGTCTTCATAATAACATCGAGAAGCGCGCGTCTCCTCCTTTGCAACGATTAAACTGTCCAATAGCTTAATAGAGAATAAGAAAACTAATCACGTAAAAGTAAAGCGAACAATATAGTAGGTAAAAAAATAAATAAAAAAGAAACAATCTTGGGAAAGTAAACTAAATCCACGTTTGCAAAACAGCGCAGATCGCCTGGTCCAAGGTGCTGCTGCGTTACATTCAGTGAAAATGAGCAAAAGCAAGTGCGTCTGTATAGTGTGTAGTCCACGTCCTTTTGTTTTGTATATTGAACTTTGTGTTAAAGTTGAGGTGTAGAGAGATTCTCAGGGATAACTCCTCAACATCACGCTCCTCTTTGCTTGTAAACGTCCTAGTGTTGCTCTACAATGACTTCCTATACTGACGTCACGGCCTACGGCGAGGGGGAATTAATATTTTCTCCTTTATCATAACACTCTCTCCCACACCCCGCTGTCATTGGCTGCAACATGACGGCCCCGGCACCTCACCAATCAGGGAGTTGTTTCTTTATCTGCACAAATTCAAGCCACCCATTGAAAGCATGTCCTTCCTTTAGTTTAAAACATGCATGTGCTTTAAGGCCATGTATACTGATACATGGCTTTCATTAGAAATATTGAAATGTAGCTAAAACTTTATATGTTTTTTTGTTTTTCAACAAGAGCTATGCGTGAGAATGAGGACTTTAAATAGAGCATGCAGTCAAATTAGTTCTAGCCTTTAATTTATTTAATTTCCAATTGTCAAAACGAATGGCAAATCTGCAGTATACCAGCAACGTGGTAGGACGATCTGGAGATCTATGAGAATTGTATTTATGCATTTATTATTATTATATTTTTCTTATTCGCTATACATCAATTTATATTCCTCCTGTGAATCTTCTATAGGTATGTTGTTATTTTTCGTTAAAATTCGAATCTGTGCATGGCCTATAGTTTTAAGGGGAGTTTATTGATTACTGCACATTTCATATACCGGTAGGTTTTTAATTCTAGAATTCTCATTCTAATTCTAAATTTTAAAAACGCTTGTAAAGTCATGTAAATTCTGTAATTTTGACAACCATGCAGGTGCAATTATCTACAGTGATTAGATATATGAATGCATCTATATATCGGCTTATGAGGAGTGGTGTCTGTCTCATGACAGCGCATGTTAATAACCATGTCATCCTAATTAGTGAAGTAATTATGAGGTGATAATGAGCGTTCGAATATATTAGAATTTTATCACTTTTTCTAACAACTTAGTCCTATTTTATACGTCGTCATACGACAGTGTCGCGCTGCGAAAATAAACGATCTACAAGCTCACCGCTTGCATCACCAACCAACCGTGCATTGTGATCTTGTAGAGCTGCTATTTTCACTAGTAGAAACTTGTGTCTGAATTTTGTCTTTATTGTATACCTTTTACATATAGGCCGGTTTATATCAAATGTTCGCCTATTTATAATGAATGACATGCCCAAAATAAGGACGTCGTTTTTAAAGTGGTTCGTCGGGGATGTGAAGAAAAAAGGAAGGATAAGGACTAAAGGTAAAGTGGTGTGTTAAATGTTAGTTTATGATTTGAATGCGGTGTTCTGGCAGAAGACATGCTGGCATCCGCGCTTCACACTGACTGGCGGACGTGTCTGATGTTTCAGATGGTTGTTCTTGGGCATAATGGACACGCATGCACTTTTGATGAGATTGAGGACATAACAGACCGTGCGTATTTTCTTCTTGCAGTTTGCGATATTTCCTTCCGGTTGTCAAGGTTGATGATGATGATAATGGTGGTGGTGAGGAATGGATGGCATGATGGCACCACGGTGTATAACTGATCAGTTCAGCTGAAGAAGACATATAGGTTTGTTGTTTTGGTTTTTCAATATAATTATTCGTTTGTTAAAAAAAAAAAAAAGATGGGGGGAAAAAAATAACGTTTCAAAAATAATTAACACTTTTAAGAATGTGTCGCATTTTTTACAGGCCAATGCTAACTGCTTTATATGACCGTTACGAAAAATATTGAAAGCCTAATACCGGTATTGCATGTGGACATTCTTCACACAGTTTGAAAATGTTATGTTAGCAATTTAATTGAATAGGCATTATGCATCATTCGCTTGAGCTTGTGTCAGGTGCGCGGGTTTTGAAATATTCCTGCGGAGAGATGAGCTGACAGATCAATTGTCATCAAGATGCACCTTTACGATTTAGAGTAGTCCAATGTTGGATTTTAATTTCTTTGTTTTGTTACATAATACTTATTTTTTGTATGATTATTAAACACGACATAGACTATACAATTGTATAGCACTAAGATCTGTTCGATTTCGTTCCTTTTAAAATTATGCCTATACATCCACTCAACGTTTTCACCAATTGTTTTTATTATACAAAAAAATACTCGCATCAAATGTATTGATTACATTATCGATCAGCCTATGCGTAAATCATTCTCACTTCTCAGAGCATATCTTTTCCGTCTTTTTTGTGCGAGATATATAGGCAACATTTCATCACCAGGCGGCGACAAAGCAAGGCCATAGCTCATGTACATTTCATTTGGCCAATATGAACTGAGTCCAGGGCAGTTCAAAGTTATTCTAGTTTATGGGCGACATCATTTAAACTCATAGAAACAACCTATATTTTTTCACAATGTATAGGACTATATCAATTTGATATTAATCGACGATTCAGCCCCCTCACTAAAATAGGCATAGTAGCCTATACTCACATTAAAACAAGAAAGGGGAAAGAATTAAACACAAGAAAATTAACCATAAATCAATCGGACAAACGTAATCGTGCAATCTAGTGGAACATAAACATACCACAGGCAGGCCTAATCCATTAACAGTGTAGCCTAATTCAGGCCCATTTATATACCGGCTTCCCTCCAAAGCCTTACCAATCACAAAAGATCAAACCAATGGTTGAACCTGTCAGTCAGTGAGTTGGGGAGAGCGTCCTGTCAAACAGAAACAATCAATCGCTTTATTAGATTTAAGGCGCCCCGGGAACTCATCCGGTGCTACCTGCTATCATCTTATTATCCCCAGCTGATAGTTAATGGCCGGACAATGTGGTTGGCAGTTGGCAGTGGCACATTGATTCTCATGAAAACAGTCACCTCGCCGATAGCAGCCTTTGACCGCAAACGCACTGCATAGCCATGGCATTCACTTTAAATACGCAGGTCTCGGTGAAGATAAAGCTTGGATTGTGTCAGGGGTGGACTCGTGGACCCACACAAGCCTATTATTATGCATGCCATATACAGTTGTTGCAGCCCATTCAAGAAAAGCAAGTTTTACATCATGGCGCAGGTGTTCTGTTGTTTTGGTGTGGTTGGCAGCATATTTCATGCCAAGGATAGGACATGGCCTCAATTAAAATCATCCTGATATTAAAATGTTTGAGTTCATAATCTATAAATGTCATAAATGATAAATAGATTCTTGTAGCCTAGGCAATTGTTAGAGGTCACCAATTTATGTTCTTTCTTCTTTGTATTGTAATAAGTTAATTGCATTATAATAATTAAAATACTCCTCATTTGGCTATAAGGAGCCCCCTCAAGTATACTCCTGGAAGTCTCATATGCTATATTCTACAGGGCCATGGGCCAGCCAGACAGTATTAACTGCAGGGGGATGCAATTCAGTTTGAAATACTACAAACTGAATTAAACCTATAAAGCTCTATACAAAATTGTTCAACATTCGTTCGCCATTGAAACATTATAAAATCTCATCACACTTGTGGGTGTCTCTGGTGTGTCTGTGGTGTTTTGTTTAAGATTTCTTGGCAGAAGCCGTTGGAAATGATGCTTGTTGAAGCCAGTGTAGAAAGGGGCAGTGTTGTGAACTTTGCAAAGCTTACATTTGACATTTTCACCTATACCTGCCTATAGTAAATTATCTCCTCTCCAAGGTTCAAGATAAGTGATGGGACTGAAATCATTATGCAGTCAAATTTATCAAACGTAGACAGTGTGTGTGTGATAATGTTTCAACACAAATTAATTCTTGATTGATTGAAAGAAATTGATACAACAGTTGCACATAATTATGTATTTGTGATATTTTACAACAATTTCCACACATGTATTTCGGAGATTATAGACGTATGACAGATTATAGATTTAATTTATATCATAATTCGATTTAGGAGACAAAACCATTTGAAAATATTGAAACGAGTCCTTTTTTTTGCCCGATAATAGTTTGCAATAATAAGGAAGCTGCCTCTATGCATAACAAAGGATGCATAAGGACAATATACTTCATCATGTTTTAAAACCTGTCTCTCACATTGGATGACAGTACGATCCTCAGTATCAACTCTGGCTTCTGATTTTTATACTTGATCTAGAAAGGTACATTTCAGTCAATTTCTTCATTCAAAAAGTTAGACCCTCGTGGGTCCATTTGGACTACATGTTTTACTCTCTGAGTGAAGTTAGCACTAAGGATAGATCTGTCCATTGCCACTTGCCCGCTTGCATGCCTACTTTTTAAATGGAAATACTCATTGCTATTATGTGGTTAAGTATATTAATCAGCATATTAAACATTATATAATGTTGCCATAATCTAGACAGATAGCATGTGGATTTCTCATTTTAGGAAGGAGTGATGACGACCAAAGCAGTGGCGTGACCACCGTTGGCCTGTGTCAGCCACTCCAGAAATCTGATGTCTGATCAGTGAGACAGGTCAGGGGTACTTCACATTACTGTGAAGCTGCAAAACAATTAGGTTCTTGCACACTGCAGGGTTTGCTTGTATTTCAGGTCAAAGTATTTTTGCAAGCATACAATTAAATTAATTTAATTATTATTTTGGTATGATGATTTGGCATTCATCAGGTTTCTGACTTGAGTTTAGAGTCAGTCCAAAACGAGAATATAGCTTTTGAAGGCTAATGTGTAATTTAATTCAGTGGCGAGCTTGTAGATCTGCCATTTTCAAACAATCTTGAAAAAAAAAAAAGTTGCATGTTGGATGCATTTTAACAGCACACTGTATGGGGTCCCTGGCACAAAGATATTTTGAAATGAGGGTCCGTAGCTAAATACATTACATTTAGGGGTCCTTGAAATGTCTGAGAAACATGCATGCACTGCTTTAAGTTTAAATGCTAAATAAAATGGTAAATGGTGCATTTATATAGCACATTTATCCAAGGCGCTTTACATAGATTTGGTGATTACATTCACCCATTCACACACACACATTCATACACTGATGGCGGCAGAAACCATGCAAGGCACCAACCAGCACATCAGGAGCAACTAGAAAAAGTGCCCCTCGGGGCACAGGTCTCCACCAGGGCAGGTCAGGTTGTGGCCTCCTGGTGGCGCTATAATAAGCCAATGTGAAAAGGGTGCAATTTCTTCTTGCACCTTTGATGACAATTGGATGATTTGAGGCATTTTGTTCCAAAAATGTGTTTAGCAAAAACCCACCTGTTGGTGGCGCTATAACAGGCCAATGTGAAAAGGGTGGATATATTCCTCAGCCTAGTAGGAAAGTGTGTGAAAGATTGCACATAAATTGCACGCTGCATTCATGATTTGAGGCCTTTTGCTCAAAACGGGCCAATCCTGCAAAAGCCAATGTTAGCCAATTAGGATGGAATATGAAATATCGGACAGATCAGTCTTGAACACATGACTATAGAGATGCTGTGTAACGATTTGTGGTATTTTTGGACAACATCTGGAGGCAATAACAAAAAGGAGGTAATAACAAAAAACGTGTTTACAAAAGCCGGCCTCCTGGTGGCGCTATAAAAAGGCAGATGTGAAAAATGCAGTTCAAAGGTTTGTCCTTGGCCTCTAGGGAGTGTGCATGCAACGCTTCACGCAGATCGGTGCAGTTATAGGTTAAAATGGTGAAAATCTGCCTCATGGTGGCGCTATAACAGGCTGTTCTGGAAAATTTGGGGCAGAGGTTCATCGTTGGCATCTAGGGAGTGTGTGCAAAGTTTCGCAATGACCGGGTTAACGGTGCCGGAGATTAGCTGTTAACGGACACACACACACACACACACACACACACACACACACACGTTGCCAAGTTCACACTTTTTTACAGTATCGCATTTCCGCTATTTCCTTCCTCCCAATTGCGACGCACGCTGATAGGATGAGCGCGCAAAATTCTAGTTATCTACAAGATTACAATGCGTCTTCATGCAACATGTTGAGCTTGTAGATCGGCTATTTTTGGCAAAGATAATCTATGTAGACAAAAAAAGTACAGACCCTTGGGGAACTCAGGTCAACGAAGTATAATATAGGGTTTAACTTCACCATAGTTATTTACTTACTAACCTCTATTAGTACATAATACAGTAACAGTACCTTGAGAATGATACATAACAATTCTGATGATCTCTGCCCTGATAAACCTTTAAGTGTGCCCGGATCTCTGCTTTGTTCTATAGATACACTTCCTGAGCCTCTGATGATCTCTGGTTGACTCCTCCAGAGTCCAGACCGAAGGCCTGACTCGCCGAGACTATCTTTTGCCCTTTGTCCGTCCGTGAAAAGCCAATCTCCCGCAATGTTGGCCCGATCGACGTGAAACTGTGCACACCAGGATGCCAGAGCAGAACCTCAGCTTTTCAGATCGGCCTGTTATAGCGCCACCAGGAGGCAGATCTTTGCAAAGCAATTTGTTTGATATTGCTCCTACAGATTTTGGGCAAACATCACGCAGATCAGTACAAAGTATCTCTATAGTCATGTGATCAACACAGATCTGTCAGATCTTTCATATTCCATCCCGATTGGCTAAAAATGGCTTCCACAGTACAGTATACTCCGTTTATGTCGTTTTTAAGAAAATACCTCAAATCATGAACACAGTGTGTAATTGCTGTGAAACTTTCCATTTTCACATTGTCCTGTTATAGTGCCACCAGGAGGCCAATCATTCACCAAAAACATTTTGTCAAAACATCAAGCAAATCGGTATACATTATGTCTGTTAAGACGGATCTTTCATATTCCATCCTGATCGGCATCTAAACTTTGAGGCAAAGTGCCACCAGGAGGTCGAGTTTTGCAACCTGACCTGACGGAGACCTGTGCTCCGAGGAGGTTTCATTTGAGTTGATTTACTTTTAGGTGAGAGACAGCAATGGTCAGGCACAATATATCTCCAAGGCCAGGGCTTTATACCTCCCTTACACATCCAATGTCACAACGGTTAAGGGCTAGTCCAATGTAACAGAGTAATAATAGTGGGCAGGGCTATATTATACAAAATAGAAAAGGTCTCCTGCACCAAGCCAGGTTTTATACCCGGGGCCCACACACTTGTCATAGACAATTGGAATAGGATCTGAAAAATCTGACTCATAAATCTTGATCACATGACCCCAGAGATAATGTGTAGCAAAAAGTGTGTTTTGAAGAATTAAATGAAACAATGTAATCATAAATGGCTGGGGTCTATTTATATTGTTTATATTGTTGTTTTTACTGTACAGCACTTTGTAACTTTGTTTTGAAAAGTGCTTTATAAATAAAATGTACTTACTTACTTACTATTAAAAAAAGGTTTTGACTGTACGACTTACGGTTCAAGAAGTATAAGCCAAAATGTGAAGCTGTTGTAGTGCCAGGTTTGAAAGATTTAGGGTGGCATTATTTATTTCTTTGGCCTAGTGGGAATGTGAAATGTTTCACAGCAATTGTATGCTGTGCACAATGGGCCACTCCTACAAAGCCAATCGTAGCTAATCAGAATATGAAAAATCTGACAGATATGTCCAGATCACATGACTACAAAGATAATGTGTATGTAATTTAAAGAATTTATCTTACAAAAATCAGCAACATGGTGGCCCTATAACAGGCCGATGTGAAACATTTGGGGCAGAGGTTCTTCCTTCAGGGAGTGTGCTTGCAAAGTTTCACGGCAATCAGTCCAACCATGCGTCACGTTGCGACGTACTGAGCTTGTAGATTGGCTATTTTGGGCAAATGTTTGCCCCAGAATAGGGACGGTAGGGGTCAATGTTTGCCCCAGAATAGGGACGGTAGGGGTCATGTGGTCAGCTTTATAACAAAGGAGGACAATAATTTACAAAAGAAATATCTGGAGATAAAATGTTACTGACCGACAGAAACAATATTCAATTATATGGGCTAGAACAGTTGTGAGAATGGCCTCTAACAACCCTATGCCTGCTGCTTTGATAACAATCATGTCACTGTCCCAATATGAAGGAGTCTTTGCATTGGTTTTGCGATTCTATAGATTTTGGAATGGTTTCCAACCTGTTCTTTATTTTTCGGCAATTCATTGAATTTAGATGTCACCGGACATATCAGTATAGAAGATCTTTGATCCTCTGACTACATGAAACTACTAAAATTATGATCCACACAAAATGTTGAATTAATGAATCAAACTGCGCGACCAGCTTGTGTGTGTTGCATTTATTCACCTAACTGATCTTTGTAATTCCTGATGGCAAACAATGAACGTGAAAATTACATTGTTATATATGTCAT